>NC_082698.1:44042656-44344825 GCF_949987515.2 Delphinus delphis
ATTTATTGCATGGTCTATGTTTAAGTATAAGATTGGTTTGTTTTAAGCTTACTTTGTTTAAAAGGAGAAGACAGAAGTTAAAACTATGTATTTCAATTTTCAATTTAAAAAGCCACTGGAAATGAAATTGGAAGATACACAAAATACATGTATACACACAGCGTGTTTACTATAACGAGTTCTTTTCATATATGGAGTTATAACTAGTCTCATTATTTGATAGCCATCTTTTACATTATATGATTTCTCTCTGTGTAACTGGCAGTAGAATTGCTGGGTCATGTTCACCTTTAATGATTACTGTCAGACTTTTCCTCTTCCACCAGTGACATATGAGAGTTCCAGTAGCTTCACATCTTTGTCAACATTTGTACTTTTCTTCTTTTTTAATTTTCACCTTTGGAGGTTGTAATGACATTGTATTTTGGTTTTAATTTGCATTTCCTTGATGACTAATGAAGCTGCGGCCCTTCCCATATGCTTGTTGGCCATTTGGATACCCTGCACCACCAGGGAAGTCCCTTTTTTTCTTTTTCTATATGGATACCCAGTTGACCTAGCACCACCTATTGAAAAAATTTTTCCTTTTCCCTCCACTAGAATGTCACTGTGTTCACTTTTAATTTTTGAATTCCAAGTTTGCCATTTTCTTTCCATTTTCAGCACATTGATGAAGTTAAAATAAGTGCTCATGGTACCACTCAGATGTCACACACCATCACTTTTGCTTCTACATCGGAAGTGCTATTTGTTTATTCAAAACAGTGATAATATCCTAAATTGGGTTTAAAGGATATGCTGTCCATTTTTAAAATGTGCAGCTTTCTGTAATGGAGCTTTGTAGAGCCCCAGAGAGCACCACTCACATTGAAATCTATGTGAATGGCGCCCCTTGGAGTTGGCATACATGGCCTGTGGGGCAAATGCAGCAGCCCTGAGTGCTGCTTGTAATAACTGGCAAATTATAAAAAAAACAAAAACAAAAACATGATCTTGGGACTTCCCTGGTAGCACAGTGGTTAAGAATCAGCTTGCCAATGCAGGGGACACGGGTTCGAGCCCTGGTCCGGGAAGATCCCACATGCCGTGGAGCAACTAAGCCCATGCGCCACAACTACTGAGCCTGCGCTCTAGAGCCTGCGAGCCACAACTAATGAGGCCGTGTGCCACAACTACTGAAGCACGCATGCCTAGAGCTCGTGCTCCGCAACAAGAGAAGCCACTGCAATGAGAAGCCCGTGCACCCCAACGAAGAGTAGGCCCTGCTCTCCGCACCTAGAGAAAGCCCGCATGCGCCCAGCAATGAAGACCCGATGCAGCCAAAAATAAATGAATAAATTAATTAATTAAAATAAATAAGTAAATAAAACATGATCTTTTTCTATGCTCCAGCAATCCTCGTTTGTAAAACGAGGGTTATTTGTGTTCGATTACTGTGGTGCGCCACAAGTTTAAAGGGGTGGAGTAAGAAAGAAACTCTGAGGCAATCCATGTGGCTTTTCAGAATTTCCCAGCTCTTACAACCTTTTAATGTTTCATATTTGAGTTTATTTTTTATTTAGAAAGTAGTTTATTAATTTAACAAAAAAGAAAGAAAGTAGTTTGTGTCAGTCAAGATATTTTATACCAGTTCCTTCCTAGATCACACTTCTGTCCTAGGAGGAACTTTCTTTCTAGGGCTCCCCTGAGTGATCTAAACTTTAATGAACACATTCAGAAGGTGACCCTTGAGGCTCGTAGCTACTCTTATATGTATTTTCTTGGAGGCACAACTACTTGTAACCTATATCTTTTAAACTGTTGGGTTGGCCAAAAAGTTCATTCAGTTTTAAGTAAAAATAAAAGGCATGTTTTTCATTTTCATGAAGAACTTTATTGAACAATGTATTCACTAACCGAACGAACTTTTTGGCCAACCCAATATATCTTATAAAGTTACTTTTTTCCACAAATGAGTTCTCCTTGAATTTCATGCCCCAGTTCAATCATCAACAAATGTGCCTGACTAGTGACTTGTGAGGATTTTTATTACTATCATAATCTTATACCATTAAAAATAAATGTTTAAAACATTGGAGTTGGGACGAGAGTATAAAATCAGAGTCATGATCCCTATTAGAAAGGATGTGGAAGTGCTTAATAAACAAACTCCTGCTATAATTAGTTCAGCTGGTTAAATTGAGCTTGGAACAAGTAAGAAAAAAAAAAACTCAGTCCGTGCCACAGACTGCAGCTCTGAGTATGCGTAGCTCTGTCACCAAGGATTGCCAGTGTTTGGAAGACAGCTTAACTTTGAGACTAGGTCAGCTCAGCACAAACCCCTAACTCCTCTTGGAAAAGCAGCCCAAAGCTACGTCCTGAAAGTAGGTCAGCAGCATCTTAAATAAACAATAAGGATGGCATATTTAGAGTTTTGCGGTCTCCTAAATCAGAAGAACCACAACAAAAAAGACTCACAAGAATTTTGTGTGGCTTTGGACACTTTGCTAGAATATCATACATTCTGTAAATTGAAAATAGTTGTGGCAGTGGCATGTGTTTTTGATACCTTAATGATTAATATTCTTTTGAGGTTCATTTCTAGATGTTATTGTATGTTATTTAAAAGGCCACCCCAGTCTTTTTTAAGTGACCTGCACTATTCTCTCAACACCTGTTATTAAGATTTTTTTATTATATGCAGTCCGCATATCTGCATAGGGGAGTAATTAATTCTGATTCTATTGCCAAATCTAATCATTTACATTTTTAAAAATAAATTTATTTTATTTATTTATTTTTGGCTGCATTGGTCTTCGTTGCTGCGCGTGGGCTTTCTCTAGTTGCGGCGAGCAAGAGCTACTGTTTGTTGTGGTGTATGGGCTTCATTAGTTATGGTGCACAGGCTCAGTAGTTGTGGCTCGCAAGCTCTAGAGCGCAGACTCAGTAGTTGTGGCGCACGGGCTTAGTTGCTCCGCGGCATGTGAGATCTTCCCAGACCAGAGCTCGAACCCGTGTCCCCCGCATGGGCAGGCAGATTCTCAACCACTGTGCCACCAGGAAAGCCCCTGCATTTCTAAAAAATAGAAATTTGAGGTATCTATGCTCTGCTGATCACGCTCTTCCCTTTTTTTTTTTTAATTGGAATACAGTTGCTTTACAATGTTGTGTTAATTTCTGCTGTACAGCAAAGTGAATCAGCTATACGTATACATATATCCCCTCTTTGTTGGATTTCCTTCCCGTTTAGGTCACCATAGAGCACTGAGTAGAGTTCCCTGTGCTGTATAGTTGGTTCTCATTAGTTATCTATTTCATACATAGTAGTGTATATATGTCAATCTCAATCTCCCAGTCCATCCCACCCTGCCTTCTCCCCTTGGTATTCATATGTTTGTTCTCTACACCTGTGTCTCTATTTCTGTTTTGCAGGTAAGTTCATCTGTACCATTTTTCTAGATTCCACACATGTGCATTAATATAGGATATTTGTTTTTCTCTTTCTGACTTAACTTCACTCTGTATGACAGTCTCTAGGTCCATCCACATCTCTGCAAATGGCACAATTTCATCCCTTTTTATGGCCGAGTAATATTCCATTGTATATATATATATATATATATATATATATATATATATATATACCACATCTTCTTTATCCATTCGTCTGTTGATGGACATTTAGGTTGCTTCCATGTCCTGGCTATTGTAAATAGAGCTGCAATGAACATTGTGGTACATGACTCTTTTTGAATTATGGTTTTCTCTGGATGTATGCCCAGGAATGGGATTGCTGGATCATATGGTAGTTCTATTTTTAGTTTTTTAAGGAACCTCCGTACTGTTCTCCATAGGGGTTGTATCAAGCTATTCCTTAAATTATATTGTTTAACTCAAACAATATCAAGCACCTTATATGAAAGGCATTGTTCTAAGTATTGTGGAGGAATTCATGAATAAAATGCAAAAAAGTCTTAGTTTTAAAATAATATTCTGGTAAAAGAGGAAAGGGAAGGAGGAAATTAGAATTTCTTGAGCATCTATTATATAGGCCAGGTATTAAGTTAGTTACTTCACTTATGTGTTTTCATTTAATTCTCAGTATAGTTCTTCCAGTGATGTTCCCATATGAGGCATTTGAGCAAGAGGTTAAGTGAGTTGCCCAAGGTCACATAGCTAGTAAGGGTCAGTAGCAAGGCCAGGTCTGACTCCAAAACTCATATTTTTGAAGTGGTCATTGAGAAGACGGCCACTGTTAAGGAGAATGGATAAAATTTGGGCACAGGGAGTTAGAAGGAAGGTTATTTTTAGAGAAGGAAAATTAATGAAGGTCAGAAAACTTTAGTCACGTACAGGGAACATCCAAGTACGCAGGCTAGACCTGACTAAATGGTTCTCAAACTTTTTGGTCTCGGGACCCCCTTATATTAAAAGTATTGAGTGCCTCAAAGAGCTTTTGTTTGTATAGGCTATATGTATTAATATTTACCATATGAGAAATTAAAACAAATTTAAAAATATTTAGTAATTTAAAAATAACAATAAACCCATTGCATATTAAAATAATAAAATTTTTATTAAAGATAACTGTATGTTCCAAAACAAATAAAAGTAGAGTGTCATTGTTTTATACGTGTTCAGATCTCATTATAGTCAGGCTTATAAATGACAGTTGAATTCTCACATCTGCTCATGCATTCAATCTGTTACAGTATCAAATATTCTTAAACTGGAAAACTCCACTGTATACCCATGAGATAATTGAGAGTGAAAAAGGCAAATATCTTAGTTTTATTATGAAATTAATTTTGACCTCACAGACCTCCTGAAAGTGTTTTAGAAAACCCAAGGGCATTCTTTGGAGAATTACTTGGGATGTTTGTGAAGGGGAACCCAATTGAAAGTGTAGGGTTAGGACTAGATAATGAAAAGAGTTGGTTGAGTTTGGTCTTTAATAAGCAATGGGGAGCCACTGACATCTTTTAAGCAGAAAAATGAAATAAACCAAGCTGTGCTTTTAGAAGATTGTTATGCAAGTAATTCATAGAGTATTGGGAAGCAATTATAGTTGAACTGTAATAGATTTTTGAGGTAATGTAATAGGTATTAAGGTAGAATATATTATACTCTTCCTCTGACAAGATGAACTAGAGAAACGGGAGTCAAAATGAGCGTGGTGACTAGGAGACTAATAATCCTATTAATAAATATAGGGAACATAGAAAAAGAAGCAAGCTTGGGAAGGAAAATAGTGAATTAAGTTTTGGAATATGTAAAAAAAAGTTTTACATTATTTTTTATTCTGAAATAATTTTAGTCTTACAGAAAATTTGCAAAAATAGTACAGAAAGGTCTCTCATATCCTTCACCTAATTTCCCCTAATTTTTACAATATATATAACCATTGTACAGTTATCAAAATGAGGAAAGTAACAGTGATACAGTACTGTAAGCTAAACTACAGACCTAATTCAGATTTTACCAGTTTTTCCACTGTTCTTTTGCTGTCCAAGGATCCAATCTGGGATCCCACATTGGATTTAGTTGTTGTGTCTCCTTAGTGTGTATGTGTGTGTGTGTGTGTATATATATATATATATATATATATATATATATATATCCTCTAATCTGTGACAGTTTCTCAGTCTTTCCTTGTCTTGCAAAAATTTTTAATAAAAAAGAGAGAAGATGCTTATAATATATGTAGTGGGGAAAAAACAGTGTCATTTCATCTCTCTTAAAATGCATAAGAACCTGAGTAAAACCATTATTTTTTCTTCAAAAAGTTGAAAAAATTATTGTAAAAAATTGAAACAGGGCTTCCCTGGTGGCGCAGTGGTTGAGAGTCTGGCTGCCGATGCAGGGGACACGGGTTCGTGCACCGGTCCGGGAAGATCCCACATGCCGTGGAGCGGCTGGGCCCGTGAGCCATGGCCGGTGAGCCTGCGCGTCCGGAGCCTGTGCTCCGCGACGGGAGAGGCCACAACAGTGAGAGGCCCGTGTACCCCCCAAAAAAAAAAAAAAAAAAATTGAAACAATGTAAAAGACATAAATAAAAAGTGACGGCCCACTGCCAGATATAACTACTGTTAATAGTTTGGTGTGTATTCTTTTTATTTTCTATGCATGTATAGTATTATGGGATCTCTTGAGCATACTTTTACCACATATATTTTTCACTCAAAAACTATATATATATATATATATATATATATATATATATATTTTTTTTTTTTTTTTTTTTTTTTTTGCGGTACGCGGGCCTCTCACTGCTGTGGCCTCTCCCATCGCAGAGCACAGGCCCCGGACGCGCAGGCCCAGTGGCCATGGTCCACGGGCCCAGCCGCTCCGCGGCACGTGGGATCCCCCCAGACCGAGGCACGAACCCGTGTCCCCTGCATCGTCAGGCAGACCCTCAACCACTGCGCCACCAGGGAAGCCCAAAAACTATATTAGTTTTATACAACGTTCTTTGATGTCAACATATACATATCTCATTCTTTTTAGTGGCTGTAGTATCTCATAGTATGGTTATGTCATAGAACCATTCCCTTATTGATGGGCCTTTAGGTTATCCTCAGTCTTTCATAATTACACAGAATGCCTCACTAAACATCCTTTTATATCTATCTATCTATCTATCTATATATATATATATATCTATATATATATCTATCTTTGTCTGTTTGGATGATTATTACTAGGAGGTGAAATTCCTGCATCAGAGATCATATGCATTTTCCACTTTCACAATTTTTTTTTTTTTTTTTTTTTTTTTGCGGTACGTGGGCCTCTCACTGCCGTGGCCTATCCCGTTGCGGAGCACAGGCTCCAGACGTGCAGGCTCAGCGGCCATGGCTCACGGGCCCAGCCGCTCCATGGCACGTGGGATCTTCCCGGACCGGGGCACGAACCCGCGTCCCCTGCATCGGCAGACGGACTCTCAACCACTGCGCCACCAGAGAAGCCCCACTTTCACAATTATTGCCAAATTTCCCTCCAAAAGGTTCTATCTCAACTAACACTCCCTCCAACAGCAAGTGACATGCTTATTTCCCGCCGATGCCATGGATGGAGGTGTTCTAATATGGTGACAGTGGTTTGGTTTGGGTAATGGCCTTATGGATGTTTGACTATTTATTCATTGCTCTCTCTTGTTTTTCCCTACAAAGCACTGTTTTGCTTTGTTTTGCTTTTGTAACACACACACACAATAATTAAAAATGAATGGTTTTAGAAAGAGAAAAACAAATACCATATGCTAACGCATATATATGGAATCTAAAAAAACGGTACTGATAAACCTAGTGGCAGCGCAGGAATAAAGACGCAGACAAAGAGAATGGACTTGAGGACACAGCGGGGGAAGGGGAAGCCTGGGACGAAGAGAGAGAGTAGCATTGACATACATACACTACCAAATGTAAAATGGAATGCTAGCGGGAAGCTGCTGCAGAGCACAGGGAGATGAATTTGATGCCTTGTGATGACCTAGAGGGGTGGGATAGGGAGGGTGGGAGGGAGGCTCAAGAGGGAGGGGATATGGGGATATATGTATCCATATAGCTGATTCACTTTTTTGTACAACAGAAACTAACACAACATTGTAAAGCAATTATACTCCAATAAAGATGTGAAAAAAAAATGAATGGTTTTAAATGCTTTGTCTTTGAGACCTTTAACTGTTAATCAGCATGGGATAAATTGGATCTTATGAGGATCCTATGGACTTGAGCAACTTGTATAATTCAGTGTTAATTCTTAAAGAGTGGAGAGAAGAGCAAAGGAAGAGATTACTGATCCTAGCATTTCCTTTTGAAATAACATAAGAATCATTAAATTATTTTTAGTACTCCGTATGTGGCTGTGATGCTAGAAGTAGATAAATAAGAATGCCAGTTATGGTAGAGAAAGCATAAATCAGGTAATTGGGTGATTTCTGAAAAACTTTGTGTAAACTAAATCAAAAGGGAAAAGTATAAGTGGTCCTTGATTTCTTGTGTTTGTCTAAAAGCATATTGGCTTCTGAATAGACTAAGAGCAAAAAGGTGGGGTTTTGATTTGTTTGGTTATAGTTTTTATTTGTTTTATATTTTCACCTCCTTAGCACAACTCAGAATTTTTCATTTTTCAAATTTAAGGTCTCTATTTTTGTAGGCAGGGGAGGGTGTGTATTGTGCCTTTTGTTTTCTGTTGGTCATTCTGTCTGTGCATATGCACCATAGTTTCAGTTGCGTATTTCCAAACAGTGTAATAGGGCATATTTCCAGACATATTTTTTTTTTTACTTTTTATTTTATATTGGGGTTTGGCGATTATCAATGTTGTGATAGTTTCAGGTACACAGCAAAGCGACTCAGCCATACATATACATGTATACATTTCTCCACCAAACTGCCATGCAGGCTGCCACATAACATTGAGCAGAGTTCCCTGTGCTATACAGTAGGTCCTTGTTGGTTATCCATCTTAAATATAGCAGCAGACACATATTTTGATAAAAATAACATTAGAAATTTAGACCCTCCTAAAAAAGTCTAGGATGCGTAAGTTTCCTCACCAAAGCACTTGTGTCAGTATTAGTAGTAATTTAATGATTGATGTGACTATTAAGAATGTTTGATGTACCATCAGCTGCCTCTTTCCTATAAGTGAGCTTTAAATAGACAACTTAAGAACCTGGCCTTGGCTTCACAGAGAACATGGTCCTGAGAAAAGGAGAAAGGCTGTGTGAGTTCACTGCCCAGGGCCCAGACACGGAGCCTAGCACGTCCAGCTCTGTGCTCCCAGCTCTTCACTTTTTCTACCCACCTGCCTTCCTTTTAAAAATTAAAACAAAGCTTTTGAATTCTGATTATGATGTATATGTATAATGTATAATATATAATGTATGTTCACTCTGAAACAAGTAATAAAGTATTGAAAGTGATAAATGACAAAGTAAAGGCAACTGTAATCCTCAGAAAAAAAAAAAAGAACCTGGCCTTGGGACTTCCCTGGTGGTCCAGTGGTAAAGAATCCACCTTCCGGGCTTCCTTGGTGGCACAGTGGTTAAGAATTCACCTGCCGATACAGGGGACATGGGTTCGAGCCCTGGTCCAGGAAGATCCCGCATGCCACGGAGCAACTAAGCCTGTGCGCCACAACTACTGAGCCTGCGCTCTAGAGCCCGCGAGCCACAACTACTGAGCCCGCGTGCCACAACTACTGAAGCCCCCGCTCTAGAGCCCGTGCTCTGCAACCAGAGAAGCCACGACAATGAGAAGTCTGTGCACTGCAACAAAGAGTAGCCCCCGCTTGCTGCAACTAGAGAAAGCCCTTGAGCAGCAACGAAGACCCAGTACAGCAAAAAATTAAAAAATGTTTAAAAATTAATTAATTTTAAAAAAAAAAGGAATCCCCCTTCCAATGCAGGGAACATGAGTTCGATCCCTGGTCGGAGAACTAAGATCCCACATGCCGCGGGGCAACTAAGCCCATGCGCCACAACTACTGAGCCCGTGTGCTTCAACTTGAGAGCCTGTGTGCCACAAAACTACAGAGCCCACATGATCTGGAGCCCACGCACCACAACTGGAGAGAGAAAACCCACACGTGAAAACTAGAGAGAAGCCCCGCGTGCCACAATGAAAGATCTCGCATACCGTAACAAAGATCCTGCATACCAAAGCTAAGACACACGCAGCCAAAAAAATAATAATAATAAAATTAATTAATTAATTTTTTTAAAAGAACCTGGCCTTTGCAGTTCAGTTGTTAGATTTTATCTTTCTCATCCTTAGGTCTAACTTCTATCAAGAGGTAAAATCAGGGCACAGAAATATAAGAACATGATAGTGAATATTTTTCTATCCTATTTTGAAGGGATTTGAAAGAACAGTCTGACATTTGAAATTTGAACACAATTCAGGGCTATTCCATGTAAAACATGGTTTGGGTTTTTTTTATTAGTAAACAAAATAAATTTGTATGTATTTATGTATGATTTACTCGCATATACATTACTCTGTAAAATATATACATGCAAATCATTACAGTTTTTTAACCACAATTAGAGATTATTTTCTTTTTCTTAAATTATATTTAATTGAAGTGTAGTTGATTTACAATGTTGTGTTAATTACTGCTATACAACAAAGTGATTCAGTTATACATATATATATGTATATATAGATATATATACACACATTATTTTTTTTAATTTATTTATGGCTGTGTTGGGTCTTCATTGCTGTTGTGGCGAGTGGGGGCTACTCTTCGTTGTTGTGGCGAGTGGGGGCTACTCTTCGTTGCTGTGCGTGGGCTTCTCACTGCGGTGGCCTCTCCTGTTGTGGAGCACAGGCTCTAGGCGCGTGGGCTTCAGTAGCTGCAACACGTGGGCTCAGTAGTTGGAGCTCATGGGCTCTAGAGCGCAGGCTCAGTAGTTGTGGTTCACGGGCTTAGTTGCTCCGTGGCATGTGGGATCCTCCCAACAAGGGATTGAACCCATGTCCCCTGCACTGGCAGGCGGATTCCCAACGACTGTGCCACCAGGGAAGTCCCTACACACACATTCTTATATATTCTTTTCCATTATGGTTTATCATAGGATCCTGAATATAGTTCTCTGTGCTATACAGTAGGACCTTGTTGTTTATCCATTCTATATATAAAAGCTTACACCTGGGGCTTCCCTGGTGGTGCAGTGGTTAAGAATCCACCTGCCAATGCAGGGGACATGGGTTCGAGCCCTGGTCCAGGAAGATCCCACGTGCCGCGGAGCAACTAAGCCCGTGCGCCACAACTACGGAGCCTGCGCTCTAGAGCCCACGAACCACAGCTACTGAGCCCGCACGCTACAACTACTGAAGCCTGTGCGCCTAGAGCCCATGCTCCACAACAAGAGAAGCCACTGCAATGAGAAGCCCGTGCACCGCAATGAAGAGTAGCCCCCGCTCTCTGCAACTAAAGAAAGCCTGCGCACAGCAACGAAGACCCAATGCAGCCAAAAATAAATTAATTAATTAATTAAATTTTTTTTTAAAATGCTTGCATCTGCTAACCCCAACCTCTCACTCCACCCCTCCCCCAACTCCCTCCCCCTTGGCAACCACCAATCTGTTCTCTATGTCCGTGATTCTGTTTCTGTTTCATAGGAGATTATCATTTTCTTATTAACTAGTTTTCTAGTTAAAGTAAGGGCCAAGAGGGACTTCCCTGGTAGTCCAGTGGTTAAGACTCCGTGCTCCCAATTCAGGGGACCCGGGTTCGATTCCTGGTCGGGGAACTAAGATCCCACATACCACAACTAAGCCTGCATGCTGCAACTAGAGAAGTCCACACGCCACAACTAGAAAAGCCCATATGCCACAACGAAGACCCAGCACAGCCAAAATAAATAAATAAAAATTTGAGAAAATTATCTCTTAAAAAAATAAAAATAAGGGCCAAGAAGTTCAATTTACCCATTTACACTAATGTTTGGAAAACTCAACATGATGAATCTTTTCAAAAGCAATCTCCTAAAAGACTGAATTAGAAAACAGTTAAGTAAAGCACAGTTATTCTAAAATGGGGCTATGGGGAATTCCCTGGTGGTCCAGTGGTTAGGACTCTGTGCTTCCACTGCAGGGGACCCAGGTTCGATCTTTGGTGGGGGCACTAAGACCCACAAGCCACCTGGTGAGGAAATAAATAAATAAATAAATAGATAAATAAATAAAATGGGGCTATGGCTTGGGAACTGCTCTTCCCCCAGTCATTTAAACTGGTTCAGTAATTGTATTCAGCTACTAGAGAATTGGATAGTTGTTATGAATCCTGTATTAACTTCACAATTTATTTGAATGCCTACTATGTGCCAGAGACTGCTGTATGCTTCATATATATCATTTTACTTGTTTGTCATAGAAACTGTGGATGCAAGTCGTAATATCACTTTGCATTAAAGAAAACTAAGGCTTATAGAGGAGGAAAAAAAGAGTTTTGCCCAAGATCATGAGGCAGATGAGTGATGGCACCTGGACTTGAGCTTCAAAGCCTTGCTTTTTTTGTTTGTTTGTTTGTTTTTTGCGTTATGCGGGCCTCTCACTGTTGTGGCCTCTCCCGTTGCGGAGCACAGGCTCCAGATGCGCAGGCTCAGCGGCCATGGCTCACGGGCCCAGCCGCTCCGTGGCATGTGGGATCTTCCCGGACCGGGGCACGAACCCGTGTCCCTTGCATCGGCAGGCGGACTCTCAACCACTGTGCCACCAGGGAAGCCCCAAAGCCCTGCTTTTTAATCACTGTCACTGAAATCTTCCTCTTTATTGTTTAACTATACCAGGACCAAAGAAGCTGCTAACTCTGTTTAGTTAATTCTTGTCAGGAAGAGAAGGACAGCAAGAACTGTGGGGAAAAATCAACAAAAACAAAAATGAAAGTACTGAGGTATACTGGAAAAGACCAGAAGACTTGGAAGGAGACTTGAGTTTGCACTTGGCTCGGTTACTTAGCTCATATATCACTTTCTTAGGAAAGCCTTTCCCTACTCCTTGTTTGTCTCTATTAGGACACTGAACTGATTGCAGTGATTCTAAGGTGTACATCTTTTTCATTTTAACATTTCTAAAATCTGGACGCGTCTTATAATTGTTGGTGTCTTAAAATTAATTGACAGTGTTTATCCTTAATTATTGGTACGTAAAATAAGGATGTGATTTACCATTAATGGCATCTTAGATTTGATGAGTGCAGTATTTGTTTACATGTGTTCCCATGAAAATGTTTACATCAGTCCCATAGTTTTTAAATAACAGGTATATGCAGTGATTTTTCTGATTTCTGTTCTAATCCTCTTTTAAGCTCTAGCCCTGTATGTTGAATAAATTTTCCTTTGATTTCACAAGGACCACAGATTCAGTGTATCTACTTTCCAACTCAACATGTCTTCTAGTATATTCCCACATCTCAGTAAATGGTATCTACACCTGTAGAAGCTAAAAAGCTAGAAGTCCCACTGCCAGGGTTTGAATACCAGTTCCACCCTATACTAGTTCTGTGAGTACACAGTGAAGCATGTCACCTTTATTCTTCATTTGTAAAATGGGAAGCATAATAATACCTACCTCTCAGGATTATTAAGATGGTAAAACATCGAGTAAATATTAGCTGCTGCTAGTCTTCAACATATATATTCGTGACCTTTTTCCTTCCTCTGTACATGTAATTCATCGTCAATCCTGTGATAAGTAGGCCTTTCACAATATCCCAGATCCATCCTCTTTTTTATCTGCTGCTTCTCCAGTCCAAGCCCCTGTTATAGCCTGTAATAACTGATCTGGTAGCTTCTCCTCTTTCCCATCTTTGATCCATTCAATACATACACCAGTCAGAGCCATCTTTTAAATCAGATTATGCTATGTCTTAAAACCCCTCCCAATGCACTTGGTATAAAACCCCCAATCCTTAATATGGTGTATATTGTTCTCACTTTTCTGCCTGGCCTCTGCCTACTCTTTCATCCTCATCTTGTGCCACTCTGCCTCACGTTACTCATTTCTCCCAAAACTGACTCCCACTCATCCTTTTGATTTCAGCTGAAATGTCACTTTCTCAAAGACATTCCCTTATCTTCATAACTAAATTAGGTTCTTCAGTTCTAATATATAGTCTTTTATATTGAATTTACACCTTTCATAGTTGGTGGTGATCATTTCTTTCCCAACTGAAGGTAAATTATTTCCCCAAAGTCATAGAGCTAGTTATGGTAGGATTGGAATGCCAGCCTAGGACTGGCCAACTAAAGCTGTGCCATTTCCATGATCCTTCCTTTGCTTCCTTGAGAGCAGAAAAGAGCGTATGAATCAATGTGCTAGCCTTTAAAAATATGGCCCAACTGCTCTCCTTTCTTTCCATTTAACGTTCACGTTGTTCCTTAAATATCCATCTCTCTGTGAGCCTTCACTCTCCCAAATTAGATTATAAACTGTTTGAAGTAGGATCTGTTTTTTATATGTTATACACCTAGCATTTACATAAGTTACCCTGCATATAATAGACACTCAAAAATAGTTTGTCTTAGAGATGCTAAAGAAAAACAATTTTTTTTTTTTTTGAAAAACAATTTTTTAATCCATTTAATTTTTTCAGGTTTTGGAGCTATCTCATGAAGGAATTTACTACCTCATTCCATATTCTTCTACCCATCAGTGACAATATATTTTACGTGTCCATATTGTGAATAGAACTGCCTAAAATGATTTTTAAATGAGTAGTTTGTGTCTTCATGGATTATTATGCTTGTTTCACTGGAAAAGAATTAACCTTAAGTATTTTTGCTTTGTTTCAGGAATTGAGTGATCTACAGCGCGACCCACCTGCTCACTGTTCGGCTGGACCTGTGGGAGATGACTGTAAGCTTTGCTCTCTTGCTAGGATTTTGCTACCATTAATAATACAGGTTTGAACACTTGTTAATGACTCCAAAACTCCTTTGTTTGTTTCAGTGTTCCACTGGCAAGCAACTATTATGGGGCCTGTAAGTATGATTCATTTGTGTGAAATTAATCCCCTCAGCCATCCTTCATTCTTGGCATTTCACCTTTTATCAGATGTTTTTGGCTAGGGTTGAACTTTCTTGTACTCTGAATCTCTCAGAAAGCAAAATGTGAGTAAAGGATTTATGATGATTTTCTAGAGCCCTGGTGGCAAATACTTGCTAGGAACACATTTACAACACTTTGCCAAATCCTTGATCATTATGCATAATAATGAATCACCCACAATTTGCAACCAGGCTGCGTGTTTATCTTTTTTTAAACACAGAAAGTCAGTTGTTCCGAACTAAGTGTAATTACTCTCACATCAACATTTTAGTAGGTTAGAAATAAGTCTAATTAACCCAATAATGGAATTCCTACAAGTAACAAGTATCAATTTGCAATAAGTTTCATCACTGTTCCTGTGTGTGAGAGGAACGGATAAAATATTGCAATGGCTCTATTGTTGCCACATCATGAATTTGCCTCTTTTGTTGCATTGTCCTGAACTCAGAATTACCTGCTATTCTATGACTGGCTTCTCTTCATACTTATTACCTTTGTTAAGATTATTTCCTTCTACACCTGAGAAGCAGCCATGACTTTTCTTTCTGTGGGCAAAAATCTGATTGCATAAGAATGGGCACTGATAGCTCAAATCTACTTTCTGAGTAAAGACTGCATTAGTAACATGTTTCTGTTAACATCATTCTCTCCTCCCTCCCTTGAAAGATCTTTATCTAGTAAGCCATAGTGTTGTTTTTTGTTTTGTTTTGTTTTGTTTTGTTTTTTTGCGGTATGCGGGCCTCTCACTGTCCTGGCCTCTCCCATTGCGGACGCACAGGCTCAGCAGCCATGGCTCACGGGCCCAGCCGCTCCGTGGCATGTGGGATCTTCCCGGACCGGGGCACAAACTCGTGTCCCCTGCATCAGCAGGTGGAGTCTCAACCACTGCACCACCAGGGAAGCCCAGCCATAGTGTTTTTAATCATATGGCCTCATGCTTAGCTTTTAAAAAATACAACAGTTATTGAATTTTCAGAGCAGGAGTCCTGAGCAAGTGTCTTAAATTACTAAATTGTTTTATTAAGTTAGTTTTTTAAAGGGTGAAGTGCAACATATTTATTTAACAACTTTTAATAAGAATCTAGTTATTTGATTTTCATTGCTTACCAAGAACCTTCAAAATAATATCAAGTCTTACCCTTACCATTTGAATTATAGCTCATCACAAATATTTCTCAGGTGAATCACATGTAGCAAATGGTTACAATTATGTTACTCATACCCTCTTTATTGTAGTAATGTAAATATGCCACTCAATAATATAATTTGAACATCTAAGAAGACCATATCTGTTGATTGTAATTAACTTACATTTTCTACATTCCTTATAATTCTTGATGAACTGGAATTAAACTATGTGTATAGTAAGAATAATTATATGGTACAGTCCTCTAATGTATATGTAGAAACTTAAGGAGGAAGTAATGATAGCCTTGCTGTTATTACCAAAATGTTAATATACATGATACTTTTAATTAAATATAAATGAATTAAAATAGAATTTAAGGTATTTTTGCTACTTTTTCCCCCTTTTCCTTTTTTTTAATCATCCTTTTTTTTTCTTGCTTGTAACATTATAAATATTTCCTAATTGCTATAAAGGGATATGGCCAAACTTAAATTCCTCTTGTAAAGTTCATTCCTAATTAGATAATTCTATGAAACTGAATTTATCTAGTTTTGTTTGGGGCTTTTTTGCATTTCCCACGTTGTTTTGTAAACTGCTACTAAGTGAAGATTTGAGGTCTAAATTATGTAACAGTGTCACTTAGCCTTTTCTTTTCATAAGTTGGTCCTTTCAGTTCATCTCTATTCTTGCCCCTTAAAGGTCATGAGAACTTAAGTTTTATAATTAAGAAGAAAAACACTAGCCTCAACCCTTTTCTTTTATACTGATTACTGCTACAGAAAATTATTCTTTTCTCACAGCAGTCTTGTGTGTTTACTGATCTTTAACAGTCTATACTCATGAACAGATTTGTTTGGGCAAGTCACACCACTCCACTGTGTGTGTCCTATTTTTGTTTTGTTTTAAACTATGATGTTGGCATGATTGTTGGAAAGTACTCCTTCATGCCTGCAAAGACAAACCTGTTTTTAAGGTAAATGATTTGAACTTATGACAAAATGATGGCATTTTTTTCAAACTGGTATATTTGGAGGGAATCATCTTGGGTTACTAATAATAAATATAGTAATCAAAACACTGATGTGATTATTTTGTAATTTCAGCCTGATAGCGCATATCAAGGTGGAGTCTTCTTTCTCACTGTACATTTTCCGACAGACTATCCTTTTAAACCACCAAAGGTATTTTTATTTTTATGATTGACGTGACTCCTGTGTCAGGGGTTTTACTCTCTATCCAGAGATATTTTCATGAAAAGACTGTGGGTAGGTTAGCATGTTCAAACTGTTCTGTAAAATCAATGAATCTAAAATGCTTTCTTACTCAAATATTGTATTATGTCTGTAAACAGAAGGCAGTATCTGTTAGGCTAGAAATTAGCTTCCCTACCTGTCTTTCCCTCTGCATTAGGTATGTGTAGTTTGGGAAGTTTTTATGGTCAAGAGTTAGACTCTTCCATTCAGGGGATTATCTTTCCTAGGTTGACCCTTCTTTCTCAGTTTTTAAGTATTCAACAAACATTTATTGAGCACCTACCATGTTCTGTTGCATTGGGAAATACAAAAGTAAAAAGACATAGCCCTTTTGTTTAGTGAGGAAAGATTAAAACACATTCTTATTAAATTTAGCTTAAATCTAAAGAGGAAGCCAACAAATGATGGGGGTGTCAATGAGGGAGAAAATCATTAACAAATTCTGTCACTGAGGAAATATTTACTTTAGATTTTTAAAAACACCTAATTAACATCACATATGAAACGATGTAACAACTCTCTTGGAAGATTAGAATTCTTGGTGGATTTGTTAGGGCAGGTAATAAGCTGGGGCCCCTCAACTTTCCTCTGGAATAAGGTCAGCAGCCTATTTCTAGATCCAGGTATCAATTGATAATCAAATTAAGAAAAGGATTGCTTTGAGGGTTGATGAAAGCCATGGTTAATTACTTCAGGTGCTACTCAACCAGTCATACCACCTATTATAGACTTACTTATCACACTTTCCAAAATACTCCTCAATTCCTTGGGGTTGGGGAGAGCAGAAAACTGACTTTGCTTTCACATTATCAGTAGCTAAAGCCACGTGCACATAAAGTAGATGCTCATCCAATTTGTGTTGAATACATCTCTCCTCTAAGATCACATAAAATTGAGGACATTTTACTCTAGAGCAAATTCATTCTGTTTGCTTTCATAGTTCATGGATTGTCACAGTTTTGTTTTGTTTTGTTTTATGTTTAGATTGCTTTCACAACAAAAATTTACCATCCAAACATAAACAGTAATGGAAGTATTTGTCTTGATATCCTGAGGTCACAATGGTCACCAGCTCTGACTGTATCAAAAGGTAATTTCATTTATCAGATTTACAACAGTTGATAACAGTGAGACAGGAAAAATACAGCAGAAATATCTTAGGGACCAAAGTTTAAAAAAACCAATCTACTGTGTTTTCTTCTGCTTTGCTTTTGCTTTGCTTTCATAGCTTTTATATTACTCTTGCTTGGGGGGGGGGGTTGATGGACAGATCTAAATGATGAAATGAGAGAAATTTAAAATGTTAGAACTAGGAATTTGGGGATAAGACTGTTGACATTTCACCCCTTTAGTTTGGGCTTTATCTTTAAAAAGAAAGAGACAGGGACAGAGAGAGAGACACAGAAATAAAAACAAGATTTTAGAACCAGATGTCCCATTCATTAAATGGAATTATTTGTTGACATGATGAGTAAAGCTTTACATCTCCTTTACTTCATCTCAGAGGAAATGTCAGATTGGCAGATAAAGTAAATGATTTAAAATGAAAGACAGGAATTCCCTGGCAGTCCAGTAATTAGGACTCCACGCTTTCCCTGCTGAGGGCCCAGCTTCAATCCCTTGTTGGGGAACTAAGATCCCACAAGCTGCATGGTGTGGCCAAAAAAATGAAAGACATATTTCACACTTTAGAGTAATGTAGTATATATAGCATGTTAGTCTAAACTTCAAATAATCAGTAGCATCATTGTAAGGACTGATACATAATCCATGCAGATTCTCAACTTTCACAGTTGCATAGCATTATTCTTTGCTAAATTATGAGATGTGTATATAGGGCATCTGAAGCCGTTTGTTTCATTAGCTAATGTTATTTGCTTTGCCAGCCTCTTAATTTTGTCTTGTTTCTCTAACAGAAAAGAGCCTGAGTTATTGTTTTGAATTAGAACCATCTACCCCTGGAAGCAACTTGGTAGTTTTCCCTTTTTATAAAATTTAAGAAAACTGTTTCTCTTGAAGGATTTGGGGGAGGAATCCATGGTCATTAAAAAAAAATTTTTAAATAAATGCTACCTGAATATATAGCTTGTTTTAAAAATTGATAAGGTTTAGAGGAAGCAGTGTCCATAGCCATGATTATTTCAAGTATTAGATAAGTAACAGCCGTTCAGATCGGTTAGTTATTCATGAATGGCAATTTTTCTGATCTAACATATCCCTATAAAACGTTCATGTAGATTCTAGTGTTCTTTTAAAAATCTTTCACATACTATAACTGTTACACACTAGATATAGGAAAGATACTGTGTCGTAGGGTTTTTCAAATTAATATTCTGTTTCCTGGAATAGGATCACAAAATGAAATTCATTTAGCATATGCAGCTAAATACTTAGAGAGCGCAGACTGCCAGATGTTGAATACTTACCTTCTGCCGTTGGTCGCTTTTCATAAAAAATAGTTTTGTTAGCTTCTAGAAACTGTCCTTTAAGAACAGTTTCAAACAGCCTCAGTTTCCTCATATGTCAAATGGGGATTATAATAGTATTACCACATATGGTTACTATGCAACTAGCACATAGTAAGCATTCAAATGGATGTTATATATTGTTATCTTTTTCCTTATCTGAAAACATTTGATTTGTGTGCATAATAGTGAAATCAGGGCACAGGGCTCTTGGCAGCAGGAGTGGGGAGATGAGGAACTTCCCTCTTGCCTATTTTATAAAGTAGCTTATATTTTCTTTATTTGTACATTTTTCACTTTTTAATATTTTAAATGTCTTATTTCGCTTTTTATCATGAGTTTAGTTTGGAAACTTTCTGGAGGTGTGAGCCCAGATAACTTACCCAGTTGGTTTAATATACAGGCTTGAAATTTCATTGGGCAGATGAAAGTTTAAAAAGATGAATGAAATATTAGTTTTTGTTAGCCCGTAGCACCTCCTTTCCAAGTCATTAAAAATCAACTCTGGGGCTTCCCTGGTGGCGCAGTGGTTGAGAATCTGCCTGGACACGGGTTTGAGCCCTGGTCTGGGAGGATCCCACATGCCGCGGAGCAACTAGGCCCGTGAGCCACAACTACTGAGCCTGCGCGTCTGGAGCCTGTGCTCCGCAACAAGAGAGGCCGCTATAGTGAGAGGCCCGCGCACCGCGATGATGAGTGACCCCCGCTTGCCACAACTAGAGAAAGCCCTCGCACAGAAATGAAGACCCAACACAGCAAAAATAAATAAATAAATTAATAAACTCCGACCCCCAACGTCTTCTTTAAAACAAACAAACAAAAAAAGAATCAACTCTGCCTTCCTTATAAATTCACCTTTGGATTTGTAAGAGTAGGAAAAGATAAAGGAACATAGTAGAGGAAGGTGAAGATGGAATGTTGTTCCAAAGATACCATGTATCCCCTCAGAAGTGGTGGCATGGAAGCAGACAAATGAGGAACCAGAGTCCTTGTTTCCTTCTTTTTCAGACACTTAGTTGTTTATTTTTTTAAGTGTAGCTATTTGCATTAGGATTTTGATACAACATGCAAGAAACAACTACTATAATTTATCAATTTTCATTTATATTTAAAAATATACAAGTTATGTAATGATAGCTGTGCCTTTTTTTTTTTTTTTTTTTTTTTTTTTTTTTTTTTTGCGGTACGAGAGCCCCTCACTGTTGCAGCCTCTACCGCCGCGGAGCACAGGCTCCGGACACGCAGGCCCCGCGGCCATGGCTCACGGGCCCAGCCGCTCCGCAGCATGTGGGATCCTCCCGGACCGGGGCACAAACCTGCGTCCCCTGCATCGGCAGGCGGACTCCCAACCACTGCACCACCAGGGAAGCCCATGCCTATTATTTTTAAATGCATTTGCCACAAATAATGTACATGGAATAAAAAAAATTCACTGAAAATAATCTTACAGATATTCCTTCTTTAGCTCTAAGCCCAAGTAAAACAGTGCATGAGCTTCATCTCCCAAAGCGGTTTGAACTGTTAACTGTAATTTGATTGCTTTACGTTGAACTGTTTAGGACACAGATTTTCTGCATTAAAGTAGAATAAAAGTGGACAGTTTTCTTATTAAAGTAAAAAAATATCTCTAAGAAACATCTAAAGTTAAGATGCTATTCTAATATTTTTCCAACTATGTACCATCCGGGGTAGTGTGTTACCTAAAAAATATTTTTGTAGAGAACTCTTGAGTTTAAAAGTTAATAGCTACTTTGGAGGTTCACATTTTTAAAATAAATAGAAATTCAAACAGAATTTAAAATTGCAGAAGTGATAATAATTTTGTATTATATACACTGTATGGTAATTTTGTAATTTAAAAAATTAAAGATATTTGCTGCCAACCAAAATTAATCTCAAATGTAATTTAATGTGTTCATTTTGTTTTTTTCTTTGTAAGTTTATTGTTCAGTAAAATTATTTTCACATGTGTAATTCATATAAAATAGAAAGATCATTACTTAATATGATGTTCTCTTTTAAATCTAGTTTTATTGTCCATATGTTCTCTGCTTTGTGACCCTAATCCAGATGACCCCTTAGTACCAGATATTGCACAAATCTATAAATCAGACAAAGAAAAGTAAGTGTTTGCTTATATTAGTTTCTATTTGGGTGCATTTCTATGTAGTCTGCCAAAACATAAGTATTATCAATGTATTGAAGTACATTTAGTTATGCTTATTGTGTTTATGTTAAGTTTGTTTATCTATCCAGTGGAGTAAACCTTTCTTTTTAAATTCTATTAACTCCTTTTACAAAAAAACTCATCCCTTCCCACTTGTTGTTTCATCCTTTACTATTTAATAGTACTTGTTCTGCATTTACATAGTATGCATGTTTTTTGATAGTAACTATCAAACTATCTATAATTCTAAGTAGTAAATTTACAATTTAAAAAGTTGATAATTGGAAATTACTGAATATCATATTCCTTACCTTCTCCCAGGAAAAGTTATCCTTAACTACCCCTAAACTGACCTAATTTTCAAGGTGCTACATCTTGCTGGCACCATTGATTCATTTGCATTTTACAGATAATGACCATTCAGGGTTGTCATTTACAGATTTGTATTAGAAATTGATTTCTTTATTTCGTTGTGTATAACTTAGGTACGTTTTCATATAGGTTGTAAAGAGATCCATTAGTTTAAAAAATCGCTCATGTTTTCTGTTTTATTTATGCATGAACCTAAGTCACATTGACCCAGTAATTGGTGTATGTATGATTATTGCAGTTAAGCATAAAAAAGGTATACAGTTTTACATAGATCTTCTAAAAGATTTAATTTGTATGTTTTTACTATATCCCTTTTGTATGTCTACAGATACAACAGACACGCAAGAGAATGGACTCAGAAATATGCAATGTAAAATCAAAAAAATTTTCATATATACCAGAGTACTGTAAAATCTAGGTTTTTTTCAACATTAGCAGTAAATCGAGCACCGTTTACTGTTTCATTGTACCATGAAATCCTTTGATTTTTACCCATTTTAAATGTATTTCTGAAGCAAGACAAAACAAACTTCCAAAAATATTCTTGAGACTGTGATGAGAGCGTTTATCATTTTGTATGCATTGAGAAAGACATTTATTATGGTTTTTAAGATACTTGGACATCTGCATCTTCAGCTTACAAGATCTACAATGCATCTGAAAAGCAACCAAATTATTTTTTGCTGAAACTAGATGTTTTTACATGAAAAATACTGTATGTGTTGTCTAAGATGTCGTCAGTTATATAAATCTGTATTCAGATTTCATTCTTTGTTAGCTCACTTTATAATTTGTATTTTTTTACTGTATAGACTAAATATATTCTATTTACATGTATGTCAACTCGTTACTTTTTTCCTGTGAACAGTATTGAAAAAACCCAACAGCTGATAATGAAATGAATTAACTGTCCGTCTCCCTTGTCTTAGGGTATTCTGTAGATTGATTGCAGATTCCTTAAACCTGAAATGATCTTTACACTGTAATTCTCAGTATACTGATTATGGAGAAACACTTGTTTTGATTTTGTTATACTTGACTTAACTTTATTACAATGTGAATTAATTGCACTGCTAAGTAGGAAGACGTGTAACTTTTATTTGTTGCTATTCACATCAGAATTTTTTTCTGTATAGGCAATATTATATTGACACCTTTTACAGATCTTAATGTAGCTTTTTCCATTTAAATAAAATGCTTTTTCTACTATTTGTCTTGATTACTTAAAAAGATAAAAAATTACTTTATAAGTAAGGATCAATACTCTATATAAAATTTTGCATGGAAATTAATTCCAAATTGTAAGAATGAAGTCTGTTGTATTTGGCACTAATCACCATTAATTATATAAATTTTATTGCTTTAGGTTTGTATTGATATCTGTTTACTAAATTGTCAATCTAGAGGATGATATACACTGGTCCCTTGTTATTGAAAAGAATTTAGGATATGTTGGCATTTGTCTTGGATCACATCTAAAATGAATTATTTTCTAAGGTACTGAGATGAATGTAAGACAGTGTCACCTACATTGAAGAAAAGTCTTTATAGACCTGAAGAATAATTAGGTAATTCATTAAAATGCCCCTCTAGATATAACTGATGTTGTATTTCTTAACATTTTAAAATCTAGAATTTCTAAAATAGAATTTTAATGCCATCACAGTTTGAAAGAGGACATCCATTTTTTACCGTAGAAGTTATACAGAAAATTCTAAAATGACACTTTCCCTCTGTTTTATAAATTGTCAGTTAAAATGATTTAAATGAGCAGGTTATCTTTGCAGATTTTAAAGAAAGCTAGAAAGTTCTAATGTTTTAACTTGGAAAAAAAATGTCTCTAATTATTAGCATGCTTACCAAACTTGAGTGTCATTTTTAAGAAGAGTTGTAGCTCTTCTGATTATTTCAGTAGCTGTATAAGTGTACAAAAATCTGTGATGGGTGTAGTCATTAGCAAAGAATGTAAATCACTTAAGTATTTTACCATGGTTCATTATTATAAAGCACAAAATAACCCATTGTTAAAAAATGTGTTTTTATAAATGAATGTAAAATAATTAAATGAATTGTGTAATGGATGTTTAAGAAAATATAGGTTTAAAAAGTAACTATATTAAGTGATGTCTTGAAACAGCCATATCATGAAGAATACTACTATGTTATTATAAGCTACACTGGCCCAGAATTTGAACACTCAACATCATTAGATTTAAGTATTTAGTATATTTTGATAATAAAGGGTTTTGTTTCTTGAATATCTTTCACTTTTTAAAAAACTTTTGTGTGGCATTTATTTTTGGAAATGTCTTTTTTTTTTCTGTATTAAAGTTTTGAAACTTGCCGAACACTAACTCTGTTTGCCTTTGCTTACATCTGAATTGTACAACCACTCTCTTGAGGAGTGAGCACAAGTTCTCATAATTAATTTAAAAATCTTAGAAGTTCAGCAATGGCATAATGATCAGCCAGATCAGTATTTTGGGTTTGTTGTTTTGTTTAATTCTAACAAAGGGTACATCAGTTACCTAACTGTAAATCCGAAGCCAAGGACCTTCCTCCATAGATCAACCATTAATTTAAGGACCTCCTGGGAGTGAGGAAAATGGAAAGTCTTTTGGAGTTTTACGATCCTACCTCTTGAAGTCTTGGATTCTGAACACTCGTAACTGCCACATACAATAAATCCATGATACAGGCTGTAAGGGGTAACCTCACGCTCATCCCCCCAACTATCTCTAATTTCCGAACAAGCTTTACACATGCATATGTAAATCATATACAATTATTCATTTTTGCTTTACGTTATACCCCCACCCCTCCATGAACTCTGTTAGGGAAAATTTTAAATTTACTTTGTCAGTTAAGCAATTTCAAAGGATCAAAAGGTATTAGGTGAGAAACACAAACACAAAGCACCAGGGCAACCCTAAGAGTTAATATTCAGAGTAACTTTTGGGGCTTCCCTGGTGGTGCAGTGGTTAAGAATCCGCCTGCCAATGCAGGGGACACTGGTTCAAGCCTTGGTCCGGGAAGATCCCACATGCCATGGAGCAACTAAGCCCGTGCACCACAACTACTGAGCCTGCGCTCTAGAGCCCGCAAGCCACAACTACTGAGCCCACGTGCTACAACTACTGAAGCCCGCGCCCCTAGAGCCCGTGCTTCGCAACAAGAGAAGCCACCGCAATGAGAAGCCCACGCACCGCAATGAAGAGTAGCCCCTGCTCGCTGCAACTAGGGAAAGTCCGTGCGCAGCAACGAAGACCCAATGCAGCCCAAAATAAAAAGAGTAACTTTTTAAAAAACTTAATAAAAACAATACCACATGTAGTTTTTCATTTCTCATCATTTTATCACAATGATATGTTTATCTTCTTTGTACATGATTCCAGTCATTGATGTTTCATAGAATCCTGCTCTCTCACAGTTCTGTATTTTTAAGGTGGAAAGATTGGGGAAATGAATTTTCCTCTCGGATTAAGAGAGATTCTTGGTGAAGCTATTTATATCCTGTCTCTTTGTTGGTAGTCATTTTGAACTGGATTCAGAGTCCAGTCCTATGTTTTAAAATTTGAGTTCTGTAGTAGAATCATTGGTCCTGTTACTCATTTTTATTAGGACTAGCCATGGAAAATGTGATTAATACTCTAGCCACGGCCATATAGCTTCAGTGTATTCAAATTGTTGACTTTGGTCTGTTAAGATACAGCAGTTATCTTTTTAGTTGACTTTGGTCTGTTAAGATACAGCACTTATCTTTTTAGTTTGTTTAAATCTTTTGTGGTTATTAATATAATAAAATAAACAGAATTTTAAAAGTTTACTTCTAGCACTCTATCAATGTAAACTATGCCAAAAATTTTCTTTAAAGCAGAAGTTTAATTGCAGTTTAATAGCCCTAAAATGTAATGCATATTATTTGTGAAAGTTCTGATTTTTTACAGTGCTTCTCTTTGCCTGTTCTGACAGTTGTGTTTTACAAACAGGGCAGCAGGTAGAGATTCATCTAATTTCACTTGTAAAAATTCATCTGTATAGATAACTAGTCATTTCTAAAAAAAATTTTTTTTTTTTGTACTGACATCTGCAAACTCCTAAACTGTATATTGATACACTTTGACCAGGAGTTTTTTCAGTAGTAGTGATAACTGAAAATTTGTAGACAGCTGACGTTTTGGGTAATAGAAATAATTTGTAACACAGTAGTGTTTTATCACTTATTTGTATCATGTTACATTTAAATTTCTGCTCTCATTATCCTGTTATATATGTAAGAATGTGGTTTTAAATTGTAAATGAACTGAACTAATAGGAAGAGGGAATATTCACCTAAAAGTTCTAGCACTTGGAGGCATTTTTATAAGATACATTTTTTAAAAAACTTAGCGCTCTCTTAGGTTCTACTGTTGTAGAGGGAGGAATGTGCCTTTCTTACCCCAGGAAGAAGTTGCTTTTATTATGATGGCACATGTTCTGAGCTATGCTTCCTCATATCATTTGCTTGCTTTTGTTAAAATCTTTTTAGTGCAAAAGATCACTGTGAGTTGCATGTAAGATTTTATTGTAAACTTAATATACATATTGTGGGGAACAGTTGTGACACCACTTGTGTAAGCACTCCTGATACACCCGTTTAGGTGGTCCAGTGACCACCCACACATTCAGTGTGTCAATAGAAGTCACCAGACTAAGCATATGTTCATACTCACAGCTAAGATTTATTATAGCGACACAGCAAAGATACACAGCTCCCTCAGTAAGGGGAAAAGACAGATCATGAAGGAAACCATGAAGCTTTCTCTGAAGGGGCCACACAGAGCTCACTCTCCCTCCAACAGTGAAATGCAGTAACACAGGCACAGTGTTTCTGCCCAGGGAAGCCTGTTTGAAATGCAAAGTCCAGGGGTTTTAATAGGGGCTAAACCATGTAGGCACCCTTTGCCCACCAAAACTCCAGGCTCCCAGAAGGTCAGCAGGTGTTCACTGAAATCACATTGTTTATTTAAAAAGTCTAGCCAGGCTAGCATAGCAGATAGAACCTTATATCACATAGGGAAAGTTTTAAAAGCCGTATTCCTTGATGCCAGCTGAAGGCCAACCTGGTAAGCCCTTCTAAAAATCAGGCCTGCACTATTCGTTGAAAAGACTGTTCTTTCCCCTTGAAAAGGTCTCTGTACCCTTGTCGAAAATCAACTGACCCTAGAGGTTTTTTACGGTCTCTGAATTCTGTTCTAATGACCTGTATGCCTTATGCTAACACCATACTACATTGATGACTGTAGCTGCATAGTAACTTTCGAAATCAAGAAGTGTGGATTTTCCAACTTTGTTCTTTTACAATATTGTTCTGACTATTCATATCCCTCGTGATTCAAAATGCACTTTAGGATCAGCTTTTCCATTTCTTCTGCTGAGATTTTCATTGAGGTTTTATTGGATCTCTAGGGCAGTTTTGGTAAAGTTGGCATTTTTGTCCTGGTTATCTATTGCTGAATGACAAACCACTCTCAAATAAGTGATATAAAAGAACAGTTCTTGCTCATAAATTCTGTTGGGTCAGGAATTGGAATGGGGCACAGGGAGGGCTTGTCTATTCCATGTACTTAGGGCCTCAGCTCAGGTGATTCAAATGGCTGGAGGCGGAAATCATTGGGAGGCTTCTGAGATGTTGGCGCCTGGATGAGCACTGTCTACCAGAGCACTTATTAAAAGCCTTTCTAGGACTTCCCTGGTGGCGCAGTGGTTAAGAGTCTGCCTGCCAATGCAGGGGACATGGGTTCGATCCCTGGTCCGGGAAGATCCCGCATGCCACGGAGCAACTAAGCCCCTGTGCCACAACTACTGAGCTTGCGCTCTAGAGCCCATGAGCCACAACTACTGAGCCTGCGTGCCTAGAGCCCGTACTCTGCAACGAGAAGCCACCGCAATGAGAAGCCTGTGCACCACAATGAAGAGTAGCCCCTGCTTGCTGCAACTAGAGAAAGCCCGTGCAGAGCAACGAAGACCCAACGCAGCCAAAAAATAAATAAATAAATAAATTTATATGAATAAATAAAAGCCTTTCTGTGTGGCTTGAACTTCTCACAACATAGCAGCTCAGTGCCAACAGGCAGCATCTGGAGATCAGGTCTACCAAGAGAAGGAGGAGAAAGTCCTATGACCTTTTATGATCTAGCTTTTGAAGTCACATAGTGTCACTTCTTGTGTGAAGCAGTAACAAACCCTCTCAAATTCACGGGAAGGGAACATAGACTCCCACTTCTCCATGAGAAGGAATTTGGGGTCACCATCACATCCTACTGAATCTTCCATGAATATATAGATCACTCAGTGTACTTAGGCTGTCTTTAATTTCTGATTGTTTTGTAGTTTGCTGTGCAGAGGTCTTGTACATTTTTCATTGGCGTTATCCTTTGGTACCTTATTTTTTAAACCTTGCTTTCAGACCCAGAATGTGGTAAATTTTGATAAATGGTCCATTTGTGTTTGAATATAATATGAATCTGTTATTAGGTGCAGAGTTTATATATGTGCCAATTTTATCAAGTTTGTTAATTGTGCTCACAATATTTGCTTTTTCTCACAGCCATTATGGGTGATGTGTGCAAGTTTCCCGTTTATGATTGTGAAATTGTCTATTAGTTTATATTTGCTGTAAAGATTTTGAAGTCATATTATTGGATACACACACATACACACACGCATGCACAATACACTCATGAAATCGTGATGTTTTACTAGCAGAATGATCCCTTTCTCATTAAGAAATGTCTTTGTTTATCTCTAATAATGCTTTTGGCTTAAAGTCTATTTTAATATTAATATAGCTTTCTTTTTGGCTAGTATTTGCAGTGTATATCTGTCTCTGTTCTTTAACTTTGGACCTTTCTGTGTCTTTTTAAAAATGTCTCCTGCACTCATTATAGTGAGTTTAATAAAACCATTATTTGGTTTTATTTGATTTGGTTTTTATCCAGTATGACAATTTTAGTATTTTAATTGGAGTATTTAGTCCTTTGCATTTAGTGGAATTACTGATGTTGGTTGGGTTTCTACCTACTACGTTCCTGATTGATTGATTGATTGATTGATTGATTTACTTGGCCACGCTGCGTGGCTTGAGGTATCTTAGTTCCCTGACCAGGGATTGAACCTGGGCCACAACAGTGAAAGAGCCGAGTCCTAACCACTGGGTTGCCAGGGAGTTCCTGTGCTGATTTTTTTTAAACCATGTTTTATTTTTTCCTCCTTTCTTGCCCTCTTTTGGATTAATCAATTTTTAAAATAGTCCCATTTTTTTCCCTCTAATAACTTGTTAGGGAACTTCCCTGTGGCGCAGTGGTTAAGAATCCGCCTGCCAGTGCAGGGGACATGGGTTCGAGCCCTGGTCCGGGAAGATCCCGCGTGGCAGAGAGCAACTAAGCTCGTGAGCCTAGAGCCCGTGCTCGGAAACAAGGAGAAGCCACAGTAATGAGAAGCCCACGCACCACAACGAAGAGTAGCCCCCCACTCACCACAACTGGAGAAAGCTCGTGCACAGCAACAAAGATCCAACACAGCCCAAAATAAATAAATTTATTTAAAAAAATAACTTGTTAGTTCCACATCCTTTTATTTTTTTATGTGTGTGATTACCCTGAATTAAAAGATCCATCTGTCTTATTAAGTTTAATATAAATTATTACTTATACCATTTTCCCAGTAATGTAAGAACCTTAAACTATTTGGGCCTTGTTACTTCTTTCCCACTTTTTGCATTATCATTATGAAGTTTGATTCTACATGTATGTTAAATTCCACAAGACATTAATATTCTTATTTTGTATGTTATTGCCAGTATACTGACCTCCATATATACTTTTCCAGTGGTCTTCATTGCTTCTTGAATTTTCATGTTTCTATCTGAGATCATTTGCCTTCTGACTAAAGAACTTCATTTAGTATTGCTTTTAGTGCAGGTCTTCTGGTGACAAATACTTTTTTTTTTTCTTGAAATGTTTTTATTTTGCTATCATCTGTATAGGATATTTTCTCTGGGAATAGAAGTTAGCTTATTTTCTTTCAACACTTTAAAGGTATCATTCCATTGTCTTTGGATTCCACAATTCTGTTGAGAAATCACCTGTTTTTTTATTGTTGCAGCTTTAAAAAGTGTCTATTTTCTCTACTTTTAAGATTATATACTTTTATTTTTAAACTTTAAGACTTTTACTATGATGTTACAAGGTATAATTTTCTTTGTCTTTATCCTGCTTGAGGTTCACAGAGCTTCTTGATCTGTAGGCTGATACATTTTCATGAGTTTTGGAAAATCTCAGCCCTTGTTTCATCGAATATTGCCTCTGCCCCATTCTATTTTTCCCCTTTAGGACTCCAGTTTAAAATGTATTAGACCTGTTTCCTAACCTATTTTCTGTGTTTTTCTTTTTCTTTTTTCCTCTGTGCTTCTGTTTGGAAATTTTGTTTTCATCTTTTTCCAGTTCACTAATCCTGTCTTCTGCATGTTCAATCTACTCTTAAACCCATCCCCTCAATTTCAGATACTGTAGTTAATTTCAGATTGTCTTTCTCAGTTCTAGAACTATCATTTGATTTTTTTTACATATTTTAGTTTTCTATTATGTTCCAAAATTGTTTATTTTGTCTATTTTTTTTTCTATTTTTTGAAGTACTTCATCACAGTTTTTTAAAGACTTTGTTAACTTCAAGGAACTGAATCACCTGTGTGTGTGCTTTTACACTTTTATTGAAAGCCGGACATTGTGTATAAAAACTGTAGAGTCTCTTGGGATTGTGTATAAAAACTGTAGAGTCTCTTGGGACTTCCCTGGTGGCGCAGTGGTTAAGAATCCGCCTGCCAATGCAGGGGACACGGGTTCAAGCCCTGGTCCGGGAAGATCCCACATGCCATGGAGCAAATAAGCCCGTGTGCCACAACTACTGAGCCCATGTGCTGCAACTACTGAAGCCCGCACGCCTAGAGCCCGTGCTCTGCAACAAGAGAAGCCACCGCGATGAGAAGCCCATGCACCGCCACAAAGAGTAGCCCCGGCTCGCCACAACTAGAGAAAGCCTGCGTGCAGCAACGAAAACCTAATGCAGCCAAAAAAAAAAAAAAAAAAAAAAAACCGAAAAAAAAACACAAAAAACTGTAGTCTCTAGATGATGTTCTCTTCCACCAGAGAGGGCTCACCCTCTCCTCTGCTAGACAAATAGTTTGCAGAGATGATCACCTTAAGGCAATCAGGGTCTGTGCTTAGTTGAGGCTGGTTGCAGTTTCATCAGATTCAATCTATGTCTGGTTTACCCTTGTTCATAGCACACAGCCCTCTAGCATTGTCTTTTGTTTTCTCAGACCAGAGAGACTGCAGGAAATTCCACTCTGCTTTTTTTTTTTTTTTTAAATCATTCATTATTTATTTATTTATTTTTGTGGTAAGTGGGTCTCTCACTGTTGTGGCCTCTCGTGTTGCGGAGCACAGGCTCCGGATGCGCAGGCTCAGCGGCCATGGCTCTCGGGCCTAGCTGCTCCGCGGCATGTGGGATCTTCCCGGACCGGGGCACGAACCCGTGTCCCCTGCATCGGCAGGCGGACTCTCAACCACTGCGCCACCAGGGAAGCCCCCACTCTGCTTTTAAATAGTATTTTTGATTCACAGTTTTAGCTTCTTTCTTCTTAGAGCTGCAGAGTTTGGCAAACATCCTGATGGGGCAATAACCATATGTTTGAAGTCTTTCAAATCCACCATTTTGTCACTTCTGATCTGTGCAACCACCACAAGTACTACTATTTTTTCTGTCATGAATAGCCGCTCTCTGTCAGAGATCAAGCCTGAATTCTCAGCCTTACACCCCATCCAAATCAAGTGCCCCAGGTAAAAGGGGGACTGTAGATCATTAGTGTCAGTTCTCCACTTCAGTCTTATTGTGTTCTTTGGAGACCCTGTCCTCTGGCAGTCCTTTGTCTTAACAATGCTACAAGGCTGCAGAAAATTATACCATGTTTTCAAAAGTTTAGTTCTTTAGCTTCTTTACCAATATAGCTTAAGATTCTGGTACATATCTTGAGAAAACAAGTTGCATGTTGAGGTCCTTTAAGTTTCCAGTTTTGTCACTCTAGCACTGTGCAACCACAGAAAACTCTGTTAGTTTCTCTGCCCCAGCAGTGGCCTGCGGCCTGTGCTAAGCCCAAATTCTCAGCTCTAGCCTGTACTCCAGGAGAAGAATGACTGCAAATACTCAGAGTTGATCTTTGATATATTTCATCCAGTTCTGATTTTCAGTAGGACCACCTATCTGGAAACAGATATCCCTAACCTCTTCATTCTTTGAATGCAGTGCTACTACAACCTCCTATCTTTTTCCCTACCCTCAGACTGCCCTCAAATTAATCATCCTCAGAAATGTCAAAGTATTCCATCTAACTGAAATTTTATCTTGTGTGTTATCATTTAAAAATATTTAGAATGGGGCTTCCCTGGTGGCGCAGCGGTTGAGAATCTGCCTACTAATGCAGGGGACAAGGGTTCGAGCCCTGGTCTGGGAAGACCCCACATGCCACGGAGCAACTAGGCCTGTGAGCCACAACTACCGAGCCTGTGTGTCTGGAGCCTTGCTCTGCAACGAGAGGCCGCGATAGTGAGAGGCCCACGCACCGCGATGAAGAATGGCCCCCGGTTGCCACAACTAGAGAAAGCCCTCGCACAGAAATGAAGACCCAACACAGCCATAAATAAATAAATAAATAAGCCAAGCATTTGAAGCCCTTTTTCTAAAAAAAAAAAAAAAAATTTAGAATGTTTAGGAACTTCCCTGGAGGTCCAGTGGTTAAGACTTCACGCTTCCATCACAGGGGGTGCGGGTTTGATCCCTGTGGGGGAAATAAGATCCTGCATGGCATGGCCAAAAAATGAGGTTTAATATTTCCCCACAGCCTCAATAGTGGTTTTGCAGAGGAGTCTGGGAAAGAAAATGGAGATGCTGGGAAAGAAAATGCAGTGGAAGTGAATCATACATTTCTACTTCAAACAGTGATGCTCATTTTTATTGGATCTATATATGTGTCCTATGGTTCACAGGTTCATTTCCTTGGTTTAAATCATCAACCAGAAGAATAAAGTACTAACTCCTTAAGACTCTCGTGATCAGATATGGCTTGCATCTCCAGACTCATTTTCCACTCTGCCTCCCACCAAAATTCCTGCAGCTCCCATTGGCTCCCAACTTCTTCCACTTCCAGTATAGAGTGGTGCTTCTCAATCTCAGACTTCGGTCAAACTGTTCATGGTGCCTAAAATGCCCTCTTCAATCCTTTAACTATCTCTCCCAGTGCTGATATCTTCCCTTTTGTTTTCCCAAAGGTGGTGCTAAAGCTCAAGTTTGGGGTTTTTCTCCGGCCTGCAGATTCTGGCTGGCTTTCTGTGTGTGCTCACTAGCCATATGCCAAAATTAGCTTTCATTGTTGCCAAAAACTCAGCCTCTGTTCACCGGTGCTGAATAGAAACGCAGAGAGAGTGCTCTGGAGGAGTAGAAAGGAGTAGCTTTATTACTTTGCCAGGCAAAGGGGGACATAGCAGACTCCTGCCTTGAAAAACTATGTGTCCCAACCCAGGAGGATTTGATGAAGAGTTTTTTTTTTCCAGTACGCGGGCCTCTCACAGTTGTGGCCTCTCCCGTTGCGGAGCACAGGCTCTGGATGCGCAGGCTCAGCGGCCATGGCTCACGGGCCCAGCCACTCTACAGCATGTGGGATCTTCCCGGACCGGGGCACGAACCCGCGTCCCCTGCATCGGCAGGCGGACTCTCAACCACTGCGCCACCAGGGAAGCCCCGATACTTGGGATTTTAAATGGCATATTTAAGTGGGGAAGTAAGAGAAACCAAAGATAATAAAGTAACAATCATTCAAGTAAGAGAAACCAAAGATAATAAAGTAAAAATAAGTGAAAATGGCTTTGGTCTATGGGCAATTGAGAGAAAAGATTAGGTGGAGAAGGCAGATTAATTAGATGTGAAAACTTGATTTGATGGCCTTAAGAAATCAGTGTAAGTTTTTTTTTTTTAAATTCTATTTTATTATTTTATACAGCAGGTTCTTATTAGTTATCTATTTTATAAATATTAGTGTATGTATGTCAATCCCAATCTCCCAATTCATCACACCACCAGCCCCCGCCACTTTCCCCCCTTGGTGTCCATACGTTTGTTCTCTACATCTGTGTCTCTATTTCTGCCCTGCAAACCGGTTCATCTGTTCCATTTTTCTAGGTTCCAGATCAGTGTAAATTTTTAATCAACAAAATGATGTAATAAAAGCATGCGTTCGGGGCTATTTATTTAGCAGAGTGTAGAATTGGAATTGGAATAATTTGTCATACTAGAATCCTCGGAATCATTCTTGGCTTCCACCTGTGAATGAAATCCTGCTGATTGTACTAGAAATGCCTTTGGCATATGAGCCATGGCAGAATCTTAGTTCAGAATCTCAATCTCTTTCCTAAATCATAGCAATAACCTCCTAATTTACCTCCTTCTTTACCGTCTCCTCACTTCCATCACTCTCAGTGCTCCTACCAAAGAGGTTTTTCTAAAAATGAGTTTAAGCTGCCTAAAAAGTTATTTGTCCATCTTTTGCTAACAAACTCCTTAGCATATTACACACAGCCCTTCACAACCTAATGCCACCCAACTTCTTTAGACTTGTCTCATACTAACTCCTTTTCACATATATTTTGTCTTCTTAAGGACAGCATGCCCTCATGCATATCTGCGACTTGCACATACTGTTTCCCTTTTCTGGAAAGCACCTCCACCCTTCCTCACTTGAAAAAAACAGTTCAAATGTCACCTACTCTATGAAACCATTCCCTACTCTCCCAGCAGATTTAAACAGATGGATCATGCCTTAGTCACCTTTGTATTTTTAGAACTTATTGCAGTATCTAGCATAGTACTGGCTTCTACTAGGAATGGAGTCTTCTTTTTAATATATTTAAAATGATAAATATTACCGTTGTATTTTGGAAAAAAATGTAAAACAATACAGGTCTATATAAAGTAAAAATTGAGTACCATCTACTCATTCCTGCAATACTAAGGTATAATCACCATTAAACCCAATTTTGTTTGTATTATTTTGCACACTTTTTATGCATGCACACACATGCGTATGTGTGAGTATAGTTTTAAAAAATTCAAGCCTGAATGACTGAATGAATGAGGAAATAAAGGAACTTCAGATGTTATTTTTAGCAACCCACAAATTAGTTAAATAAGTCAAGAAAGAGTCTTTTTTAACTGTTTTTTAAAAAATATTTATTTATTTTGCTGCGCTGGGTCTTTGTTGCAACATGTGGGATCTTCATTGCGGCATGTGGGATCTTTCAGTTGTGGCATTTGAACTCTTAAGTTGCGGCATGTGGGATGTAGTTCCCCGACCAGGCATCGAACCCAGGCCCCCTGCATCGGTAGTGTGGAGTCTTTCTTAACCACTGGACCATGAGGGAAGTCTCAAGAAGGAGTCTTTACAAGGATAGAAAAGAAACAATAAAATGTAAGGGAATATTAAAAAAAACAAACAAACTGGGAATTCCCTGGCGGTCCAGTGGTTAGGACCCCACGCTTATGCTGCAGGGCCGCACAGGTTCGATCCCTGGTCAGGGAACTAAGATCCTGCAAGCTGAACAGTGCAGCCAGAAAAAAAAACAAAAACAAAAAAACTATGGCAACTTCATCACTGAATTGCCTATATTACACTTACATAGAGTCAAATATAATTTCAAAGCTGCAAACTGTGGATTCATAGGTGGAAATTTTTAACAAGATGCAACAAGGAAGATAATCCTTCCTATATATCTCTCTCTGAATACCAGTTTTCATACCTGTACAATACAAATAATTCCACTTTGTAGGATTTATGAAAGGATTAGAAGCAAAATATATTAACATGCTTGCCATGTAGTTGAGTGATAAATTATAATTATTACCATTTGTATTGATCCAGTGTTTTACAATGTGAGGGCAGACAATGTAGGTTATCTTGTTTATTAATAGCATTATTCCCTCAATATAATCATTCTGAATTTCTTCCACTCTTTAATTTGGCTTTCAGGAATATCCAGCAATATGAATTTGGGTTTTATAATTTGCATAAAATTATAGTTATCCATTTTACTTGTCCTTCCTCCTGCTGACTCATAGAATCAGCTTTAAAATAGAAAACCTATATTTATTTTGCATAATACTGCTATAGCAATGGCTAAAAATAACTCTGATACCCTCTTTTTTTTTTTTCTCGCGGTATGCGTCCCTCTCACTGTTGTGGCCTCTCCCGTTGTGGAGCACGGGCTCTGGACGCGCAGGCTCAGCAGCCATGGCTCATGGGCCCAGCCGCTCCGTGGCATGTGGGATCTTCCCGAACCGGGGCACGAACCTGTGTCCCCTGCATCGGCAGGCGGACTCTCAACCACTGCGCCACCAGGGAAGCCCCTCTGATACCCTCTTAATAATTAAGGTTGCATACCTTGTTCTAATTGAGAAGTAATTCATAAACTAATTTAGATATCTGGGAACTATTAACATGCAATAGATCTTTCTTTAGAATTTTTCTCTCCTTTCCATCATTTTGTACACTGTTGGGGTTTTTTTGTTTGTTTGTTTTTGTTTTGTTTTTTATGTTTTGGCTGCACTGCACGGCATGTGTACTGTTTTAAAAGGCAAACTGCTCTGAGGTGATAATAGACCCTAAGTGAATGAAAATGGTTTGAAGGAAAAAATTATACATGTAGTTTTCTTCACATACTTTATTAAAATCTTGATTTACAGGAAAGCTAGGAGATATTCAGATTATAATTTTTTCTTATATTGCTGCAAAGAATTGTTATACTTTTATAACTTGTGTGTGTTTATACTTTATTTCCCCAAAGTGTAAACTTGTTAAAACAGGAACGATGTCTTATCCTTTTTGTACCATTTCCAATGCCTATCACAGTGCTATTTAATTGCTGATGAGTACAGTCTTTAGATGTGGTGTTTATAGTATAACCTTATTTCTAGAAATATATTTTACTTATGAGTTCAGAATTACGTCTATTCCTCATGCTAAACCTACTAGGTGATTGTTCCTATTGTAGCTGGATTATTTGTCCATTATAATTACAAAAGCAAGACTGCTTTCTCTTAGGAATATTTTTTTCTTCAAGTGATAACTATGGATCTAACTCTTATTCACCAGGGAATTATCGTGGTCTCTGACTGCTGCTGCTGCTATTTATTGGTGCTACTTTCAGCTTTACTAGTGTGCAATATCAATAAACCATGATCACTGCTTTCATACATATGTTCCCAAATTTTACATTGCTCCCATCTACACACATAACTGTCCCTCCTATTGGCAAATGACACTTCTAACAGGTAGCTGCTGTTTTCTGTGGTGCCAAATTTGTATATAAATTATTTGTGAAAAACTAATCTTTTTACATTTTTTAATCGCCCTCTCTCTCTTTCTCTCCCTCCCTCCATCCATTCGTCATGCTCAATGTACTATGCTAGTATTATAGGGGACAGAAAGAAGCATAAGACTTAGTCTTGTCCTCAAGTATAGCTTACCATCTATTGAGGAAAAAATATGTACACATAAAAAAAGATTAACAACCAGAGGGCTATATGATATGTCACAAATAAATAATATGAGTTCACATAGTCTAGAAGATCCAAGGAAGATATTTGGGGCTGGAATGATGTGATGTGTTGACTGAGTCTGAGGGATAGTCTGATATAATGGGAAAAGTGCAAGACAATGAATTGGAAGACCAGGTGTTCATTTCCACATCTTATTAACTGTTGTAACATTGTGACATGGGCTTTCTGAACTTAATTTCTCTCATTTGTAAATTGGGAACCATGATCATGATACTACTTGCTCTGTCTACTTCTTCAATTCATGAATCATATAATCAAATACAGTTATATAAAGATGTTCTGAAAACATTAAAGAACAATTCCAACCTAAGTGTGTGTTGTTTTAAATTTTCATCACCTACCATAGTGTTTATGCTAAAACACCACTAATAATTAAGAAATGTTAAAAGTTCAATAGGAAGAGAGGAGCAATGCTGGTATATAATTCATATGTTATTTAATCGGGAGAGGAAATGACAAAATAAAAGACAGGGCTGTGACGCAAATATGACTTTTTTGTTTGGATACAATCCATACTACATCTATAATTATTTAGAAGCTAATAATAAGTGTTATGAATAATGTAAGGATAATGATAACCACTGTTGGGACTTCCCTGGCAGTTTAGTGATTAAGACTCTGTGCTCCCAATGCAGGAGGCACAGGTTCCATCCCTGGTCAGGGAACTAGATCCCACACGCCACATGGCATGGCCAAAAAAAAAAGATAGCTATTATTTATTGAGATTTTACTCTGTGCCAGGAACTTTTTATACACTCTCTAATTTAATCTTCATAACAATCCTAAGAATCAACTATCACTGTTCCCATTTCACAGAGGGGAAAACTCTGGGACAGAGAGATTTTCATTTAGCAAGGTCACACAGGTAATAACAAGCACGGGATTTGAACTTAGATCTGTCTAACTACTAAGTCTGTATGCTTATCCAGTAATTTCCATAACTTTGGCATATCACACAAAATGCAATGGTAAACTCAGAGCCAAATTGAAGTGCTTTGATGTATTTATTAACAGACAAGAAATAGATATGTAAATAATAAACTATTTCAAGCAAAGTTGAAGGGAGGAATGAAGCTTTAGAGGGAGGAGAAAGGCCAGTTCATGGAGGACTTGCATGCCATATATGAGAATTTAAACTTGATTCTGTGGGTAATCATGAGCCATTGAAGGTTTCAAGTACAGAAATGTGATCATTGCCTGCCTGGCACAGAGTTGCTGCTCCATTCATACTTCATGAACAAATGAATGAATGAGATTTGCCTTTTAGAAGGACTGACCTGGTGACAGTGTGAAATATGGTTTGGAGGGAAGTAAGACTGAAAGTAGGCAAACTGGGGACTTCCCTGGCAGTCCACTGGTTAAGAGTCCGTGCTTCCACTGCAGGGGCCATGGGTTCAATCCTTGGTCCGGGAACTAAGATCCCACAGGCTGCACAACGCAGCCAAAAAAAGAAAGAAAGAAAGAAAGTAGGAAAACTACTGTAAGATTTTGGGAAAAGATAGCAGAGCCGTTGTGAACCAGTGGCATACAGGAGCTGACTGGTACTGGCTTAAAAAGCCAATTATATATATCTCTTCCCAACTTCAGGTTCAGTGACATTCAGTTGGTGGTTTGAAATCAGCCATGCGAGTATTTATTTACACCATAGATCTCAGCAAAAACTACAAATTAGGGTTCTCTTTTCGGAGAGCTGATTTACCAATACACTACTGGCCTGATCAAAAGCTATAGCAATGTGATGGAAGAGGAGGAAATATTTACTAGAGGGGCTAATGAAATAGAATCAGCAATACTTATCATTAGTTGGTTGATGGGTGAGGAGTGTGAATGAGGGAGATTATATAATAGTTTATCAAGTTATTGGCTTCCATGATTCCAATGGGATACTGGTGCCTCTTACCAAGAGAAGGAGTTCAAGATAGGGGAAAGATAGTGAATTCTGTTCAGGGAAAACTGAGGTATCTGTGAAACATGATGGTAAAGATGCCAGTGGCTATATATTGGGGTTGCCCAAAAAGTTCGTTCGGGTTTGCTGTAAGATTTTACGGCTACGAAAAACCTCGAACAAACTGTTTGGCCAACCCAATAGATGTGAGAGTAAAAGGAGAGGTCTGGATTCAGTATGAAACAGGGAACCATGAGGATGTAACTGATAGTTGAAGTCAGTTGGGACTGAAACACTGGGAGCAGATGAAATTTTAAAACAAAATAAAGGGATAGAGCCCTGGAAAAGTCTTCAAGTTTTATAAAATAAATATACATGAAGCCATATGCCTTTTTGTTCAAAGACAGTGTAAGTAGGTAGAATTATATTTTCTGTGTAAATGCTGAGTTTGGAATAAAATTATCACTGCAATGTATATGAGTTTTAAAGAATATTGGAATCTGATGAAAATAGAAATGTTATAGATCAGTTTTATAAGAACTTTATAGCAAGATTTATGAAAATGACACTTTAAAACAACAAAAAGCTTTTTAAATGTCCAAAAGAAGTTTAACCTTATATCAAACATCTGAAAGAATAAAAACACCCTAGAAAAATATAAAGAAAAATTATTTCAGAAATTAGCTAAAATGTAATTATAAGGAATTCTAGCCTATACTTACCTCTATCTTGACACTGTACTGCAACTCTTCCTTTCTTTGCCTCTGCCACTAGTTTTCACTGCAGGTGGGGAGAATGCTGTGTCTATATTTGTTTGGGGCCTTGTACATAATATGTACTCAGAAAAAAACAAACAATAAAACCCAGCCCTGTTTCTTCCATGACAGGGTGAGAGGTTTGAACAGATGACCTGGAAGGTCCCTTTCAATCCTGAGAATCTGTGAAAAGGAAGTGGTGATAGTTGCTTACCACTTAAAAGAAGAAGTGGGCTTAATTTTCTATGGCACCGAAGGATCAATGTTTCAAAGCTACAGATTCTCAGCTCAATATTACACTGGTAAGAATTTTCTAACAAAGCTATCCAACAGAGGAAAGGCTGTTTCAGGAGGTGGCTATCTTTGAAATTAATGGAACGTGAGAGTAGAAGGACCCTTCCATAGCTTTAGTTTAGGTCTTCCCAATCTTCTTCATGCCATTGTCCACATGGAAAATGGTTGTACAGCACATCTATCAATATCTCAAGGCAGGACTTCCCTGGTGGCACAGTGGTTAAGAATCCGCCTGCCAATTCAGGGGACACAGGTTCGAGCCCTGGTCCAGGAAGATCCCACATGCCGTGGAGCAACTAAGCCCGTGAGTCACAACTACTGAGCCTGCTCTCCAGAGGCCATGAGCCACAACCACTGAGCCCGCGTGCCACAACTACTGAAGCCCACGCGCTCTAGGGCCTGTGCTTCGCAACGAGAAGCCACCGCAATGAGAAGCACGCGCACCGCAACGAAGAGTAACCCCCGCTCACCACTAGAGAAAGCCCACATGCAGCAAAGAAGACCCAACACAGCCAAAAGTAAATAAATAAAATAAATGTATAAAAAAAAGAAAAAAATCTGAAGGCATACGTGTCACACGTTCTCAGGGCTTTGGGTGGGAAAACGCTGACGTAGTCCAGCGTCCTCAGCTGCAGTGGGGGAATTAAATCCTAGAGAGGGGATGCGACATTCCCGGATCAAGACGTTAATGCTGAAGCTAGAACTCTAGTCTCCGGACAACTAACTAGCCAAAGTCTCCTCCCCACAAATTAAGCAGGGGTTGGATGTCAAGCTTGAAGACTGCGACAGCGGTAGTGACAGTGGACAGTGGATGGGGTGATGGTCGGATCGGTATTGCTTTAATGTGGTCCCATTACCACTGGCATTAGAACTTGTTAAACCTTGAGGAACCTGGGACCCACACAGACATACTGAATCTGGCTCTGCTGCAAGGCCTGGGAATCTGCATTTTAAGGTTTGCAACCATGCCCCACCCCCCTCCTCGGCAGTAATTTTGGACTCTGAGCTCCACCTCCTGCTTGAACTGAGGGACTCTGCTGGGCACGTAGCACCCAGCAACCTGACCTCAAAGAAGCGTGGGCGGCACAGCTACACTGTGGTAAAAATTGTCTGTTACGTACTAGTCCTTTCCGTCGTCACAGGCCAGCCAAGTACAGTGTCCGGGTGAGGCCGCCGCCCTGCCTCCATCAGCCTCCTGGGCCAGCGGCTGAGCTGGCTGCGGAGGGCGGGCTGCGGATGGGGGTAGAGGCGGCTCAGCAGCGTCCCCTCGAGGAACTGCTGAGCCGTGCGGCCGTTTCCCTTCTCCGCCCCCGAGTTCCTCCTACTTCTTCGTAGTCCCGCCCACCAAGGAACCCACTACGGCACCCGCGCCTTCTTCCTTGCCCCGCCCCCATCTAAACCGGATGTTAACCGACGTCCCATAGTGCCTTGCGAGTGGCGGGCCTGATAGCAAGTTTCGGGGTTAGCTCGCGGGTTTAAGTCGTCCTTGTTGGAGTTGTTTTATTGTGCCCGGGCGCTGTACGAGACTGGGGCCTGGTCAGTGCTTCGTCTGCGGATGCAATGGCGCTTCTCCGGGGCGTGTGGGGCGTGCTGAGTGCTCTGGGAAAGTCAGGAGCGGACCTCTGCGCGGGATGTGGCAGTCGACTGCGCTCTCCTCTCAGGTAGGACTGCTCGCCTGCGCCTCCGGAGGCGGCAGGGCTCAGGACCCCCTGGGGTTGGAATGTAGACGCTGTTCTCCGTTTTCTGCCACTCCTAAAAAGTCAGGGCCGAGTTGGCCCTGTGATTCAGACCTCGACCTTGCCATGGGGATGGTGGCTTTGAGACCAGGCCTTACTGCATCAGTACCCCGTGCCTTGCTTCTGGCTACCTTTCCCCTCCTCCCCGCCCCTTTTTATTGTCTAACCTTGGAGCACCCGGTTCGGCGTCCCCTATGAAGTCGCTCCAAGAGTCTCCTGCCTTCATCTAGGCGTTAAGGAGGCGGGGCCCAGGAGCTGGAGTGTACACGCTTTCCTCCACTGTCTTACCTTCCTAGGAGGTAAGGACTTTGAGATTTAAGTTTTGCAAGCTTTTGCCTCTGGATAGGACAGAATTTTAAATGTCATTATATTTCTTGTCGAAGGTGTCAGATACATAGCATCTTGATGACATCTTGTTTGGCATCTGTGTTCAGATCCTTACGAATATGGGCACTTAAATGCTTAACAATGGTTATTTTTATTTGTATGTAGTTTTGCGAATGTACGAAGATGGTTTTCATCTAACTTCATTGGTTATCCAAAGAAACCTATGACTTCATACGTTCGATTTTCTAAGGAACAGCTACCCATATTTAAAGCTCAGAACCCAGGTGAGGAGTTTGGGCTATATACTCTTCTTTGATGTAATAAAGAGGCCACTAAGCAGTTAAATTGGAAACTTGATTTTCTCTACCAAAGCATCCAGTGAATGCAGAAACATAACCATTCTGTTTGATGTTCTGTAAAATAGGAGGTATAACATATTTTTTACCAAATAAAAATGCTTTAAATGTAATTGAGAACTAGTGAAAGTTATTTTTAAAATAGCATGCAGAGTGGAAAGCACCCAGGGAAGAGGATGAAAAAGCTGAATTTTGGGCTTTTTTGCCATTGGCTCAGAGGACCATTGATGAATCATTTTACCTTTTGCTTAGCTCCTGCTTCTGCCACTGGGAATTATTTATAAAGTTGCAATGAAATAACTTATGTGGACATGTTATGTAAACTTTAAAGCTCTACACAAATTACTGTTAATTTCAGGAGCTTTTTCACTGAAAGTCAGTTCTTGAGTTCCTGAAAGATTTCCAGTTAGGAGGTTTGTTGACTCCCTAGAAAGGGTGTGGGTCTTTATTTAGGTTACAGTGTAAAGATAATGACTAAATTAGTAATTGCTGACCTTTGCTTATGATTTCTAAAGCCTTTTCACATGCAGTACATCACAGGGCACTTGTGAAAATCAAATGAGCTGTTAATAGTCTTACCTTATAAAGAACTGGTTTAAGAGACATGCCTCAGTACTCACATCTTTTAAAATGTAGGAGTTGAAACTAACAAGTGGTTTGTTAAATCATTTTTACCCTGTCATTCCAGTTAAGATGAGGAAGGCAATGGGGAATAATGAATTGGTTTTAGTATAATTTAGTTTGTTTGCAAATGGTATTTCTGTAATTGATATACAAGGTAGTGTTACATGAATCAAGACTATATTTTGTTGTTTAGTCAGGTTTAATGAACTTGATAATTCCTGAAAGACTTGAAAAAAAAGAAAAATGTTTTGATTGAAATGTGAAGTAAAAAGCTTATAGACACTGATTATGCAATGACTTAAACTAGTAGTCAATTTCTGAAGACCATTTTGGTGGTAAGTGATAATCCCTAATTATTGGATAACAGACTTTAACAATGTTAGAAAATATTAAATTATTTATCGTATTTAAATTAGTTGGTTAGAAAAAAGCTAAATCATTGTATTAAGTTGTGTGGTATAGAGGTATCTGTAAAAATACTTAATTTTAGAGCTAATGGATTATGCTTCCCTGGAAGTCTTTAGAAATTGATCCTGAGACATAAAATTGTGACATCAATTTTTACTTTATTTCATTTCATAGATGCGAAAAATTCAGAACTAATTAAAAAAATCGCTGAGCTATGGAGGGAACTTCCTGATGCAGAGAAAAAGGTAAGCATATAAGTTTTCAACATTGCTGACCAGTTATTCTGTAGTTAAGAACAATTGTCATGTCCTTTAAGGAACCAGATGACCCAGAGTTTTTTTTTTTAACATCAGTTATCTACAAAGGAACTTCATATGTTCTGATCCACATAAATGATGAGAATATGGATGTATGGGAGTGGCGATGAAGGGTTGGCAGCAATTTGAAGTTGAAGGCTAATTACTGGACTTTCACCTCAGTAATCATGTATATGAAAAATACGTGACTTATAAATGTGATCCAAGAGCACATTTTTCACTTGGTGGTTCAGTCTGTCTTTACCTGAAGTCATGCAGTTGTCTTTCTCTGACAGGTGTGCTATGTTTAATTAGTCAACAACAGTTTATTGACTTCTTATATGAGTTTTCTATTTATAGATGTACGAAGATGCTTACAGGACAGACTGGCAGGCATACAAAGAAGAGATAAACAGAATTAAAGAACAACTAACTCCAAGTCAGCTGGTATCTTTGGAAAAAGAAATCATGCAGAAACGTTTAAAAAAGAAAGCGTTAATAAAAAAGAGAGTGAGTATCATTGAAATATTCTTTTCCTTTGGCAAATAACAAATATATATATATATATCTATGAGTATAGGTGTTTTTGTCTTATTTTGATGACATGGTAGAATGTCATCAAGTGTACTCTAGTTAGGAAAAAATAGGATAGTTCCCTTCTGCCACTAGGACCACTTGCCTTTGAGTCTGTTTTGGAAACCCTTTTTGCTACTTCTGGATGCATCTGAATTTAAGATATATAGTTAAGACTGGCAGGAAAGCTGTAGGAACAGAGTTGTGAAACAGCCAAATCAGGAATAGCAAGAATCTTGCTTCTGGGTCTTGTCTAGAATAACCTACTGATTTGAATTGTTCTATAGGTAATGGTGAATTTTATTTTGAATATTGCTGAATAGACTGAATTAACTCAACAATTTTTAAAAAGTGCCTGTTGTATCTAATCAAATAAGAAGTGCCTTTAGGATGAAATCCTGTTTTTCCTCATTAAAAAAAACCCCACATGTTTCAAAATTAGTGGTTTCCAGCTTAAGGTATTAATCCATTATAAATTCCACTGTTTAATAGTTAGACTACATCTTTCTGTAGTATTAGGTGTGAGGTGGAGAACTTGCTGGTCCAGTACATATACAATAGAAAAGGGTCATCAGAGTTAAAACTATTTCTCTGGAAAAGTAGATTCTAGCCTTTAATGTGAGGTGCTAGGATCTTTCTCCCTAACCCTAATGTCTTAAGCCCTCCTAGCACTCGGATTGAGGACTCACCCAATTTCATGTCAATGATAGTAATCTGAGACTGCTGATCCAATTAGTAAAAGGAAGCCAGAAAAGATACTAAGAGTGAGAAATAACAGTCTCCGCATAGGGATGGTATTTGGAGGATTGAGAACTAGGGTTTTCTCTCCCTTTTTTGCTCTCCCTTTCTCCTTAATGCACCCAAACTAGTATTTAGAGTGGGGAGGACCAGAAATGAGGATTGAGCAGATATAAGGGGTTTCCTAGTCAAATATTTCTTCTGTTCCTTTCTCTGTTCTCCTCATATTCTCATTACATGTGTGTTATACCTATTGTAGTTGTCCCATGGTTGTTGGATATTCTGTTATGTTTTCTTTTCTTTTCAGTCTTTGTTCTCTTTGCTTTTGGGTTTTCGAGGATCCTTTTTTTTTTTTTGGCTGCGCCATGCAGCTTGCCCCCTGACCAGGGATCAAACCCGTGCCCCCTGAAGTGGAGGCTCAGAATCCTAACCACTGGACTGTCAGGGAATTCCCTCTGTTAGTGTTTTTTATCTCTGGCACTTCTTTTTTTAAAAAAAATGATTGTGCACTTATTTTATTTATTTATTTAGTTAGTTTTGGCTGGGTTGGGTCTTCGTTGCTGTGCGCAGGGTTTCTCTAGTTGCGGCGAGTGGGGGCTACTCTTCGTTGTGGTGCGCGGCCTTCTCGCTGCGGTGGCTTCTCTTGTTGCAGAGCACAGGCTCTAGGTACATGGGCTTCAGTAGTTGTGGCACGCGGGCTCTAGAGCGCAGGCTCAGTAGTTGTGGCTCACGGGCTTTGTTGCTCCGCAGCATTTGGGAACTTCCCGGACCAGGGATCGAACCCATGTCTCCTGCATTGGCAGGTGGATTCTTAACCACTGCGCCACCAGGGAAGTCCCTCTAGCACTTCTTTTTGGTTCTTAATGATTTCCATCTCTGCTTACAATGCCCATCTGTTCTTGCAAGCTGTCTAGAATCCTTAGCATATTAATCACAGTTGTTTTAAAATTCTGGTCTGATAATTACAGCATCCCTGCCATATCTAGTTCTGAGGATTGCTTTGTCTCTTTAAATTAGGTTTTTTGCCTTTTAGTATGCCTTGAAATTTTTTCTTGATAGCTGGACATGATGTGCTGGGTAAAAAGAAATGCTGTATATAGGCCTTAGTAATGTGGTGAGGCATGGGGACAAGGGAAGCATTCTACAGTCCTGTGATTAGGTCTTGGTCTTTTAATGAGCCTTTGCCTTGGCTCTGTGAAGTTCACAAGTGTTTCTCAGTTTTTTCTCCCCTTTGTAGGTGGTGCAGGATGGCTAGAATAAGCCGTAGTCAGGTATTTCCTTTCATTGAAGTCAGTTAGGCTCTGATAGTATACCAGCAGGTTAGGTTCTGATTAACTAGTTTCCCCTGAGGGCAGGCCTTGTTAAGAATAATAAAATGCTCAGGCATTTCAAAATGTTTCCTTTTCCTCTCATCCTGCTGAAAGCAGGAGGGGATTTTTCTTGATATTTACTGTTGGAATCTGGTCAAGTTCCTGGGGATAAACCTCACAATGTGAGGTCCTTCCTATGACTGGGTAACTCTCAGAGTTGTCCGCATGGAGCCTCCAGCAGTTTGTTAACTGCAATTCAGTTTCCTCCCCGGCACTGGTTTCCATTCCTGAGTCTCTGCTTCGGTAAGCCTCGACTCCCTGTGTTCACCCCTCTGTCTGTCTCTTCAATCTTGGGGGCAGCAGTTTGCCATGTGTCCTCTCTTCTGTGCATCCAAGAGGAGTTGTTGATTTTGCAGTCTGTTCAGCTTTATACTTGCTAGGATGGAGTGGTGACATCCAAACTCCTTACATGTGGAACCGGAAACCTGAAGTCTGAGTGTTTTCTTTCTCTCTGTTGGAATTTTCCTTTCCATTAGAGTCCCAGTTCCAACTAGTTAGAGAGTAGGTGAGAAGTGTGGGAATCAGGAAGTTGCAGGTGAAGCACCTAGGAGAGAAATCCCTAGCAGTAGCTCTAGAAACAAAAGGGGAAATGCATAGTTAAGTTGTAAAATGCCTAGTTTTCTGACTGAGAGGTTCAGGGCCAAGAAAGTGATCTCTACATGTAAATCAGAGAAGCCCTACTTTTACTTATGAATGAAAGTTGGGTTTGTTATTGACTGTAACCAAATTGCCATTAAAAGCTCCATCATTTTACAAATTACTATCAAATTCAGCAACTAAATAAGTTAAGATGATGCAATATCTTTCATTAGATAATGCATCCCCCGACCCCTTTTGATACATAGTAAAAAGAATTGAAATTAACATATCTGTTGAGGGTTAAAGGTTGAGAGACATGCAGGGAAGGAAATGAAATGAGAGATTATTAGACAGATACTCTAATGTTCTTGAGTTGTGGTGGAGTGGTGGAGACATGTAGTGCTTTGGCCAAGGAGATGGTGGTGTACAAAAAGATTTTGTACATATGTGCTCAGTTATTCAGTTCATGGAGACCATGAAAATAATATGTAAAGGAAATGTTTTTGTATGAAACATAACTCACAAAATCTATTAGAATTTTCAAAACATTACTATAAAAATTCTGACCCCAAGAGGGAACAATCACATACTTTATATAAGAATCATAATGTTCACTTTAAAGAACATTCTGTAATGCATAGTAGTGAATAAAGTTTTTCTGTAGATGAAATTAAGTCTCATAGAGGTTAAAACTTTATCTCACTCTTCCATTTTTATTACTTAGGAGTTAACGATGCTTGGAAAACCAAAAAGACCTCGCTCAGCTTATAACATTTTTATAGCTGAACGTTTTCAGGAAGCTAAGGATGGTACATCACAGGTAAAACAGAACTGTTTATTTTTAAAATTTTTGTTTATTCTAATTTTTAAAATACCTAGACAGGAAATTTTAGGGGTGCCACATGTCAAATGGTGAAGAAAAGTGGTAAATTACTATAAACAAATACTATATACAAATAAGGCCCTCTTTCTTGTATCTCTTTTAAAGAAGAATCCTTTTTCTTACCACATACAAGTAATTTGAATATGTAGTTGCCTATATATATAGAGAGAGAGAGAGAGAGAGAGAGTCAACTTTTAAAATTCAAAAAAACATAAAATTTTCAGCTTTATAGGGTTGTTAAAGTTCTGGAGACTTCTTATCCAGCAGTTCTTAACTGTTTTACAGTCACTGGGAAAGTAGGGTTGAGGTGTAATATTTTGTACTGGGATTTGAGTGTAACCTATGGCTTCATGTTACATCCTTTAATAAAATTTTAGTTTTGCCCACAGGAATGTATTACACATGTGAATGTCATAGGAATGTGCAGGAAAAAAAAAAGCTTGTCGTTCCTGCTGTGACTTGGTGTTGCATTTATTTCCTTCTTAGAGGCTCCAAATTGACAATTGTATTTTTCCTTTTATAATAAGCCATGGTAAGAGAAGTCGGTTCAGATTCCTAATTCTTGTCAATCTGAGATGAAGGTTTTTTGCCACTCTGCCTCTTTGGGTTACTTAGATCATTTTACAAATCCTGTTGAACATATGATTAAATAATGTATATATGTGATGTACTTTTTCCTGGCTATATACTTTTACTGATTTACTCCCCTTGGGATTTTAAATTTAGTTTCCATGGCCCTGCATTACTAAAAAAGCAAGCCTATTTATTTTTTTAGTTGGAATTTGCTCAGTCACTAACTTACCTTGGATTTATTGATAGTCTTCTTATTAGTATAAGAAGATTATATGCTTGAGAATCTGAATCAGTGGTTTTCAACTCTGACTGCATCTTGGAATCACTTCAGAAGCTTCATGGCTGGGCCTTATCCCTGGAAATTAAAATTAACTCAATTATATCATTTTTATTCATGTAAAAAATACATCCATATAGTTTAAAGAATCAAAATGAGACTTGTTATGAAAGATACTAGTTTTACCGTGCTGTCGTATTCCTTACTCTATCTATTCCTTACTCCTTACGACTAATACATTCTGTTTTAGTCGATTCTTGTGGTATTTACCTCCATATCTCTAAATAATGTTCTGTATTGTTACTTCCTGATTTTTTAAAAAAATTCTAAGCATTACATGTATTTTAGGCATTACCTCTCACTATTTGATGAACATTTAACTCTTTCTTATTCCGCCGTTCACATTTCCATCATCCTACCCCCCAATATAGTTATCATAATTTTGTTTAGATCAATATAGAGTACTTAATATTTTATGATAATGTAAACCATATTCATAGCTGAGGTGTTCCATTTGCTATGATTATTTTTCCTTTCTTGCAAAACTTTCCCTGAAATTGATTTTCTTTTTTTTTTTTTTTTTGCGGTACGCGGGCCTCTCACTGTTGTGGCCTCTCCCGTTGCGGAGCACAGGCTCCGGACGCGCAGGCTCAGCAGCCATGGCTCACGGGCCCAGCCGCTCCGCGGCATGTGGGATCTTCCCAGACCGGGGCACGAATCCGTGTCCCCTGCATTGGCAGGGGGACTCTCAACCACTGTGCCATCAAGGAAGCCCCATGTCTTGTTTTTGTATTTGCTTAGTTTTTTATGTACTATCCATAATTCCACCCAAATTCTTCAATATTCACTAGCTTTGAGTACATTTAGATGCATTAAATATTCTGTCAGTTTCAATCCAGAACCTCTGATATGTTCCAGTTTGGTTGTTGCCTTCTATGCTTAGTGCATAGCTGACATCCTGGATCTTCATCATCACCCTTGTGGTGCTTTTGTTTCTTCTGTTGTCTTTCTTGGTTTACTGATTCTATTACAGCATCTCCCCCAGCCCAGTAAGAGTACATGGGAGATTAATTTTTTGAGTTCTTGCTTGTCTACATTTGTTTGATAGTTTGACTTGACATAGAATTCTAGGAAATCATGTTCTTTGAAAAATTTAAAAATATTGCTCCTTTCTCTGGTAGCTTTTTAAATTGCTTTCGAGAAGTATAAAGCCGTTTTGATTGTTGGTCTTTTGACTGTGATCTGTTTTCTTTTTTCTCCCCTTCTCTTTTTTCTTTGTTCAGACTCTCTAGAACTCTTATTATTTGTTTATGCATCTTCTGAACTGGTCCTTTAGTTTTCTTAGCTTTTCTGTATTGTTTTGGCCTTTTTTGCATTTCTTTCTGGGATATACGTTTTCACTTAATCTCCCTGTTTTCAGCATGTTACTGTTGCCCCAACTGTACTGGGCATCCACAGAGTAACTATTTTACCCTCTTAAGAGGATGAATATCGTAGAATCTGCCCATGGTGGGGATTTAACCTCTTTTTTAAACAGACTTTCAGTCGATCTCATGTTTTAGCCTGACCTTCACCTCTATTTTATACCTGTCTGGTGCTGCCAAATTTCTGAGCTACTTGAGAATTCTGCATTGTAAATCAATTTGCCTTTTACTTTTTTGGGTTTAGGTATCATTTCTCCACCTGCTTTTCAGCTTCCAAAATGTTGTGTTGGTACTGCCCTCTCCTGTTGTCTTTGTCCATATGGTTTTTATGCCTTAAGAAATTTTAGTTTAATTTTAAAAAATAAATAAACCACAGAAATGTATTGCTTACAGATCTGGAGGTTAGGAAATCCAAGATCAAGGCACCATCATGGTGAGGGCCCTTTTCTGGTTCATAGCTGGCACCTCTCACTGTGTCCTCACATGGTGGAAGGGCTCATTTAATGGGGTTTTAGGAAGCAACAGAAGTAAATGTCTTTCCATCCCTTTTTTTTCATGATTTATTTTTTTAGGTGAAAGATTATTCATGCAACTTCATAAATTATTGTTTAATGCATTGAGTGTGAAACTTTATGGATTAAATATATTTTTTGAATTTATTTATTTTATTATTTATTTTTGGCTATGTTGGGTCTTCGTTGCTGCACTCGGGCTTTCTCTAGATGTGGCGAGTGGGGGTTACTCTTTGTTGCAGTGTGCTGGCTTCTCATTGCAGTGACTTCTCTTGTGAGCACAGGCTCTAGGCGCACGGGCTTCAGTAGTGGAGCATGGGCTTAGTTGCTCTGCGGCATTTGGGATCTTCCCGGAGCAGGGATCAAACCCGTGTCTCCTGCATTGGCAGGCGGATTCTTAACCACTGTGTCACCAGGGTAGTCCCTATGGATTAAATACAAGGAAAAAGATATGTTATGAAAAAGATATGTTATGAAAGAAAAGATATGTTATGAAAGAGAGCATTAAAGCAATTCTTTCCAAAGCTAAGAGGACAGTTATTTAGTAACCGTCCCTGAATATACTAAATGTGTTTATAAAGGTAAGTTTAAAATATTCAAAACATAGGCTCGGATACTATCTGGTACCTCATTTTTTCTTAATAGGAAAATAAAATTCAGTCAAAGTTCTGGTCAGAATAGTAAAGTTCATTGTTTTAACTCTACTTCTCCTTAAAATCACTAATGATATTCTCCTAGCTTTAAACAGGTACTTTTCAAACCATATCCCTCTTTCCCTCACATTCTCCTTCTCCTATCCCTCTGTCTCTTCTCTGCCCCTTATTCTCCACCCACCCATTTTTCCCTTCAGTCTTTGCTCTCTGGTAGCAACAGCACAAGCTGTGTGACGCATACTCACTGTCCTCTCTGCCTCTCCTCCCGCTATGGGATCCCTGCATCCCTTTAATTTTATAGATGAAGAACCAAGCCTAAGGGAGGTAATATGACTTTTTCCAAGTCACATAGTTAAGTTCAGCTAAGTAGAATAAGAACTGGTGTTGTATTTTTCCTGTGACTACACCTAAACATGTTGGCACAAATTTTAGAAGAAAATTTTAAGCTACAGAGAGGAAATAAAACACTTAGTCTTTGAAGTTAGTCTATGACAGAATGTAGTTTATACTTGATTATTAATGTTTCTGAATCCAAAAAGATAAATATCTGCACAGGAAAAGCAACCATCAACAAAATGAAAAGTCATCCTACCAAATGGGAGAAGATATTTGCAAATGATTTAAAGAATTCATACAACTCAGCAAAAAAAAAAAAAAAAAAACTGATTAAAAAATGGGCAAAAGGGGGCTTCTCTGGTGGCGCAGTGGTTGAGAGTCCGCCTGCCGATGCAGGGGACATGGGTTCGTGCCCCGGTCCGGGAGGATCCCACATGCCGCGGAGCGGCTGGGCCCGTGAGCCATGGCCGCTGAGCCTGCGCGTCCGGAGCCTGTGCTCCGCAACGGGAAAGGCCACAGCAGTGAGAGGCCCGTGTACCGCAAGAAAAAAAAAAAAAAAAAAAAAATGGGCAAAGGGGCTTCCTTGGTAGCACAGTGGTTGAGAGTCCACCTGCCGATGCAGGGGACACGGGTTCGTGCCCCGGTCTAGGAGGATCCCACATGCTGCGGAGCGGCTGGGCCTGTGAGACATGGCTGCTGAGCCTGCGTGTCCAGAGCCTGTGCTCCTCAATGGGAGAGGCCACAGCAGTGAGAGGCCCGCGTACCGCAAAAAAAAAAAAAAAAAAAAAAAAATGGGCAAAGGATCTGAATAGACATTTTTCCAAAGAAAGACATAGAGATGGCTAACAAGTACCTGAAAAGGTGCTCAACATCACTAACAGGGAAATGTAAATTACAACTACAATGAGATATCAGCTCATAGCTGTTAGAATGGCTATTATCAAAAAAACCCAGGAAATAACAAGTGTTGATAAGGATGCGGTAAAAAGGGAACCCTTGTGCTAAAACGCTAACTCAAAAAGATATATACACCCCCATGTTCACTGAAGTATTATTTACAGTAGCCAAGACATGGAAGCAATCTAAGTGTCCATTGATGGATGAATGGATAAAGAAAATGTGTATATGCAGTAGAATATTATTCAGCCATCATAAATAAGGGAGTCTTGCCATCTGTGACAACATGAATGGTCCTTGAGAGTATTATGCTAAGTGAAAAAAAATCAGAGAAAGACAACGTATAATCTTATTTATATGTGGAATCTTATAAAAAGAGCTCATAGACACAGATAACAGATTGGTGTTTGCTAGAGTTGTCAGGTGGGGATGGGGGTCAAAATGGGTGAAGGAGATCAAAAGGTACAAACTTCTAGTTATAAATAAATAAGTCCTGGCAATGTAAGGTACAGTATGGTGACTGTAGTAAATACTGTACTGCACATTTGAAAGTTGCTAAGAGAGTAGATCCTAAAAGTTCTCATCACACACAAAAATTTGTAACCATGTAAGGTGATGGATGTTAACTAGACTTACTCTGATCATTCTGCAATATACACAAAAACCTAATCGTTATGTTGTACACCTGAAACTAATGTTATATGTCAATTATATCTCAGATTTTAAAAAGATAACTTTTAAAATACCTTCATACCATTAATATTTGTACATTTTAACAGTTTAATAATTTTTACTTAGAAAAAATGTTAAGAATTGATGAATCTTTGTGATTCTTGATATTTGAGTGTTTGTTATTGGAATGAATAATAAAAAAACATTTTTCTTTAATCATTGAAATCCCTGTATCTGGTATTTAAAGGTATGTTGTTTTACAGGTAAAGATGGTACTTAACGGTATGTTGTTTTACAGGTAAAGCTGAAAACTATAAATGAAAGCTGGAAAAATCTCTCTAGTTCTCAAAAGCAAGTAAGTAGTATGGTTTTAGTCTCAAGTGTCTAGTTAGAATATCTATGAGTATATGTTAGAGCAAGGCTTGATTCATGTGAAAACAATGTTATATTACACAAAGTATTTTTAAATCATTTTCATATTCTTGGAACCAATTTGGCTTTTCTCTTTTGGTAGTTTTTTTTTAATTGGCTTCATTTTATTTTATTTTTAAAAATATTTATTTGTTATTTTTGGCTGCGTTCTGGCACACAGGATCTTTCGTTACAGCATGGGCTCTTCATTGCAGTGCACAGGCTTCTCTCTACTTGTGGTGCGCTGGCTTCTCTCTACTTGTGGCACGTAGGCTTAGTTGCCCCATGGCAGGCATGTGGGATCTTAGTTCCCTGACCACGGATTGAACCCATGTCCCCTGCATTGGAAGGCAGATTCTTTTATTTACTTATATAGAAATAAATAAATAAATACACACATACATACATACATACATAAATTGAGGCTGCACTGGGTCTTCGTTGCTGCTCGTGGGCTTTCTCTGGTTGCGGCGAGCAGGGGCTATTCTTCATTGTGGTGCACGGGCTTCTCATTGCGGTGGCTTCTCTTGCTGCGGAGCACGGGCTCTAGGCACGTGGGCTTCAGTAGTTGTGGTGCACAGGCACAGTAGTTGCGGCTCGTGGGCTCTAGAGCACAGGCTCAGTTGTGGCGCATGGGTTTAGTTGCTCCGCGGCATGTGGGATCTTCCCAGCCCAGGGCTCGAACCTGTGTCCCCTGCATTGGCAGGCAGGTTCTTAACCACTGCGCCACCAGGGAAGTCCCTGGTAGGTTGTTTTTTTTTTAATTTATTTATTTTTGGCTGTGTTGGGTCTTCGTTGCTGTGCAGGCTTTCTCTAGTTGCGGCGAGTAGGGGCTACTTTCTGTTGCGGTGCGCCGGTGTCTCATTGCGGTGGCCTCTCGTTGCAGAGCAGGGGCTCTAGGGCATGGGCTTCAGTAGTTGTGGTGCATGGGCTCAGTAGTTGTGGCTCGTGGGCTCTAGAGTGCAGGCTCAGTAGTTGTGGCACACGGGCTTAGTTGCTCTGCAGCATGTGGGATCTTCCCGGACCAGGGATCGAACCCTTGTCCCCTGCATTGGCAGGTGGATTCTTAACCACTGCGCCACCAGGGAAGCCCCCTGGTAGTTTTTTACTGCAAATAAAATTGGTATTTAAAACAGTGTCACTCATAACTTAGTGTCGCTGTATCCAGTGGTGGTCACATCTGGCCCCTGTTCCTTTTCCATACTCCAAGCCCTGAAATTGTACCAACTTCATTAATATTTAAAATCTTTATCTCTTACCTTTTTTCATCTAATTTTTATCTCACGAAAACATTCGTTTCCAATCCCCCCTTACACATGTAGAATAGTAAGGTAATTTCTAGAGTATATATAGGAAAGCATTTCAGAAATTAATTGCAAAGATTCCTCTAAAGAAATCATTTTAACGATTATACTTTTTCTCAGGTATATATTCAACTTGCTAAAGATGATAAAGTTCGTTATTACAACGAAATGAAATCTTGGGAAGAACAAATGGTTGAAGTTGGACGAGATGATCTTGTACGACGGTCAGTGAAATACACAGCAAAATAGTGACCCTGAGAAGTATTAAAATAGAAGATTGAATTATGTTCATAATGGATAGACACAAGAAACCAATTAGGTCTCAATACCCAAAGCTGTTGTAAAATTAAAATGGATAAAAGTTGGTAAACATTTATATTTAATTTCTTTTCTTTAGCCCGTTGACTTCTGCCAGCCAATTCAATACATTTTGTATTGGTGTCTTGCTTTGGAAAACCCAAACAGATAAGAGTTCATGCAGAATGTATTTTGTGTTTAGGAACCACTGAGCATCAAAATAATCCATGAAATGTAACCGTGAATCATTTTACCTTTGATAAAGGTAAATCAGACTGTGAAGTTTTTTTATACTCTATGACTATGGAAAGAATATTCTTGTTTCCTTATATTATGGAGGCAGGAGTTTCCTTTTCAAAAGTGTCTCAACGTTTGTAGAACCCATAATGTTCTGTGATATAATTGTTCGTTTTTAATAGAGCATCCAGAACTCATGTTGGCAAATTCCAAATCCTAGGTATAATTCATATTGTAGTCAGAGTTGACGGTTGTACATGCAAGAGATTTCTGGTGTCAGTTGCAACTTTTATAAAAGGGATAGAGAAATTTATAAACCTTTTCCTCATTATCTTTTTTCCTAAATTAAAAACTAAAAAATTATGTACCATATCTATGCATATTGTTTTATATTGCATAGAGTAAAAATTTAAGTGTTTCCTAATTATATGTTTTAAGGTGAGACATTCATTTTACAGCTTTCTGGGGTTTTTTTTTTTTCTTTGTTTTTTTAAAGTAGGAATTTGTATTCTGAATTATTTTTTCTCTTACATGATTATATTTATCCAGAAAGTAGAGAACTTATTTGGTATAAGTTTTAAAATGAGAGATCTAAAAAACATAAGTCTCCTGTCTCTAGATTTGGAGCCTGTAATTTTTAAACATTTTGCATAACATACAAAAACCTATGTACGGGACCCAGCTCTGGCCTGTTGGTGAAATCCAGCCCACTGCCTGCTTTTCATGGCCTTGTGAGGTAAGAATTGTGTTTACAATTTTAAACGGTTAAAAAAAAAAGAATATTTCAAGGCACATGAAAATTAATATGAAATTCAGTGTCCATAAATAATGTTTTATTGGAACACAGCCATACTCATTGTTTATGGCTGCTTTTGTGCAACAGTGACAGAGTTGACTAGTTGTTACAGAGATGGATAGCCTGCAAAGACTGACCCGTACAGTGTGGAATGAGATGCTCTTAAATTATTTGCTATGGCTCAGTAAAATAATCCTTAAGAATTTGCCAGTTAGCATATAAACCTTACCATCCTTTAGCATTTGTTTATCCTCTTAGGAGAGTCAAGCAAAGGTTTTCAAAATCCTCACCAGCTTTTTGAGCAAAATATTCTACTGTCATCATCAGTTCACAAGAATAAGATAACTCAATATTTATATTATACAAAATATTATGCCAAAAAATTGTGTATTCTAGCTCTCCAGAAACAAATGAAGATTTTTGTAGTTTGTGGATAGAAAATAAGTTAAAAGTCATGAAAAAATGACTTTTTACATACTGAATTTGACAAAGGTAGGGACTGTAGAGAAAAATATAGCTTAAGAGAAGCCTAAGAGTTAAATATATGAAGCTGAGTGTATTCAGACAACTTTCCCCTGTGGATAGGAATACAGGACAAAGTCTGCCATTAGGTAGATAGGCACCTTGGGTCTGAGGCTAGAGTATTTTGGAGAGTAAGGGTTAGGGAAGAAAAGGACGTGTGCTAGTGTCTATCACAAGCTTTTCTCAATTAGGTTTCCAGGAGAGAAGTAAGCCCTAATTCCCTATAGCATCTAGAATTGTACTGATTTTGTATCATCCTCAAAGAATGGAGAAAATAATCACTCAAATAATTTACTGTGTTCTGTGCGTCAGATGAGCCTAGGGAGCAGATAGGAGTCAGTGTTTGTAATGAATATTATAGAATGGGTGAGGTAGAGAAATTAGTTATGTAAACACCTGCAGGACAAGTGTAGTATAAAACACATCTTTGCAATTACTTTCTGAGCTCTTTTAGCATTTACCTGTATCATTTTATAGCAAACACATTCAAATCTTATCTTCCCGAATATACTGGGAAGTTCAGTGTCTGGTAAGTTCTTAAATATTTACATCTTAATATAGGGAAGAAAAGTATGAAACAGTGAAAGGAGCTAGAGCAAAACCATTTTATGATATCATTTTATTTGTTTTTGTTTCTAAAAGAATGTCATCATTAATACTTTAAATATTAGGATAATCTGATTTCACACCTTTCTTAATAAACTTCAGTACCTGTTGAAGACTGGCATGCCATATATCAAATGCCATCCAGTTTAACAATATACACAAATATTCTATTGTTATAAAGAATAAGAGCTTATATCAATAACCAGTGGCATTTGTTTTTGTTTCTAAAAGAATGTCATCATTAATACTTTAAATATTAGGATAATCTGATTTCACACCTTTCTTAATAAACTTCAGTACCTGTTGAAGACTGGCATGCCATATATCAAATGCCATCCAGTTTAACAATATACACAAATATTCTATTGTTATAAGAATAAGAGCTTATATCAATAACCAGTGGCCAGTCATATAACACCTTACTTTTTAGACTTTTCTTAAATTGACCCAACAAAGTAATTGCTGTAAGAGCTAAAGAATAGTGCCAGGGAAAAGATGCTGAGGAAATGAAAGCAGTGTTTATGCTTTTCTGAGCAGTTGGTCATAAAGAGATGTTTATACTTTTGTTCATTAGAGTACCAGTATTAAATTTTTTGAAATAAATTGATGATGGGTATGTGTGTAATTATTTTACTTTCTGATGTTTAAGGGATATTATGTGCAGATTCAGCCTACTGTAATCATGTAATTTTGCTGTTGCTTTTGGCTAACTCCTTTTTTGGAAATCCCACTTTCTTTTTTTAAATAGTTGGCTATGAATGTATATATTTAAATTTCTGAATTAAAATGATATTACTACAAGTAGAGTTAAAGTAACTAGAAAACTTTATTGATTTTTCTGACATTTACTGTACCTAAAATTAATCACCACCAGGTTGTGCTAAAGCAGCAAGAAGTTCTTATGTAGTTAAGTAATAAGTGTCTATTATTTCTCTTAATTTTATCAATCTTTTTACTATAAGAATTCTCTCAAGAATACTCTCTTACTTTCCTCTCCTCACAGCCCCTCTCCCTTCTTCTTTTCAAAGCTCCAAGCTCTTACAGACAAATTTGAAAATGTTATAAGCACAGACTGTATGTTTTGAAATTTTAAGCAGTAATACTTTTTTTTTAAATACTTTTTAAAAAATTGAACCTTTGGGAAGAATAAGAAATGAACATATTTATTACTTTGAATTTGTAAAACTTTCCAAACAGAAAGTAAAACTATACAAAGCTAGTATCAGTCTCTCACATTGTTCACAAATAAAGTACTTTTGGTAATTGATTAAATCATTGATTATATTTAATGGAAAATACATGAAACATGACTATTTTGTAGCACATTAAAAAATACTTAAAAAAAAATTTTTTTTTCCTGGCTAAGAAGCTACATACTTAAAATTGACCCTAAACAAGAATTTTAAATAAGCTAAACATTTAAAAATCACCCTAGGGCTTCCCTGGTGGCACAGTGGTTGAGAGTCCGCCTGCTGATGCAGGGGACGCGGGTTCGTGCCCCGGTCCGGGAAGATCCCACATGCTGTGGAGTGGCTGGGCCCGTGAGCCATGGCTGCTGAGCCTGCGTGTTCAGAGCCTGTGCTCCGCAACGGGAGGGGCCACAACAGTGAGAGGCCTGCGTACCGCCAAAAAAACCCCAAAACACCCTAATGTCATTTAAATCATCGTTACATAATGGTGTCTGATTTACATGTGATGTGCAAGAAAATAATTGAATTTACTTTTTTGCCTGTATTAATTTAAGATTTATCCAATTTCATTTCTCCACGCCCACAAGTCATGTATAAGAGGAGAATAAGGAAGGCAGTATAGTTGACCTTTGAACAGTGCAGGAGTTAGGGATGTGGTCAGAAATCCATGTATAACTTATAGTTAGCCCTCTGTATACATGGTTCCTCTATATACGCAGTTCTGCATCTGTGGATTCAACCAACCGTTGATTATGTAGTACTGTAGTATATACTGTTGAAAAAAATCTGCATATAAGTTAGACTCACAGAGTTCAAACCCATTATGTTCAGTGTCAATTATACAGTTCTGACACAGTGACTTTTTACTATAGAGACTACCAACCATCAGCCTTCACATTAACAAGTTGATTGGTTATACCCAACTCTAAGATTCTATTTAAATTATCTGTTTGATCTGGAGACAGGGTGGGATCAAGATGGAGTAGGAAGACCTTGAACTCACCTAGCCCAATGAACACATCAAAAATACAACTATGTATAGAGCAATTCTTCGTGAAGGAGACCTGAAGACTAGCAGAACAGCTCTTGTACAACCAAGGCTGTTGTACACAGAGTCTGGTAGGGAGGAGAAGCATCCTAGCCAGGATCCACATCCGTAGCTGGTGATCCAGAAGATTGGGATGTCACAGGCTTGGGATTGTTCCTAAGGAGCAAGGAATTCACACCCCATATGAAGCATCCCAGTCCTGGGGTCTGTCACTAGGAAGACAGCCCTCTTAGTTGGTTTGAAAACCACTGGGGCTTACTGGAGGGCTGTAAGAAACTGAGACTCCACTCTTGAAGAGCACACACAGATTTGCTCCCAGTCCCGGCACAGACCAGCAGATTGAAAACTGTCTGGTGCTCTGGCCAGCCTGCCAGGACACCCCAGGGTACACTTCAGTCTGCACCAGGATGCCACTCCAGTCCTGCCTGAACTGGCACCATTCCCCATTAAGGTGGAGACTGCCATTGCCAACACACATGTATGCACTGGGAAAAAAGGATAGCCAGCTCAGAAGTGAAACTCCAACACCTTGGCCGCAACCTCACCTCTGACCAAAGCAAAGACTGCCACCACAATTGCACGTGTGCGAATGTACTAGGGAAAGAGCAAGCCAGCCTAGAGGTGGGGTTCCAACCCCTTGGGCCCTGACCCCACCTCTGACCAAGGTGGAGCCTGCCATTGCCATCACACATGTGTGCGTGCACTGGAGAAAAAGCAAAGCCAGCTCAGAAGTGCTGTTCCAACCCCTCAGCCCCAACACCACCCCTAACCAAGGCAGAGACTGCCATCATGCCAGGAAGAAACTTAACTTCCTTAGGGCTCCTGCTCAAGCCCCTTGGACTTGGTCCCACTTCCCAATAGGGTGACAACCACCACTGAGCCTGGGACAAGTCCCAGCTCACATCTGACTCCAGCTCTATTCCCTTGGACACTAGCCATACCTCCCATCAAAGCAGCTGCCATCAGCACACCCCAGGAGAAGACTGCTCCCACCAAAGCCACTGGGCTAACACAGACTGCATAAGGAGGCTCCCACAGAAGGACATGCCTACAAGACCATAATAGGTAACAGTTTCACCTAATTTCATAGAGACAAATAGAGAAAGTCAAAATGAGAAGACAGAGTTATATATTTCAAACGAACGGGGGGGAAAAAACCCGGGGGTGGGGGAAATGAAACATAATTTACCTGATAAAGAGTTCAAAGCAATAGTAAAACAAAAAACAATAAAACACACGAAACAGAAAACACACACAAAAAAAAACTTGGGAAAAGAATAGAGGAACACAGTGAGAAATTCAAAGAACTATGAAACATGAAAAAGAACCAGTCAGAACTGAAGAATAACTGAAACAAAAGTACATTAGAAGGAATTAACAGGAGATTAAGTGATAAAGATTAATGCATAAGCAATCTGGAAGATAGAATACAGGAAATCAAATCAGAACAGCAAAAAGAAAAACTTTTTTAAATGAGGATATTTCAAGAGACCTCTGGGACAACATCAAGAATACAAACATTCACGTTATAGCGGTTGCAGAAGGAGAAGAGAAAGAGGTTGAAAATATATTTGATGAAATTATGGCTGAAAACTTCCCAAACCTGAAGAAGGAAAAAATGTCCAGGTACGGGAATTACAGAGTCCCAAACAAGATGAATCCAAAGAGACCCACACCAAGACATCATAATTGAAATGATGAAAGTTAAAGAGAGAATCCTAAAGACAGCGAGAGTAAAACAAAGATGCTTTTTCTTTTTGGCTGCATTGGGTCTTTATTGCTGCGTGCAGGCTTTCTCTAGTTGCGGCAAGCAGGGTCTACTCTTCATTGTGGTGCACGGGCTTCTCATTGTGGTGGCTTCTCTTGTTGCAGAACACAGGCTCTAGGTGCGTGGCCTTCAGTAGTTGTGGCATGTTTGCTCAGTAGTTGCAGCACATGGGCTCAGTAGTTGTGGTGCACAGGCTCTAGGGTGCGCAGGCTTCAGTAGTTGTGGCTCACGGGCTTAGTTGCTCCGCGGCATGTGGATCTTCCCAAACCAGGGCTCGTGTCCCTTGCATTGGCAGGCAGATTCTTAACCACTGTGCCACGAGGGAAGTCCATGGACTTGAATATTAGATGCTTTTTATGGTTAAATTTTATAGGTGTGATAATGGTATTGTGATTACGTAGGAGAATGTCCTTACTCTTAGAAGATACATGATGACACACTCAGGGCTGAAGTTTCATCACAAGTAAAGACATCTAGATAAAGCAAATATGGCAAAATCAGCTATTGACTCTAGATATGTCTGCTCACTGAATCTTTCAAATTTTCTATTTGTTTGAAATTTTTGATAAGGAAGAACTGGGAAATATATTGACCAAGGAAATGTTTATATTCTTTACTGAAATATTGCTTGAATATCCCATTTGTGTAAAACGTCAAATAGTTGTGCATGTTATCTAAGGTAGATGAGGCTGTGTGTGATAACCTGTTTTTTTCAGTTTGTGTGTATTTTTACTCATCTAACAATTTTGTGTATTGCAAGTGTCAACTGAAAAAGAATGCACAACCTAAAAGTTGAGAGTTATGTTTTATGAGGCTGACATTCTTAGGACTTCAAGCCGGGGAGGCAGCATCTCAAGTAACCCTGAGAAAACTGCTCTGAGGAGGCGAGGGGCAAGCCAGGATATATAGGAGTTTTGCAACAAAGGGCAGGTAGTCGGAACAAAAGATTATCGTTAATAATAATAATAATAAACTAGGTATATCAAGTTAAGGAATTTAGCGCTTTTCTACGTATGGGAAGATGCAAGAGTCTGGGCTCACTGAAACCATTCCTTTGATACGCACCTCAGCGATCTGGGGCCAGTATCCTGTGTTTTCGAGTTTCCTCAGGTCTCGCTGTGGGGAGTGGCTGCAATCCTATGGCTGCTAGATGGCAGGTATTCTTTGTTTCCTTTCTAAGTTCCCTCAGGGCTCACCGGCTCACCCTCGGAGGTGGCTGCAATCCTTGATGACTATGACCGTTGATGACTATGACATCCTTTGTTTACTGACATGGCAGGCAATATTCCATTTCTCACAAGTAATTTTGAGAAGCTGGCATCATCACACTTTATCATGATTACTACTACCGCCAATGCCACCAGCACTGGGCTGCTGTGCCTTCCTGGGAGAAGCCCTGCTACCACCAGGTTTGTTTTCAAAGCTTGCACTGCGGGTCTCTTCTCTGGTCTTCTCTTCCACCCGCGTCAGCGTCTGGGCTAGCGCAGCAACCGCCTCACACCGGCTCCCTGGCTGCGATCAAAGTGGCTCAGGTCCCACCCCCAGCTCCGGGGCGGGGCTCCAGCCGTGAGACCGGTCGGGGGTAACACCTTCGGGGTCGACAGGCCCTCTGGCGCATGCGCCGCCCTGCGCGCAGCCTCAGTCGGGGTGCGGTGGGCACTGGAGCGCGGTTGGCGCTTGGCCGGTGCGAAAGGCGGCAGAGCTTGAGGGAGGGGCGGGGTTCAGGCCCCTATCCCAGCCAGCGGCAGCTGCTGCAGTGGCTTGTTTGAGTCTGGTCCTTGTACGCTTACCCGCGCCTGCGGGTCCCCAGAGAGGCCGCCGTAATGTTGGCGGCCACTGTGCTGAGGCCGCCGCGCACTCGGTGAGGACGGCAGGGACTCCTCGCCCTCCCACTGTATTAGTACCGGAAACTGACTCAGAGTGGCTAGCGAGTGCCTCAAGACGGCAGAGCCGGCGGAGGAGGCACATCCACATCTGCTTCCTCCCTAAAAAACAATTCTGCCTAAACGTTGTGCCCGTCCCTGCACTGAGCCAAAGGACATCGCTGTCAAGTATATCGTGGACTCTTTTCTCATGGGGCACTTGTATTTCCGGGATTCTTGGTGTCTCTTCGGGGGTCTGGGATCATAGTTCATAATGGTTAGTTCTGGGGCTGGTATGAACTGTCCAGCCTGTGTGTTTTCAATGGTACTGATTTGAGTTTACTGAAGGACCCACCCAAGATTTGGGGGCACAGGTGTTCCAAGATTTGGGGCGCTCATATAGGTTCCAACTAAAATGATTTTGTCCCTTGGGTTCAGGTCCTGATTCCTAGGAACAAAGCGGATCTTGTGAGGTAAAAGGAATCCCGCCTGGAAGATGGCTCATATGAGTGGAGACCTTCCACCAGGGCTGCAGAACAGAGGAGGATCAAGGCCAAGAAAGAGCAGACCCTAGATTTGCACAGCCGATTGCACCATGCACCATGTGATCCTTGTGCTCTGCAAGCCACCCGTCAGACTGTGAGAACCTGAGGTGTGAGCCAGGTTTCAGGAGAGGGAGCTGGGCTAAGGCAAGGGGCAAGTCTGCCCAGGAAATTATATAGTCTGGGGGAGAGAAATACCACCTACCACTAAGAAAACTTATCTCAGACCTTCCTAACAGCCTTTGACTTCTTTCACATTCTCTATTCTTTCCAGTGCTTGAGGGGGCCTCACCCTATGCCCTTTATCACCCGTGACATTGAGAGAGGTGGATGCTTCCTCCATCCTGACTTCACAGACACAGGAAGTAGTGAAGGAAAGAGCTTCCTGGACTACTTGTTTCTGCCTAGGATGAAAGATGAAAACCACTGAGCCCAAGAGGATGAATGACCAGGTCATCCCATTCGTAGCAACCTAGCCAATAGTCAGATTTTCCGACATAGTTAAGTCAAACCCAGTTTCTATTAAAAGACTGAGAAACTACTGCCAAGGTAGTTCAGGACCAAAAGATGTTCTACAGGAGGACATTTTATCCTGCTAGTGTGTGGAGCTTATAGGTAGGAGAATCCAGGAGATGCAAGGCAGATCAGATCTCTTGTGATCTATTCTTTCTTCCTCCAGCCCAACTTTGTAGTTCACTACGTGTTTCCTCGATCCACAGAAAATGAACAGATCTCAGGTGGTTTGTTTATTTTTTCCCTCCTTTGTTTACAGTGTCTTACATGAGACTTTTTAGGGTTAATAGGTTAGAATGGAAATATAGAAATAGGTGAAAGTCAACTTCAGGGATAATAGGAACACATCAGTATCAGAATGAAGTACTATGCAGTTATATGCAGGTTATATGCTATTACTAGACTATTCTGTGCTATCATTGACCGAATTTGTCTGATTTTTCTGATAGTCAGAAAAAATGCAGATGTTCTTTGTTACATGATTTGCATTGGCCCTTAAAGAAATCATCATGTGAATTCCTCATGAAGCATTAAGAATTCTAAAGAAAATGTTCCTTTCCTAATCTTACTGTAGGTATCATAGTAAATAATCTTTCAATGACTATGGGAAATGGGTGCAGCCAGCTGCTTGTAATTGCTCCTCAGGGGAAGGAGGACACTTTGTGCCAAAGGCGAACTCAGTCAATTGAGGTTTCCAGGGGCTTCTCACCGTGGTCTTGTAGACCTCTTCCTCATGGTCCCACTTGATCTGGGCATAGAACCAGGGATATCTGCAAGAAAGAATGGATTATGTCACCTTCAGATAATCTTCTCTTATATTATGTATAGATTGTGCTGCAGATAGATTAAAGTTGTATTTTCTGGCACACGCTTCCCCAGTGCCCTTTTACGTTTCAAACTGCATCACTTGTTGGATCTGTCTGGTGAGGAACACCGGTGACCTTATTATGACAAATGTCATTGATCTTATAGTATTTGCCTTAATTGAGCATTCTATCCAGTGGACACTCATGTTCAGTCCCTCCTAGAAAGTGTTGATTGGTTTCTGGTCTCTTCCTCTGTGATGATTTCTTTTCTGTTTTCTCAATGGAGTCTTCTTCTCCTTCTTGCCTCTTATTACTGCTTCTCCCAAGGTGTCCATTATTGGTCCCCTATTGTCCTCACTCTCCTGGTCTTGCTGAGTGATCTGTTTTCCTGTCTGGGGATGCATCATTTGCTGGGATGCTTTTCTGGCTCTCCAGCCCAGACCTCTCCCCTACCTTAGACCCAAATGGCCAACTCTCTGCTGGACATCTCTGTATAGCTCTTCTAAAGGCCCGTCATACTCTACAATCCAAAAGGAAAGTTGTTATTAACAGCTCCCCCCACTTTCTCCTTTATTTCCCATCAAATGTTATCACCAGCCAGTCCATCATCCCGGTGAAAAACCCAGTATCTATTTCTAAGTGCTGTCCTTTACCTGCTACCCGCATATCCAGTCAGTGATCAAATCTTGTTACATTCAAGTTGTTAATATTTCTTTCTGTTTTTGAAATTGAAATAAAGTGCACACAGATCCTCGGGGTACAACTTGATGAATTTTTCATATGTGCTACAGCTGGATAGCTATCACCCAGCTCAAGATAAAGGCCATTTTCTGTACCGCAGAAGTCTTCTTTTCTTTCCAAGACTGTACTTGCCCACTCATTCAAAGGTAATTATTATTTTGACTTCTGTTATCATATATTACTTTTGTCTCATTTTAAACTTCATACAAATAGAGTCATGTAATATATAATCTGTTATGTCTGACTTTTACTCAACATTATGTTTGAGGTCATCCATGTGTAGCAGTAGTTTGGTTTTTTTCCCATGGTATGAATATACCAGTTTATCTGTTGTGTTCTGAAAGGATATTTGGGTTGTTTACAATTCTGGCTTTTGTACACATGTGCACTTGAATCTGAGGGATAGAAACCTAGGAGTGGAATTGATGGGTCATAGCATGCATACATATGTTTAACCTTGATAGATTCAGCCAAACGGATTTTACAAAGTAGTTGTACTGCTTGATACTCCCGCCAGCGGTATGTGAGAGGTTCTCTTGTGCCATTGCCTTGTTAGCATTTGGTATTGTTTGTGAGGTTTTCTTTTTCTTTTTTCTTTTTTAGTATTTGGTGGGTGAGTGTAATGGTATCTCATTGTGGTTTTAATTTGCATTTCTCAGATTGCTGATCATGCTGAGGATCTTTTCATGTTTTCTAACCATTTTGATATCTTTTTCTTTAAAGCGTGTATTTGTTTTGTTTGTTAAAAAAATTGATAGTTTTTCTGTGCTGTATTAACTTGGATGTTTATATTTCTAGATATGAGTCCTTTGTCAGATATGTGTACTACAGGTATCTTCTTTAAGTTTGAGACTTGTTCTGAATTTTAATTAAGTCCAGTTTATCAATATTTTCTTTAATGGTTAGTGCTCTTTGTGTCCTGTTTAAAAAAATTTTTGCCCATCCCGAAGTCGTAAAGGAATTCTCTTATATTCTCATCTAAAAATTAGAATTGTTTTAGCTTTCACATTTAAGTCTATGATCTATTTTGAATTATTAGATACATATACATAAACATATACATATCTTTTTTTGAGCTATGGCTAGTCAGTTCCCACAGTACCATTTATTGAAAAGACCTTCCTTTCCCCACAGAATTGCAGTGGTGTCTGTTAGAAATCAGGTGACCATATGTGTGTATCTCTTTTTGGATTCTTATTTCTGTTGCAGTTGCCTCTTTGTCTACCCTATGCCAGTACTGCCCTGCCTTATTATTTTAGCGTTATAAAAAGTATTCATATCTGTGGATATAAGTTGTCCACTTTTGTTCTTCAAGATTTACCGTAACTACTTTAAGTCCTTTGTATTTCTTTTTTTTCTTTAATTAATTAATTAATTTGGTTGCACTGGGTCTTAGTTGTGGCAGGCAGGCTCCTTAGTTGCGGCTCGCCGTCTCCTTAGTTGCGGCACGCAGGCTCCTTAGTTGCAGCAGGCAGTCTCCTTAGTTGCGGCTCCAGGGCTCCTTAGTTGTGGCTCGCCACCTCCTTAATTGTGTGGCACATGGGCTCCTTAGTTGTGGCATGCGAACTCTTAGTTGCAGCATGCATGTGGGATCTAGTTCCCTGACCAGGGAATGAACCCAAGCCCCTGGCATTGGGAGCACAGAGTCTTATCCACTGTGCCCCCAGGGAAGTCCCAGTTCTTTGTATTTCTGTATAAACTTTAAAATCATATTGTCAACGCCCTGCCCCCCTTCCCACCCTTCCCTGGGAATCTGCTGGAATTTGGTATTGCATTGGATCTATAGATTGATTTGGGAGTTAGGTTATATTAATATTGACTTGAATTTTCAACTCATGAACATGGCATTTCTCTTCATTTACTTAGGTCTCCTTTAATTTTTCTCAGGAATGTTTGATAATTTCCATGTGTACATGTTTTACTTCTTTTGTTAGATTTATTCTTAGGTAGTTCAAAAATTTTCTCCCTATTTTGGCGTTGCTAGTATATATAGTCAATTTTTGTATATTGAACTTGTTTTCAGTGACCTTACCATTTATTAACTCTAATATTTTATCTGTAGATTATTTTGGAGTTTCCTTCCACACAATTATGTTATATGGATATTTCTTACTTTTTGTCCCATTTAAAAACTTTAATTTCTTTTTCTTTATTGCTGTGGCTAGGAGCTACCATGGAATAGAATAGTACATACTTGTTTTCGTCCCAGTCTCAAGGGAAGCGTTTCGATATTTTATCATTTAGGATGATACTTGCTGTAACATTTTTGGTAGATGTTCTTGGGGAAGTTTCATTCTACTCGTGGTTTGCTGAAAGTTTTTATCATCCAATGGTGTTGAATTTAATTATTGAGTTGATTGTATGGTTTTCTCCTTTATTCTTTTAATGGATTGATATTAGCATACTGATTGATGTAATTCTATTAATGTTTTGATTTTCAAGTGTTAAACCAGCCTATTTTTCCAGGAAAAATTCCCACTTGGTCTTGATATTCTGTCATCTTTGAATGTATTTCATGATAAGTTGTTTAGGATTTTTGTCTTTCTTCATGAGAGAGACTTTTATTTACCTTTTTTATAATGTTTTTGTCATGTTTTATATCAATTGTATATGGCCTCAAAGAAACATGTTAAGTATTTCCTCATTGTCTATTCCCTGGAAGTGTTTGTTGAAGATTGGTATTATTTATTACTTAGTTGTTTGTAAAAATTCACCAGTGAATTTATATAGGGCCTGGATTTTCTTTATGGAAAGTTTTTAAATTATAGATTTAATTTCTTTATATTAGGGAAATTATTTTTTAGAACATGATGTAAGTTGTAGTTGCTTCTTCCCAGCTTGTCATTTGTTATCCCCAGCTGGGAGCAGGTGCTTTTTGTCCCAGGGCAAAGCACAATCATACAAAGGGTTTCTCACATTTTGCTTTACTCTACACAAACTTCCACCTTAAAATTGCTACACTAACCCCCAGCGTTCCCATCCCCCTTACCTTAATACACTATGTATTGTGTATTAAGGCACTGCTCCAACACACTCTTCCAAAACACTTCTCATCCAACACTACAGTTTCGTTATTACTATGCTGTTTATTGTCTGTTTTTCCCTTCCTGAATGAATATAACTCTCCTGAAGACTGGAGGGGGACATCATTGTTTTTCACTGTTGTAGTCTAAGTGCATAATAAGTATTGAAAAGTCGCTAAGTAAATGAATGAATGAACTTTCATGTGCCCTTTTGTTTTAGGTGTTTCCTTTGTAAGCACCATGTAGCTCAATCGTTTTAATCCAATCTAAGATTTTCTACCTTTTTGTAACAGACTTAATATGTTATTACTTGGGTGCTTCCTTGTCTTTTGTTTTGTGTTTTATACTTATTCATTCAAATATATATTTTTATATAGTGTGAGGTATAATTTTTTTTTACAAGTAGGCACTGTACATATATTTGACTCAATTCTGGGACTTTTTCTTGTCACTGATGTATATTTCTTTTGATTAGAGGAGCTTTGTAATAAAAAGTAATATCCCTTTATAGTTTTTATTTTGAACATACCTTTTTCCCCTTTTGAATTAAAAACATTGTATCCGGGGCTTCCCTGGTGGCGCAGTGGTTGAGAATCTGCCTGCTAATGCAGGGGACACGGGTTCGAGCCCTGGTCTGGGAAGATCCCACATGCTGCAGAGCAACTGGGCCCGTGAGCCACAATTACTGAGCCTGCGCGTCTGGAGCCTGTGCTCCGCAACAAGAGAGGCCGCGATAGTGAGAGGCCCGCACACCGCGATGAAGAGTGGCCCCCGCTTGCCACAACTAGAGAAAGCCCTTGCACAGAAACGAAGACCCAACACAGCAAAAATAAATAAATTAATTAATAAACTCCTGCCCCCAACATCTTCTAAAAAACAACCAAAAAAAACCCCCAAAAAACATTATATCCGGTATATTTCCTCCCCCTCTTGTAAAAATTTTTAGGCACAACAACCAAAAAAATTGTTTGCTAAATTAAATTGTCTTAAAGTTTTATGTTAGTTTTCTTCCCCCCCAACCCCAGTTTTGCCCATTTTATGTATGAGACATACTGAAAAAAAATGCTTTTGGTTTAATTTAGTCTTCCTCATTTATTTTGGCTTTATTTTAATTTTATTCACTTAAGATTTTATCCTTATTTTTTCATACTTTTTTGATTTGTTTTTTATTTTTCATATTTCTTTCAGCTAAACATGAAGTTCATAATTATTTTCAGTCTTTATTTAAAAAATAAGTTAAAGACAATTTTTCTCTGTGACAGCTTTATTTTTAGGTCTTAAGTTTTCATGTAATGAATTTCCCCCTTTGTTTCTTTCTAGGACAGTAGTAATTTGGATGTTGGTTACTTTTCTTTGATCTAAAGTTTTTAATTTGGAGAATGTCTTATTTTATGAGTTAATGACTTTTTAGTGAGTTTTTAAAATTTTGGTTTTATAGGTCATAATCAGACAAAGTAGCTTGTAAAACCTCTGATTTGTAGGGTTTAGCAATATTGTCTCTGAAAGCACAGCATAACATAACGATTATAAGTGGTGCTTTATTTTCAGATGACCTAGTTCAAATTTAGGGTGACTCTGGGAAGTTGGGTAACCTCTTTCTGCCTCAATTTTCTTATCTGTTAAATGGGAAAAATGGTATCTATGTTATAGGTTTGTCCTGAGTATGAGATAGTATGTATTTAAAATATTGTATGAAAGACATTTTCTAAGTAACTGAATTTTAACTATCATTAGTAATTACCTGAACATGTGAGTTCAACAAACTCCATTTGATAGTCCTTTCTTGTTGATAGAGATATATTGCCTCTTACCGTGATTGTGGTTTGTTTTCTTTAACCAAATTATCTTGTAACTGTAGCAGTTTTTCTTTTATCTATTTGGACATATACAGATTTGACTTAAACCTTGATTAATTTTTACCATTTATCGTTACATGGTATCTGCCTTTGCCCCATTGAAGTTTAAGGCTGCAAATTCTGCTTAATCTGATATAAATAAGACCATGCTTGCTTCCTTTTATTTGCGTTTTCTTGTAGTATTTTGTCCATTCCTTCTTTTTTAACCATTCTTTATCACTTTGTTTTAGATTTATTTTTTGTAAACAACAAATGGCAACATTTGGGTTTTTTTTAAAGACTAATATGGCATGTCAGTCTTGCATAAGAAATATATCCATTCCCATTTTCTGTGATAATTCGTATATTTGGTTTTATATATCTGTCTTAGTTTACTACATATTATTTTTGAGTATAACATAATGCAATATATATCATAATTTATACTATTAATTATACTTCTTTAGAATCTTTACTTTTTCTGGTATATTCAAATTTGTCATTGCTTCATTTTTCTTCTCTGTTAATTTGGTAGTTTTCTGATTTTTAGTTCTCATAGCTACCAATCCACACCTAAATATTATAACTGAGCCATATCTACTAACATATCAGATGACCTTGTTGCTCTTCTGCTGCTCCATGGTGTAGTTATTGCTACTGCTCTTCCTCCAGCCCCTCTTAGATGACCTTCGAAAGTTTCAATCCACCCATTACTCCTCCCCACACCCAGGCTCCATTTTAATAATTTTTTTTTTTTTTTTTTACGGTACGCGGGCCTCTCACTGTTGTGGCCTCTCTCGTTGCGGAGCACACGCTCCGGACGCGCAGGCTCAGGGGCCATGGCTCATAGGCCTAGCTGCTCCGCGGCATGTGGGATCCTCCCGGACCGGGGCATGAACCCGTGTCCCCTGCATCGGCAGGTGGACTCTCAACCACTGCGCCACCAGGGAAGCCCCATTTTAATAATTTATCAGTATATTACTGGCTCTGTTCTTACGGAGAGTCTCTTCTGTTTCAGGAGGTCTTCTTTAATATTATGTTATACATTTCAAATCATGTTAATATTATCCATCTAGTTGTAACCATGTTTCAATAACAAGCTCTATTGTTTCTCACTCCTTCCCCTTGCTTGAGACTTGCTTGGCAGCTTGTTAGTACCTCCTTAGTGTTTTCTCTGCAGAGATTACAGGGGTGATTTATTCCTCGAGGCCCTGCTCATTTGAACACATCTGGTTTTGGGCCTGTCATATGAAAGACAATTTATTTATGTATAATATTCCTGGATTGAAATTCTTTTCTCATAATCTCATTGTCTTTTTGCTTTCACCCCTGCAGAGGAGAAGTCTGAAGCTAGGATGCTTTTCTTTACTTTGTGAGTCAGCTGTTCTTTCATCTAGAAGCTCTTAAGAGTTTATCCTTGTCATTCAGAATTATATAAATGTATGCCTCAGTGTGTCTTTTCATTAATTCTGGGTTGGTGGTTTTCTTCCTTCAACACTTTAGATATTTCACTCCATTCTCTCCTTGCTTGCATTGGATTCTGGCTTGGATTCTGAGAAGTCGGTTGTAATTCTTATCGTTGTTCCTTTGTAGGTAAGGTTCACATTCCACCAACCCCTGGGGCCCAATAGCACCCCCACCCCTTCTTTGCTTTTTTCAAGATCTTTTGCATTTGGTTTTCTGCAGTTTGAGTAAGACAGGTTGAGATGTGGTTTTGGGGGCATTTATCTTGCTTGATATTCTCTGAGTTTCCTGGATTTTTCATTAATTTTGGAATGTTTGGTTATTACTACTTCAGGTATTTCTTCTGCTCTGTTCCTTCTTCTTCTGGTATTATAATTATGCATATATTATGCGTTTTAATGTTGTGCCACAGTTCTTGGATGTTCTGTTTTTTTCATTCGTTTTCTTTTCACATTTCAGTCTGTGAAGTTTTTGTTGACCTATTTTCAAGTTCACTGGTTGTTTCCTTGGCCTGTTGTGTGATGAGTCCATCAGAGGCATTCCTTGTTTCTATTACTGTGGTTTTGACTTGGAGCATTTACTTTAGATTTTTTTCTAGAATTTCTATTTCTCTGCTTATATGACTCATTTATACTTGAATGTTGTCTAATTTTTTTCATTCAACTCTTTAACATGTTAATTATCGTTATTTTACACTCCCTGTCTGATAATTCCAACATTTGTGTTGTATCTGAGTCTGGTTCTGATTATTACTTTGTCTCTTCTTCGTGTGTTTTTTATTACTTTTTGGTATGTATTGCAATTGTTTTTTGAGAGCTGGACATGTATCTGGTGATAGAACTGAGGTAAATAAATTTTTAGTGTGAGGATTTGTGTTAGTCTGGCTAGGAGTTGGGCTGTGTTTAATGTTTGTTGTAGCTGTAGGCGCCAGAGCCTTCAAATTCCTTTAGTGTCCTTGTTTTTGACTTCCCTAGATCACTGGTTTTTCAGCTTTGGTGTCTCATACCTAGAGGGCTTATTAAAACACTGTTCACTAAGTCCCATGCCCAGAGTATCTGTTTCTGTAGATGCCTTAATCTAATGCTGCATAAGAAAGCACTGCAATATTTCACAGCTTAAAGGCAACATGAAACACTTATTGTCTCACGTAGGGGTCTCATGAGGCTGCAGCCATCTGAAGGCTTGACTGGGGCTGGAGGATTGGCTTCTGTGATGGCTCACTCACATGGCTAGCAAATTAGTATTGATGTTTGACAGGAGACCTCATTTTTTTCCCCATGTAGACTTCTCCATAGGGCTGCTTGAGTGTCCTCATGATATGGCCGCTGGCTTTACCCAGAGAAAGTGATCCATGAAAGAACAAAGTGGAAGCAGCAGTGTTCTTCTGTGACTTGGCTTCATTGGTCATACTCTGTTATTTCTGCAAGATTCTATTGGTTACAGAGGTCAGCCCTATTTAATGTGGGAGAGGATTGTACAAGGGTATTGGGGGAGGAGGTGATGACCATCTTGGACACTGGCTATCATAGTAGGTCTGGAATGGGGCTTGAGAATTTTGCATTTCTAACAAGTTCCCAGCTGATGCTGATGTTGTTGACTTATGGACCACACTTTGAGAACACTGCCCCAGGGAGTACCCAAGAAAAGCTGTTGGAATGTGGGAAGGAATTATTAGCATATCGATGTTCAGATATTTGTGTTTTAAAAATAAGAATGAGATTTCATGTACATATAAAGATATAAATAGCCATACTGGATGAGTGCTCAAACTTTAATTAAGGGGTAAATGATCAAATGTTTTGAAACCCTTAGGCTGGAGGACATATCCACAATAACTTGTAATCTTGCTTATAATCTTGCTCTTAATTATGTCTGTGAGGCTTTATCTTAATACATCTCAAACCCTTTTCTCCTACTGTATAGTTCCATTAACTTATCAAGTATTCTTTTTTTTTTGAGCCATGTGTTTTCAAATTTATCAAGTATTTTTTAATGCTTCCATGCCTTTTTTTGTGTCGTTGGCCCATATTTATAAAGAATATGTGATTCATGTGTCAAGACTTAATACTTTACTCCTCCATAAAACTCAACCTGATAATACAAAATAAAACTTAACATTTCTTCCCCCTTTGCAACTACCCATTTACCTTTCAGAGACTTTTTATCATTGCTTCTATAAAATTTATTGCAGATATTTATGTTTAAATATGTTTTCTGACCTGAATATAAACTCCTTGAGAGCAGGATTAACCTTTTATTTTTCTTTGTATTCCCAGAAATTGGGACAGTTCCTGGAACACTGGCAGGAACTCCTATGCTCTTTGTATGAATTAAGAAATTAATACACTGGCCAGACCTTATACCATGATTCCTCATTTTCCCACAACATATAGTACTGAGAGAAGGGATCCTACATTGCATTTTCTCTTCAACTATTAATTGTGAACATGACCAGGTGTTAGATCCCCAACATATTGCATGCTATTCAGTTCTGGTCACTGTAGATTGAACACAGATGTGCTGTTTCAGGGGCCAGTGTCATTTGAGGATGTGAGTATGGGCTTCACTCAGGAGGAGTGGCAGCACCTGGACCCTGCTCAGAGGACCCTGGACAGGGACATGATGCTGGAGAACTATAGCCACCTCATCTCAGTGGGTAGGGATTGTATAATTTGTAACTCCAAACAATATTTGTTTCCTTTTTAGCTGCTGATATAGGTGGTTTCTTTGTAGAGATTAATAATTTATAGATTTGAAATTCAGGAGTCAAAGGTGATCCCTTTCGGGCACTACAAAGAACACTTGTGTTCTCTTCCCCAGTGAAATGTTCCAGTGGATTTATTTTCGTGCAGGCTAACTTTGTCCTCCTTTAAAGGTCCTGAACCTCAGGCCACCTGGTCCAAGTCCTGTGTCATTTTCCATTCACAAGGTATTGTGTTACCAAACCAGAGGTGATTTTCAAATTGGAGCAAGGAGAAGAGCCATGGATGTTAGAGGAAGAGTCCCAAAGTCAGAGCCACCCAGGTGAGTTAGCATAGACTTTACTGTAACCTGGGAGAAACTGGATCCCAGGGAGTTAGTTCAGATGTTGGCATGTTTGAGATTTTTTAGGAAATTTTTTTTAGAGTTAATAGAACTTTGGAAGTGACCAAGAATAATTGGCCTTCGTGCCTCAGATACATATATCACCCTGGCGGATAAGAGCTAAATGGTTTCTTTTTGGGTTTTCTTCCAAAAATCCAATCCTTGCCTCTCTCATTTTAAATATTTGTTATTCTTTCTACATCAATTTCATTTGTCATCTTTTAATCATATATTATGTATTAATTCACTAAGTATTAATTTGACATCTACCATATGCCAGGTTTGTCTGTGTGCTGGGGTTGCAACTGCTAACAATATAATGACTGCATTTTAGTGGCAAAAGAGAATGAAATGTGGTACTCTTTATGAAAGTGATCAGGAAAGAGCCTCTTTAAGATCAATATTATAATTAACACAGATCTGAATGGAGGGGGCCAGTGGATTTTGAATATTCCAGCCAGATGGTATACCCTGTGCCATGAACTTGAGGCCGGAGTGTTTAGTGTCTGCAGAACAGGATAGCATTTGCCAGGGTGAATAGAGATCAGAGAGTTAGAGATAATATCAGAGAGGTAGTTGGTGCCAGTATTTGGCTTTACTGGCTATCGAAAGCTCCTTAATTCTTTTTTTTTTTTAAGATTTATTTATTATTTATTTATTTAATTTTGTTTTTGCTGCATCAGGTCTTATTTGTGGCACGCAGGATCTTTATTGAGGCGCGTGGGATCTTTCATTGTGGTGTGTGGGCTCTTTGTTGTTGTGCACAGGCCTCTCTCTAGTTGTGGCGGTGGGTTTTCTCTTCTCTAGGTGTGGCTTGCAGGCTCCAGGACGCATGGCCTCTCTAGTTGTGGCGCGCAGGTTCCAGAGTGCATGGGCTCTGTAGTTTGCAGCATGCAGGCTCTAGTTGAGGTGCGTGAGCTCAGTAGTTGTGGCACGCGGGCACATTGTGGCATGTTGCCCCACAGCATGTGGGATCTTAGTTCCTTGACCAGGGATTGAACCCGCATCCCCTGCATTGGAAGGTGGATTCTTTACCACTGGACCACCAGGGAAGTCCTGAAAGCTCCTTAATTCTAATTGAGATGGAGTCATTGGAAGGTTTTGAGCAAAGGAGCACATGTTCTGATTTGCTTCATGTATACCCCTGGCTGCTCTACAGTGGAAATGTTGACAGAGGGGGTGGGGAGGAGGGATGAGTAAAGTCAAGGAGAGCAGTTAGCAGTTCTCCATGTGAGGGATTGTGGTGCCTTAATACCGGCTTGGAAATAGAAAGTAAAGTGACATGATTGGATTCTTGATGTATTTTGAAGTTGTAGCCAAAACAGGATTTGTTGTTAGATTGGATTATGGGTATGAGAAAAAGAATAATCAAGAGAAAAACTGAAAGGTTTTTTTTCCTGAGGCACTAGATGTCTGGTAGTACCTTTAACTCAGACAGGGGAACTTGAACAGAAGCAGTTCTGGGAGGAAACAAGTAAAGATATGGGTACGTTTATACAAATATTATCTGTATAAATTACAGATGATCCCCAAATTACAGTGATTCAACTCATGATTTTTTGACTTCATGGGTTCAAAAGCAATACCCATTCACTGGAAATTGTACTTTGAAGTTTGATCTTTTCCCTGGGCCAGCGATATGTGGTGGTAAGATACTCTCTTGTGATGCTGGGTAGCAGCAGTGAGCCATAGCTTCCAGTCAGCCACATGACCACGAGGGTGAACAACCTTACAACCATCCTGTACCCATACAACTGTTAGTACAGTATTCAGTGAACTGCATGAGATATTCAACGCTATTATAAAATAGGCTTTGCATTAGATGATTTTGCCCAACTCTAGGCTGATGTAAATGTTCTGGGCACGTTTAAGGTAGGCTAGTCTAAGCTATGAGGTCAGTAGATTAGGGGTATTATATGCATTTTTGACTTTTGATATTGCCAAGTTACAATAGGTTTATGGGGACATAACCTCATTGTAAGGCAAGGAAGATCTGTAGTAGCAATGTTCTGTTGAGTATACAAACAACAAAAATAAAATATTGAAAAACAATAGCATGTAAATAATTTATCAGTTGACCAGACTGGTGTTCTAAAATCCTTTTATTTTTTAGAAGTGTTGTTGAGTTAAATATGAATGGTAAAATTTAATGAGTAAATGCTAGCAGAAAGTAATGTATAACTTCTAAACTTTTGAAGGTAAGAAAATAGAAAAGAAAAAATATACATATATTAGATCAGACCAAAAAAGAACAATGAAAGAGAGGGGAAAAGCAGTAAAAATTAGAATAAGTGGAAACTGTAAGTGAAATGAAGGAAACCAACCTAGATATTTTAGTAATTACAATACATTCAAAAGGACTAAAACCTCTTGTTAAAAGACAGATATTGTCAATTTGGATTTTTTACAAATATAGGTATATGGTGTTTGAAAAGTACATATGTAATATAAAAAGAAATAATGGACTGTATTCCATTATTGGAATGTAGAAAGGAATAGTGATATACTTCAAATATTAAACAAAATAGAATATTAACCCTTGGTATACCATCAGGGATCCAGTGTACCCAATTTTTGTTTTTGAATTTCTTTTTGAAACAGTTCTAATTATTTGCAAGGGTTGTTGTTTTATGACTTTCATAATTTCTTATAAATTAAAATAAAATTTTAACTTGAATGAACAAAGAGAAAATTTACTTATATTTTTAAATGGAATAAAACTCAGTTTATCTTGCAATTTCCACATGGGTGACTTGGTCCCATTTATAAATCTAAGAAATATGGGATTGTTGTGATCTTATTTTAAAGTATTTTGAAATGTTTTGCTACTTCATCCCCCTAGCAATTATTCCAACATTACTCATCAGTTATGTTCAATACTGCTAAAATACACTAAAATATAAGAAAATGAATGATGGAATTTCTTGGAAGGATAATGCAATAGTGAGGTAAATCCTCACCATTATATCATCCTTCAGTTTTCTTATTCAGTTCTCTGAAGTATTGCTTCAGCTGTAATGAAGGGATGAAAGAAATCTGGAGACCTTATTTGTTGTTTCTTTTTTTTTTTTTAATTTATTTATTTGTTTGTTTGTTTATTTATTTTTGGCCTCCTTGGGTCTTCGCTGTTGCAAGCGGGCTTTCTTTAGTTGGGGTGAGCGGGGGCTACTCTTCGTTACGGTGCACAGGTTTCTCATTGCGGTGGCCTCTCGTTGCAGAGCCTGGGCTCTAGGCGTGGGGGCTTCAGTAGTTGCGGCACGCGGACTCAGTAGTTGTGGCTCGTGGGCTCTAGAGCTCAGGCTCAGCAGTTGTGGCGCACGGGCCCAGCTGCCCCGCGGCATGTGGGATCTTCCTGGACCAGGGCTCGAACCCGCGTACCCCGCACCGGCAGGCAGATTCTCAACCACTGTGCCACCAGAGAAGCCCCTGTTGTTTCTTTTTAAAATTTTATTTATTTATTTTTTGGCTGCATTGGGTCTTTGTTGCTACATGCGGGCTTTCTCTAGTCGCAGCTAGCAGCTGCGCGGGCTTCTCTTGTTGCAGAGCATGGGCTCTAGGCATGCAGCCTTCAGTAGTTGTGGCTTGTGGGTTCAGTAGTTGTGGTGCATGGGCTTAGTTGCTCCATGGCACGTGGAATCTTCCTGGACCAGGGATTGAACCCATGTCCCCTGCATTGACAGGTGGATTCTTAACCGCTGCACTGCCAGGGAAGTCCCCCTTATTTGTTCTTTCTTTCTTTAGATTTCATTGAATATAGTTGAGAATTTAGAATTTTTATTTTCTGCCTTTAATTGCAAAGGGCAGAAAATTGACATAAGGATACTTTCCACAATTATTAGACAAATCAGAAGATGAGTGTAAAGAGATAGGGAAAAGTACTCTAGACCCTAATAACGGTGGATAATTGATTGTATAAGTGAAATTCAGACTGTAAGTTTTTTTTTAATAAATTTTATTTATTTATTTAATTTATTTTTGGCTGCATTGGGTCTTTGTTGCTGCACACAGGCTTTCTCTAGATGTGGCGAGTGGGGGTTACTCTTGGTTGTGGCACACGGCCTTCTCATTGCGGTGGCTTCTCTTGTTGCGGAGCACAGGCTCTAGGCACGTGGGCTTCAGTAGTTGTGGCTTGCAGGCTCTAGAGCGTAGGCTCAGTAGTTGTGGCGCACAGGCTTAGTTGCTCCGCAGCATGTGGGATCTTCCTGGACCAGGGCTCAAACCTGTGTCCCCTGCATTGGCAGGCAGATTCTTAGCCACTGCACCACCAGGGAAGTCCCCAGACTGTAAGTTTTAGATGATATGCTAGATGAATAAAGATGTGCCTCTGATCCTGTTGTAAGAATAGCCTGAATGTATACTTCATTTAGGCACTACTATTCATTGTGAATCCCCATGAGAATGCAAATATAGCCTAGGCAATAGTTTTCCTTAATGAAAATGAGTACTTTCTGAAATTTAATTTGGTGGTGTTATGTGGAATAGAAAAGAGGAGGATGAGGTTGTAAGCATGTACATTAGTGAGGCTCTTGCTTTGATAACGACTAGGCCCTGATTTAATTGTTCCGAGTCTAATTGTTCCTTGATATCTCCCCTTACCATCATTGTCTATTAATTTTCCTTGTGATTCTACTTAATATTTGTTGAGTTGTTAGGCTGATTCTATTACCTGTAAGTTCCCCACCCCAAGATTAAGCAGTCATTCAAACATTTTAAATTTATTGTTTGTGTTTATTTCGAATTCTCTATTTTTGAATGTCACAGTTAAATTCAGGTATAATTGGCATACAACATTTTAGTGTCAGGTGTACAATGTAATGATTTGATATTTGTATATATTGCAAAATGATCACCACACTAAACCTTTTTGAAGTGTCAAATTATTGCATTTTGTCGCCAGATTCCCCATTTTTCACTACTGCAAGTTATTTATTTATTTTTCAAACCTAGAGGAGCAAGGCAGTATGCCCTTGAGATTACTTTCATAGCAAATGACTGGGCTAGAATAAGACATATGAATATGTCTTCTCTTCATAAGAAATATATTAACATGTATAAACTATGGCAAATTATTTTCATTTCTATACTTCTGCATAGTTGACCTGATGGAGAAGAACCAGGAAAAGGAAGACCAGCATTGGTGGAAAGTTGATTTTGTCAACAACAAAACACTGACTAAAGAGAGAAATAGTGTATTAGGAAAAGCATTTTCTCTGGGTACAAACTCTATTTTATCAAGAAAAATACCTGGTAAATATGACTCATATGGAATGAATTTGGATTCTCTTTCAGAACTAATCATTAGTAATAGACACTCCTTTGTAAGGCAGCCTTATGAGTTTAATACACATGGGAAATTACTCCTCTGTACAAAGCACAGGTCATTCTAGAGAGAAATCTTTAGAATATGATAGAACTGGAAAAGCCATTAGTCAAAATAAGGACATATTTCAGCATCAAGATACTCAAACTCTGAAGCTTTCTTCTGAATATAGTGAATGTGGGAAAGCCTTCAATGAGGGGGCAACTTTCATTACCCATAAGAGAGCAAGCTTATGGGAGAAGCCCTATGGAGGTAATGAACATGTCAAAGCCTTTTCTGATAGACCAACATTCATCAGGGAACTCATACAAGGGAGAATCACTATGAATTGAATGATTGTGGGAGGTGGTCTGTTGGTGAGAAGTCAACTTTAAATAAGCACTATGGAGTTATCATGGGGAAGAGATACTGTGAGTGTATTGAAAGTGAATAGTTTCAGAAAGAAGTCACTCCTTCAGCGAATTTATAAAGGAGAGAAAACCTTTAACTGTTATGAAGATTGGGAAGTATTCTGCAAGAACCCAAATTTCTTGCAGCATCAAGAAACACATATAGGGAAAGAAGTCTATAAAATTAATCAGTGTGCTACTGCATTTTACAAGAAGCCAAAGCTTCCTACATATCAGAAAACAGATGTAAGAGAAAAACTCTATGAATGTAGTGAATGTGGCAAAACCTTCAGCCATAAGTCATCTCTCATCCTACATCAGAGGGTACACAGAGGGGAGAAATGCTATGAATGCACCAAATGTGGGAAAACCTTTGGGTATAGGTCAGGCCTCGCAGTACATCAGAGAACACACACAGGGGAGAAACCCTGTGAATGTAATGAATGTGGAAAAAATTTCTGTGAGAAGTCAAATCTCCATGTACATCAGCGAACACACAGAGGGGAGAAACCCTATGAGTGTAATGAATGTCAGAAAGCCTTCAGTGATAGGTCAGCTCTCACAGTACCTAAGGGAATACATACCGGGGAGAAACCCTATGAATGTAAGGAATTTCTCCCAGAAGTCAAACTTCATTAATCATCAGAGGACTCACACAGGAGAGAAACCCTATGGATGTCACAAATGTGGAAAATCCTTCTCTGTGAAGTTGAAACTGAGGGAACATCAGAGAACACACACAGGAGAGAAGCCTTATAAATGTAATGAGTGTGGGAAAACTTTCTACCATAAATCATCCCTCACAGTACATCAGAGAACCCACACAGGGGAGAAACCCTATGAATGTAACCAATGTGGGAAAACCTTCTACCAGAGTCATTCCTCACAACACATCAGAGAACACACTAGGGAGAAACAGTACAGGTGTAATGGAACCTTTCACCAGCATCTCGATTTCAGTAAACAGCAGAGAAACAGCACTAAGAAGAAACCCCTGTCAACATCCTGAAACCTTCACCCTCTTGTTGGACTCATTGCATAGCAGAAACAACCTGGGACTGAGGTGGGGGACCCAGTATATATGAGAAACCTTTTGCCTAGAAGTGACATTTCATTGAGTAACAAATAATATTTGATAACTTTATTAATATTTTGAAGATGTTACAGTGTCAAAAAAAGTTTAAAAAGGAGGCCTTTTGCAGAATATGTATAAGTATGCTATGTAGAGAAACTTTTCATGATAGGTTTGCTTATTGGAATGCAGCATTGTAGGAAGTATATGTATATTTGCTTAATAACTCATAAAGTTTTTATTTCATAATTTTAATATGAATATGAAGTGTATAAGTTGTCCCATACTTAATACCTATGTAATTTTTTGTTTTAATTGAAATTTTTATTGAGATAATTGTAAATTGTAAGATGCAGTGGTAAGAAGTAATACAGAGAGACCTCATGTACCCTGTACCCTGTTTCCCCCAATGGTAACATCTTGTAAAAATACAGTACAAATATCAGCCAGGATAATGACATTATTGATATAATCCACCAATTAGTTCAGAATTTCTCAATTTTATTTGTACTCATTTATGTGTAGGTATATTTAGTTCTGTGCAATTTTATCACATGTGTAGGTTTATGTATCCACCATTGGCTCTGGCATCTGTTGACTGTGTTATCTATGACCACAGATATTTCATGATATTCAGGGGTTATTAGTTTCTCCGGTATTATAATTATGTTTTTCAAAAGAGTCTCTATATTTTAGAGATAGAAAAATAACATATGCTGCAGCATTCAGATAATTGAAATACAGGCAACAATACCATGAGCTTGGAGAGATATATGTATTTAATTGGATCATCTGTTCTTTCATTTCCAGGATTTGTTTTTATAACTTGTATATTTATTTGTTGACTACATTAAGTTACAAATACTTTCTCCTAGACTGTGGCTTATCTTTTAATTTTATTTATGCTATATTATACTGTATAGAAGTTTTAAGTTTTGATGCAAATATAACAATCTTTCTTAGGTCTAGAAATTCTTTTCTAGACTGAGGTTGCAAAGATATTCTTCCAAAAGACTGAAGTTTTGCTTTTCATGTTTATATTTTTAAATCTGTCTGGATTTTTTTTTTTTTTTGGCGGTATGCGGGCCTCTCACTGTTGTGACCTCTCCCGTTGCAGAGCACAGGCTCCGGACACGCAGGCTCATCGGCCATGGCTTACGGGCCCAGCCGCTCCGCGGCATGTGGGATCTTCCCGAATCGGGGCACGAACCCATGTCCCCTGCATCGGCAGGTGGACTCTCAACCATTGCGTCACCAGGGAAACCCTGGAATTTTTTTTTTAATGGTATAAATTAGTGATCTACTTTCTTTTTTTTTGCAAATGGAAAAGTCAGTTGTCTCAGGGCCACTTTTGAAGGTCTGTATATTCGTTTTCCAGGGCTGCAGTAACAAAGTACCACGAACTGGGTGGGTTAAAATAATAGGAATTATTCTTCCAGTTCTGGTGATTAGAAGTCTGAAATCAAGATGTCAGCAGGGCCATGCAGTCTCTGAAGGCTCACGGGGAGAATCTCTTCCATGCCTTTCTCTCAGCTTCTGGTGGTGGCTCTCCATCCTTGGTGTTCCTTGGCTTACAGCTGCATAACTCCAATCTCTGTCTCCACTGCCTCATGCATTCTCCCTTCCTGTGTCTAGGTCTCTGTGCCCCTTTTGGAGCCAGCAAGGCCATGGCCCTGTCTGCTTGCCCAGAACCTCAGGCGCAGCCTAGTTGCCTCAAACCTAGCTCCTGCCGGTGCACAGCACACACTGGTGGAACTGAGCAGAACCCTGCACCCACCCCTATCCCCCTGCCAAGGACAAAGGCCCCTCCATATCCCCTGCCTCTTATTTACAAAAAAGTACTAGATCTATGGCTAGCACAATTTCAAGAACTTGGCCTTAAGAGAACGGGATTAACAGTGTTGCTCATAATAATCTGTATCTTTGTGGGCATCAAAATAATCGTAACTTGTTCTGCCCGTATATGTAAATGGTCAACTACAATTGTCAGTAAAGACATACTACAGACCCGTGTCGACATCTTCCACTCTAAGTATATGGTGCCCTATGTCAGCATGAAGTTACAGAAGACAGACCTTCGACCATAATCCAATAAAAATGGAATGATGTTCTGACAAGTGGGGATTTGTAAGCAGCTTTTGGCAGGAAAAAGCTCTTTGCCGGAAAGAGCTCTCTGCCAGAGGCCGCTTTTGTCTTGTCACTAACCTTAAACCAGGTGCCCCCATGCTCTACTTATCTCTGGCCCTATTGATCACATAATACCTTGCCTAATCTGTTGGTTCTTTCCATAGATCAAAGAAGTAGAAATGAATAAGTAATTAACACATGACCCGATCTCTTCCCTAGCTTCCCCTTCAGTAATCTTGCGAGAACGAACTGTGTGAACAAGACAGTATTGAAAGAAAGATCATAAGAAGTCAACAAGCCTGCATGATAAGCCTGCATTCAGTGGGGGATGGCGATGCCTCTGACCTCCTGTCTCAAGGATTAACTGAGATTACTTACCTTTTCCCTTTAAGAACTTCTCATGGCTGAGCAGAATCTTGGGAGGTGGTTTTTGGGGAGTCCACCATCTCCCCAGCATTCTGATTAAAAGCAACTTTCCTTTCTACCAACATTTGTCTCTCTTGAGTATTGATTTCTGAGCAGCAAGCATCCAGACCTGATTTGGTAACACTGGGATGGCAGCACAAGGTGTGCGGAGGGTGGGGGTCTTTTCTTTTTATTGCCTTGTTGCACAGGCTAAACATCTGGGACAACGTTGACTACAAGTGGTGAGTAGACATCTTTGCCTTGTTCCCAGTCTTAGGAGGAAACCGCTCTTTATTTCACCATAAAATATGATGTCAGATATATGTTATTCCATAAATGCCCTTTATTAGATTGAGGATGATTCCTTTAATTTCTAATTAATTGACAGTTTTAAATCATGAATGTGTTGAATTTTTTCAAATGCTTTTTCTACATTATAAAGATATGGTTTTTCTTTTTTAGTATGTTAATATAATGAAATACATTGATTTTGAATGCTAAGGCAACCTTGCATTTCTAGGATAAATCCTATTTGGGCACGATGCATTACCATCTTTTATAGATTAGAAGTTTCAATTTGCTATTTTTTAAGAGAATTTTTGCATCTATGTTCATGAGAGTTATTGATCTATGATTTTCTTTTCTTGTGATGTCTTTGTCTGGCTTTGGTATGTGGGTAATGTTGACTCGTAAAATAAGTTGGAAAATGTTTATTCCTAGAAGAGTTGGTGTACAGTTGTTACTAGGTCTTCCGTAAATGTTTGGTAGAATTCACTTGTGCCATCTGGCCTGTACTTGTTTTTGTGGGAAAGTTGTCAGCTACAAATCGTTTAAATAGGGCTATTCAGGTTTTCTCTTTCTTCTTGAGTGAACTTGGGTAGTTGTACCTTTCAAGGACTTTTTCTGTTTCAACTCTTCAGGTATCTTTCTGTTAGCAATTTCTAATTTAATTCTATTCTGGTGCTAGAATATACCTTGTATGATTTCCATTCTTTTAAATCGTTTGAAACTTGTATTATAGCCCGTATTATGTGCACTTGAAAAGAATGTGTATTATGCTGTTGTTGGAGTATTCTATAAATGTTGAGTTAGTTGATAGTCATTTTCTGTCCATTTGTGCTATCAATTACCTGAGAGTGTTGAAATATCTAACTATAATTGATAAACTGCCTACAGCTATTTCATGTTTTTATTTCATGAATTTTGAAGCCCTGTTATAAATGTATTGGAGCTAGAAGATAACTGCTTTGCTGTTGGATGGTCTCTAGGGGCCATTCAACAGGGCCATTTCTACAGAGAAGAAATTTCCCGTCTCTTGCTGGAGGGTAAGTCCCTGGTTGACAATGCACAGGGGTTGCGGAGGAGGGCAAGTGTGTATGGAATGAGGGGAATGTCCCGTATACGACTGGCCACTAATTTCACTGCTTTCCTTTCATGTCTCACTTCTGTCCTCCACAGTATTAAGCATTTCTGAGTCTGGAGCCAAGCTGGTTCCTTCTTGTCCTTAATGCAAGTAGTATAAATGGTCTCTGCTTCTGCTCTGATACAGTAGCTGTCCTCCTTCCATATTTTAAATTTTTATTGAGACCTCCTATTTACTGGTGGTTTTTCATTTGTTCTCTTCATTGCTGTGGTATTATAAATGTAAAAACTTTCTAGGATTTTAATGCTGTCCAGAGAGATGTTTAACAAAAGCACACTTTCTAGTCCTTTTCCCTTAAGCATTTTGCTTAGCTGACTAAACCCTGAATGATTTTCGTAGCCCCTGCCGATCAGTTGCCACACACTCCCTATGTCTTAGCTTTTCCCAGCTCTACCTCTTGAACCTACTTGTTGGTATCACTTGCTCTCAGGTACCAACTCAATGTCAGTTTTACTCTTGCAACTACTTCGGGCATGTTGCTTTGGACTTTTCCTGGTCCTCATTACCTACGGTTCAGCCTTGCCCTCCATGCTGTTATGTGCCTTTCTTTTCAATGAAAGTACAGTGAGAAAGGTCATGGAGCTGCAAAAGTGAACGTCCATATTTTATGCCCTAACTGGCTATCAGGGTGGGGGATGAGACAGGAAGAATTTAAAAGGTTATAATTTAGGAGTGTGACTACAAGGAGTGATCACATATTCACCAGTATTTTGACCTTAAGATCTTAAATGATCCACACAGAAAGTAAAGAGCACCTACCGAATAGGTAAGAATTGTTTTTTTTCATGTTTTTTTGCGGTACGCGGGCCTCTCACTGTTGTGGCCTCTCCCGTTGCGAAGCACAGGCTCCGGACGCGCAGGCTCAGCGGCCATGGCTCACGGGCCCAGCCGCTCCGCGGCATGTGGGATCCCCCCGGACTGGGGCACGAACCCATGTCCCCTGCATTGGCAGGCGGACTCTCAACCACTGCGCCACCAGCCCGGTAAGAATTTTAAGAATTGTAAAATCTTGTCTCAAGTACTCAACAAGTAATCTGTAACCTAGATTCTTTGCTGAGTTAGTGTTAGAATTATCAATTGAATACAATTATTGAATTTCCAAAGCTCTTTGTTCAAGTCAAGTACTGGTAAAGGATCAATCCTAGGGCAACCCTTGAATTCTGAAAAGGAACCATTTTGCAACATATCCTTTTTTTTTTCATGTTCACATCTCTGAAACTGGGGGGTGTGTGTCTTAAAAATTAACAAAGTGTTTTCTCTTGTCAATCCATTGGCATCTTTAAGATCTGATGAAATGTGACACATCCCCTGTTGTTCTTCCTGCATTTTCATGCAAAAGTCTCTTTTTCTAACTAATTTTTTCCCCCAAACTGCCTTACCACAATCAGTGAAATGCTTCCCAAGGACTCTGATCACACTTCAGTTGTATTAAGGAAGGTAATGCTTAAAAGAGAACAGTAAAAGCTAACCATAATTAAAAACATTGATAACTTAAGGTACGTATAAAAGGAGACTTGGAAAAACAGGCTAATTTATACGCGTTTGAAACTTGGACTTCAAATCTACCCTCTGGTCTCAGTGCACATGGATTCTTGTGATCTTATTTGACTCCAAGTCCCAGATAGATTATATACATCAGCCAATTAGAAGACATATATGATAAACGAGTCAAATCCAGAACAGATGCTCAGATATAATCTTATGAGGGCAGGAGAAACTGGGAGGCATTCATCATTCTAGAGGTCACTGAAGCAGAATCACATCACTTGTGATGCCATCTTACGGTATCCAAACAAGTGAGTGTATTACGGAATGCCGAAGGGCATATGCTGGGTCACCACCCTAACCATTCCATGTGGGCTGCTCTGAGTTGGAGTCAAATATTCTGGGACTACCTCTTGAAGGAAGGCAAGTCTCAATCTGTGGCCCTCCTCCATTCCTTCTTTGAGATTAACTACATTTCCCCTAAGTTAACATGTCACTTCCCTGTTATCTATGTCCAGTTAACTGCTTCAGGTTACCTTTGATCAGGGTAAACCAGTTACAACCCCACCTTCTCAAGGTAATAAATATTGCATCCATATCCCCCCCACCATTTTTCATGTATGGATATTAGTCATTGGTGGATAACTGAAATATAGGTGACTGGGCAGCCTCCTGAGCACTGCTTGGGGAATCATCAGTCATTGTTTAGAAAATCAGGGCTGCAATTAGGAGTTCATTGTATAGTAACTTCCACTCTAGTTATGTATTTCCAATCACGTTTCTCTCAACTGTTGCACAAGCTTCTTGTTTTAGCTTAACCCTTTGCGGTGTCCTAGCTCCACACCCCAAATGAATTATTTCTGCATATTTTAAGCCTGGTCATCCCAAACATACTCTCCAAGCCTTCTCAGAGTTCCAAAGAGTAAATTTAATCAGAGAAGTGAGAAAATGCAGAAAGAAAGGAAAACAGTCAAGCAAGACAAAATAACAATAGTTTAGCCATTAAATAAAGTCAAGGACCTATAGTTCCTCCTGAAGGGCTATAGATAATATTCTGAGCAATGTCCTTTGAGCTGTTTTGCAGATACTGAATCTGCCACCAGGTGGAAGAAGTTAACTGTATGCTGCCCACAAGCAATTAGACCCCAGAAAGGATGGAAACAGAAGGTTGACAATGTTGACTCTCGATTAACTCACCACCAACCAATCAGAAGAATGTCCACGAGCTGATCATGCACCCCAGTCCCCCCTTCCTCACCCTTTTAAACTCTTTCCCTGAAAGCCATCAGGGAGTTTAGGCCTTTTGAACACTAGCTGCTTGGACCCCTTGTTTGGTGCCCTGCAATAAATGGTGCACTTCCTTCACAACCCAGTGTAAGTAGATTGGCTTTATTGTGCATGGGCAAGCAGACCCAAGTCTGGTTCAATAACGATGCTGCAAATACAAATGACTTTTTGGGGGTATATGAAATATTAAAACAAGTTGAGTCTGAAGAGAAAAATATCAGAACTCCCTCTCCTGACTCCTTTGTTTGGTTCAGAACATGGATGGTGAAGAAATTTAAGGAAATAAGAGAGGTTCAGTGTTGAGAGACAAATTAAATACATTTAAATATATTTCAACTTCATTTAACATGTTTCAACATGGTGTAGGTACCCTACTTGGCTTTAATTTGGTGGGGGTGTCATCTGAGATGGCAAGACCTGGAAGCACCCCAACAGACTAGCTGCACCCAGGAAAAAGAACTACTTATGTTCTTGAGCAGTTGCCTTGTGGGGAGGAGAGGGAGGGGTCCCACATCCTGTAGTGTGTGGGGTGTACTGCACGAGTAGCTCTTCTCCACGTTCTTGTGAGGCCACAGGCTGTAGTACGTGTGTGCAATAACAGATTTCCATGCCCATTATACCTCCAACCACCCCCTCAACCTAAAACTAACATATTGTATAACCAGAATTTAGAGAGGGCTACTCAGGGCCGGAAGGAAATAGGAAAACACAAGGCACGTGATTTGAAGAGAAGCCAAAGTTCCAATTTCTCAGAGAATGTGAACAAAGGAAACATGTTCTGCTTGGAGAAATATAAGGTTCTTGCACTTAAAAATGCTAGGTAGGGTATGTAGTTCTAGTAACACTGACTGAACAGCACAGTATAGACATTTTCACTCTACCCATCTGAGGAACAAGGGCAATCAATTCACTGTGTAGCATAACAAAGTGCTTGGTAGTTAAATACTTTAAATGATTTTCCAGTGAGGGAAGTTATCTGAATAACTCTTACTATATCCTGAGAATATAAAACTAAGAGTGATGTTAAAAATATTTAAGTCTTCAGAGTACAAGCATGCGATTGAAGACCTCACTTAATGGGGTTCTTTCCTGTGGACCCGCTGGTGGATGTGGAGGTTGGAGCTCTGGCTGAAGCCCTTCCCACACTTGCTGCACTCGTAGGGCTTCTCTCCAGTGTGGACTCTCTGGTGGATGAGGAGTTTGGAGCTCTGGCTGAATCCCTTCCCGCACTTGCCGCAGTGATAGGGCTTCTCCCCAGTGTGGACTCTGAGGTGGATGCGGAGGTCTGAGCTCTGGCTGAAGCCCTTCCCACACTCATAGCACTGGTAAGGCTTCTCCCCCGTGTGTGAGCATCGGTGGATGTGAAGGTTTGAACTCTGACTGAAGCCCTTCCCACACTCTCCACACTTGTAGGGCCTCTCCCCCGTATGGATGCGCTGGTGGATGTGCAGGTTGGAGCGCTGACTGAAGCTCATACCACACTCCCCGCACTCATAGGGCTTCTCTCCAGTGTGCACTCGCTGGTGGATGTGCAGTTTGGAGCTCTGAGTAAAGCCCTTCCCGCACTTGTCACATTTGTAAGGCTTCTCGCCTGTGTGGACTGAGTGATGAATGAGCAGACTTGAACTCCTCGTGAAGCCCTTCCCACACTTGTCGCACTTATAAGGCTTCTCATCTGCATGGACTTCGCGGTGGATAAGGAGACTTGAGCTTCTCGTGAAGCCCTTCCCGCACTGATCACATCTGTAGGGCTTTTCTTCTGTGTGGTCCCTCTGATGAAGGACTAGCTCTGAGCGCTCACTGAAGTCCCTACCACACTGACTACATCTGTATAGTTTCTCAGCAGTGTGGATTTTCTCACCTGGGTGACCACCTGGGCTGGTGGTACGTATTTTCCCACAGTCATAATGGGTGCAGGGCTTCTCCTCTGCATGAGCTCTCTGATGACTACAACTGATCACCCATGACTTCCAACCACAAATGTCCTTGTGTTTACAGTCAAAGGGATCCAAGGATTCTTTCGACTGGCCAATCTGGCATATTGTCTCACCTCTGAATGAGGGCGAGACCACTTCTTTTACATCAGACGCAAGTTTATTTTGAAGGTTCTCTGAACAATGGTCGATGGGAGGACTTTTGCTCTCTGAGATTTTCCTCTCAGTGCTTTCTTCAGTTACAAACAGAATTTTGCTTTCCTGAGGATCTTGGGGCTCATTCTTACAGAACGTCACTGAGTCCTGTGTGGCCATTTGGCTTGGGACTTTCAAAAACAAATATTCTTCACTTTCCATGTTTTTTAAATCATCACTCTGAAGAGTCACCAAACTGCTTTTGTTTTTGGAAATATGAGAAGATGCTTCTCCCCACTTTTGACAAGGGGGAACATCTAGTTCAGGGTTCCTGTACACTGAAGATTCACAATTTAATCCTGACTCCCAGTTATTGTACTGGACATCTCTTCCAATATTTGCCAGGAGGAAAGCTATTCAGGTAAGAGATAACCTAAGTCCTTTCTGTTGATTCTCCACAGAATTTTCATTCAAGTCTCCTAGGGAACAAAGAGAATTCAATGATAACAGACAAAGGGTAGATTTCAAGATTTCAGAACTGCAGTGCCTAAGGTAGCTAGCAAAAAGTTCAGTCTTGTCCGTATAGTCATGTCCTTTGGGTTAATGTCAGGATGGGAGAGGGCATGGGTACACAAGACAGAAATCTTGTCTCTGCTTTTAAGTAAAGCCAATAAAAGTATTCATATCCCAGCCCTGCAGATGGCTATGGATCCCACATCCTTGCCACATTTCATTTCACTTTACTTCATTTTATTTTAATTAAATTTGCATTTAATTGGTAATCTAATAGGTGCTGGGGATACAAAGAAGAAAATAGAAATCCTTTTGCTTGACACACTAGAGTCTACTGGGAAGAAGGACAAATAGGTCAACAATAATACCATGTAAGTGCTACCATAGATGCGTGTGCAGCCAGTCACGGGAGCACAGAGTAGGGGCATTCAGCTCAAACCTTGGGGAAGATTTCTGGGAGCAAATGTAAGGAAAAAAATAAAGTGAAATGTGGAGAGAAAATATGACATGTTCAGAGGGCTTGGTGTGTACTCAGAGACTCCTCCGAGATGTAAAGCTATTAAAGGATTACAACTGGGAATGAAACTGACTTTGATTATAAACACCATCAAAAATGAGCAAGACTTTAAGGCAGAGAGAGAGAGCGCTGCTGTAGTGAATCAGAAGAAAAGTGGTAAGGAGGATAGTTACAGAGAGAAAGGGAGAGATTCATTCTAAATCACATGATGACTGATTAAACTCAAAAGGGAAAGGAGGCACCAAGCATGATCCTCAAGTTCCTTGAGTGACTTAGGTATGGGGGTACTATACCATAACATAGGGAATCAATCTCCAAGGCTGGAGTGGGGAAGGGTGACAGATAACAAACTCAGAATCCGACTTGTTTAATTTGTGGTGTTGGTGGAACATTCTTGCACTGTTCAGTAAGCAGTGAGATACATGGGTCTGGAACTCCTGGGAGAGAACTGTGCTAGGAATACAGATTTTAGACTTACTGTAGATGGTCCTTGACTTACGATGGCTTGACTTACGATTTTTCGACTTTATGGTGGTGTGAAAGCGATGTGCATTTAGTAGAAACAGTACTTTGAATTTTGATCTTTTCCTGGGCTAGCAATATGCTGGACAATACTCTCTCATGATGCTGGGCAATGGCAGCAGCCACAGCTCCAAGCAATATGCCTATAACCATTCTGTTTTTCATTTTCAGTATAGTATGCAATAAACTTCAGGAGATATTCAACACTATTATAAAATAGGCTTTGTGTTAGATGATCCTGCCCAACTGTAGGCTAATTTAAGTGTTCTGAGCATGATTAAGGTAGGTTACGCTAAGCTATGGTGTTTGGTAGATTAGGTGTATTAAATGCATTTTTGACTTAACACTATTTGCAATTTACAATGGGATTATGGGAATGTAACCCCATTGTAAGTCAAGGAAGATCTGTGGTATGTATGTTAGTCAAAACAATTAGCGTGAAGATCCTCATATTACACTGAAATGACAAAAAAACAAAACCAAAACCACAGTAGTCTTGGAAAAAAAAGAAAGGTTGTTATCACTAGAATGCTGGGGAACTCCTAGTGATAAAGAGCAGATGGATGAGGTCTAATGGAGAAAGTAGGAAAAAAACAAATGCACAGCTCAAATTATGTACAGAAAAAGCCTCCTAAAGAAGTAGGAGAAATTCTCAAGAAGTCCTAGAAATTCCAAGCTCAGAATCAACAATTATGAAGTAAGAGAGGTTTATTCTGGAAAGAGGTTTATCAAATCATGTTAAGCATTTCTAATGGCTCAACTAGTTGCTGCAGCACCACTCTCCCAATGACCCTCTTCCCCACAAAAAATGAAATACTGGGAGGCTAAAGGTAGCGGCCTCATATAAAGCTTCAAAAACAAAATAAATTGTCCGCCAAACAAGGACTCCTAATAGTATTATTTGGGCTGAAGAGGGAAGCAGAAGCTGAGGTAATGCCAAACCTGTAAAATGACAGGATTGAGGTACAAAAAGAAACAACTGACTCCACATGTACCCAGGATAAAGCCTCAAGAAAAGCTGTGAAGTGGAATTTTCAACAAGGAGGACACCCCAGAGCTGGAGACTGAAGCAGGGCATGTCCCAGATAACTTACTGGCCTGAACAGGTAACCTCAAAAAAAAAGGGTCTACATCACTCACCATCTGGATTCTTATTAGATCCATCCCAAGCCCAGTCAGCAGAGGTGTCCCCTGTAAGTAGAACACGCATGCACCAAAAAGGGTTGAGCATCAGCTGAGGATGTACACTCCAGTATCATACTGCGAACATAAGACTTTTTGGTGGGGGGGGAAGACAATTGAGAAAACATAAGGAGACAAAAAAAAAATGTAGAAAACCAACATCAATAGAGACACAAACTCAACAGAGGAAATAGAATTTAAAAGGTTCATAATTAAAATCCCAGAGAAATCTGAGGGGATATCACATCTAAAAAAAAAATGGGACAATCGGGCTCCCCTGGTGGCGCAGTGGTTGAGAGTCCGCCTGCCAATGCAGGGGACACGGGTTCGTGCCCCGGTCTGGGAATGCTGCAGAGCTGCTGGGCCCGTGGGCCACGGCCGCTGAGCCTGCGTGTCTGGAGCTTGTGCTCCACAACGGGAGAGGCCACAACAGTGAGAGGCCCGCATACCGCAAAAAAACAAACAAAAAAGGGACAATCTAATAATAAAATATAAACACATTGCTATGAAGAATAATCAGAATTCTTCTAAATTAATGAAAGGATTGAAAAAGATGATAATCATAATATTTAAGATCTACTATGCTCATTTGAAGCACTCAGATACTGGTCGCATGATCTTATGTGAGAGGAACTATTAGGACACCCATTCTACACCAGAAGAAACCAAGGTTGAAATGATCAAGTAACTTGTGTCATAGCTACCAGGTGTCAGGCAGTCTGATTCTAAGGCCTGCAATCTAGATGGGCTGAAGAGCAAAACAAACATCTGGCTAAGGTGGAAGATTGAGGGGTACTCCCGGAATGAAGAGTGAAGGGTAGACAGATGCAAAGATAAAAGTTAAAACCCATCTTGTAGGAGTTCGATGAATATAGTGGAGGTAGAATGAAGGGAAAGAAATGATCAAAGAACTAACAGGAAAAAAATGTTTTCTAGAATTCAAGCTTCAGAGGTCACTAAATGTGAAACCTCAGGACGTCAAGGAAAAAAACCCCAAACAGGGACTTCCCTGGTCGTCCAGTGGTTAAGACTCTGAGCTCCCAATGCAGGGGACCCAGGTTCGATCCCTGGTCAGGGACCTAGATCCCACATGCCGCAGCTGAAGAGCCCACATGACGCAATGAAGATCCTGCATGCGGCCACTAAGGCCTGACACAGCAAAATAAATAAATAAATATTTAAAAAAAAAAACCCCAAACAAACCGAGAAAATGCTAAAAGCATCCAGACAGAAAAGCCAGGTTATGTGCAAATATAAATGAGAATTATATTGACAATGAACTACTAAACAGCAATACTGTATACCTCAAGTCAACTGAGCAATATCTTCTAATTTTGGAGGTAAAGTGATTGTGAAATTAGCATTCCATTCTATACCCAGACAATCAAACATTTCAGTGGGAGGAACAGACACTTTGTCAGATAAGAAAGGATTTAAACAATTACTGAAACAATTATTCAGCAATGTACTGTAGCAAAAAATTTTTAAATTACTTTAAGAATAAGATGATATACAATAAATAGCAGTGAGCAAAGAAGTCAAGAAAACAGACAAGCTGAATCAATCATTGATATATAAAAGAAAACAATACTTAACCAAATCAACCAAAACTCTGTAAAACAGAATGGAAAGGAAAAAAACCCAAATAAAATATATTTTAAAAAGCAAGTATTAGTTTTAGGAAAGGGAAAAAACAAAAAAAGGAACTGTAATCATATTATACTATTTGACTCTGCAGGAACAAGAATTATGAAGTCAAAGCAACTAAGCATTGATCACTGATGCGACTGACAAATTGTTGGAAAGATGGGCATGTTGGGAGAAATAATGTAAAAGAGCTAAATCTTCATCTATGACATAAAGAAGTCAATACAAAATATCAAATATTGATAAACTGAAAAAAATTGCAGTATACCATAATATAATAAATTCAAATTAAAACTATAATGAGGTGCCATTTTCTACCCGTTAACACTGGAAAAAACCCAAAGCATGGTGACACAGCTTGTAAGTGTAAATTGGTGTCACCCTCCCCCCCAGAAGGACATTTTAACAATTATGTATCAAAGTCACAAATGCATGCACTCAGCAGTCCAGCTTGGGGGTTTTATTCTTCAGATTTCCTGGCACAGCTGTGAAGTGATACTTGCTCAAGATTTAGTCACTGCAGACAGTTTGTGACAGCAAATGACCAGAACCTGGGTAGAGTGGAGTCAGGGACATGAAAGAAAGTTTTCACTGTGCACCTTTTAATTTGTTTTTATTTTTATAGTGTAACTTTAATCATTTAAAAACATTTAGTACATTTGCAAATCTTTTCTTTGCTACTCATGTATAATTTGTTTTCTGCCCTTTTCCAGCTTGTCCAAAATCCTCAGTGTACATTTTTTCCCGGCTTTTTTAGGCATAACTGCAAGTAACATTGTGCATATTTTAATGCTTCTTTTCTTAACCATGTGAGTGCATTTATTCTTTAAAAAAAGGAAAATAAGTAGCTGCATGAGCATATTTGTAAATATGAAGGCAAACACCATAAAGAACAAGTGAAAGGATTCAAACTGAGTGCTTTGAGAAGCCACTCTGTGGCATGAAGAGCAGCAGAGCAGGGAGACTGGTTTGTATTATAAGCCTTTCAATAGGAGTTGTTTTACCTAGGTGAATGTATTACTTTTTGTGCACAGTTTGCAAAGTTTAAAAGTAGTGGCAAAAAGAAAAAGGAAAAAAATAACACTGAGAAAAGCTGTGCAGTTTGGAGTAGTTAAATCAGGGAGTGGGCTGAAGTTATTAAAGGCCAAAGGACACTGCTTCAATATCCCTGCTGTACAATACTTGGGAACGGCTGCAGAAATGACAGGTCTATGAAAATCAGTGGAGGAGGAACTGTATTAATGGTAGGTTTTATAAGCAGTAGTGAAATCTTGTGATAACTGTTTTTTAAAATATTTAAATATTATCAAGAATGAGTATGTAATAGTAGAAGACAATGCTGATGTAATGAGAAAAGGGGTCCTTTTACAGGGAGTTAATATGATGTAACAAAGATCTCTAAGACATGATGTAAAACACCCAGTTGAAAAATACATACAGTATAACCTCATAAAATTTTAACACGTATTTGTAAAATGCATACATGGAGAACACAGAAAAAGTGGATACACAAGCTATTATTAGTGACTTTACTTCATAATCTTCATCTGTGTTCTTTGAATTTTGTGATTTTTATATCTTACTTACATAAAAAAATGTTGGAAAACTATGTTCAATTTTATATCAAAGAAAAAGGAAAACCTAAAGCAGAGCTTGAAACTGTAAGCATAGATCCTACTTCACTTTTGCCTCTCTGCAAACCAGTCTATAAAGCAGTCCCAGTGATCCTGGGTAAATCAGTTCATACCATTTCATTGTTCTAATGGCTTCTCACTGAACTCAACACAAATTCACATTTTTTACCCATGCCTTTAATGCCATGAATGAGCCAGGCCACACTCTATTCTTCCCAGATGCTCCCTGTATTCTAGCCACACTCCTTCTTTTAGGTCTTCGGGTCTTCCCTCACACTATTCCCTTGCCTGGAATATTCTTCCCCTACCCAGTCACCTGTTTAATGCCCATTAATCCTTTGGAACTCAGTTTAAGTGTCACTTCAGAAGCTTTCCTTGAAACTCTCAACAATACATACTTCACCCTTGTCCCATCCCATGCCTTCATTCTCTCAGAGCATAATTCTCTGTGCTTCATAGGACTTACTGAATTTATTTATAGTAACATACTGTGTTTACCATAATGTCTCTTTTACAAGACTGTAAGACATATTTCTTTGCTGCTAAACTCTACAGCAGTCAATTTTTAAATCTTGACTATGTACATATAGCAGCGTAAGTATTAGATACGTTGCTTTCCCTCCAGAAACCTGGCTGGAAACAAGAAAATAAATCAGACTTGCAGATCCAATGGTTAAAATAAAAGCATATAAAATAATATGTAATCAGGTCTGAGCCTGTGTGAGATATAAATTGAAAGTTCTGAGAAAAGAAGGAGGTCGAAAGGGAGGGGTAGTCAAAGATTTCACACAGGTAATGGAGTTCAAATAAAATCTTAACAGACAAAAGTAACCAGAAACCAGAGCACGGTAATCAAAGGTCCCAGAACAAGGAAGCATAGAGGACCTCAGGGAAACAGGCTTAGCTGGAAAGGAGGGTGACACTGGGGCAGCAGAGAATAATGCTCTATAGGTAAAAGTAGGGCATGAAGGGCTTTGAAAGCCAGGTGGGGAGTTTAGAGGCTTTACACCAGGAACTAAAGGTAATGGGCATGGAGAATTCTCCATTATATAATGATCTTCAACTTGCTCCAACAGAGAGAGCACATCTGAGAAACACACAGGGATTGGGTGACTGTGTGGGGAAAAAAAAAAAAAAATTCAGTCCCAAACTCTGGCTTATAAGTGATGGACCAGGTGTGGTTTCTTGGACAACTCAGTAAGGTTACCATTCTCCAATTCTTACCAAGTAAAGTTCTTTAGCTGCTTAGAATAATCAGAAACATCCTTTTCTGCCAAAAAGAAATTAGGAAACTGATTCCTGCATTACAGCTCCTGGGGCCCAAGCCCAAATGATATTTAAAATTGAAGAAACAGAGACTGCAGTGCACTGGTGTCCAGGTTCATGTTCTTACCCACTGAGACCAAGTGACTGTAGTTTTCCAGCATCACAGCTGTGTGCAGCTTCCTCTGAGCAGGGTCCAGCAACCCTACTCCTCCTCGGTGAAATCCACAGAGACATCCTTGAAGGTTACTGGTTCCTAAAAGATTAAGCACATTCTTTCCTCAACTGACAACCATCTGCACAAATGCCCCAGAAGGAAGGTGAGGTTGGGAGCACTGGAAGAGGGGAGAAGGGTACAGAGGAAGTGTGCAGTTCAAGGATCGGGGTGATCCAAGTTTGGATGGAAAACCTTTCCTTTCTCATCTCCTTTGCTACTTCCTTCCCAATACTTCCCCTCCTGCCCACAACTCACCCAAGCTCAAGCTATCCAACTACTGAATCTCTCCTTATTAGTGTCATATCATGGTCACTGCTGAGTTGTCCTTTCCGCCCCATTCCTACTGTTATCCTGACAACCTCAACACTCATGAGAACAAATTACCCAACACGCTAACCTCACATTTCTTAATCTCTCTCTCTCTCTTTTTTTTTGGCTGCGTTGGGTCTTCGTTGCTGCAGGCAGGCTTTCTCTAGTTGCAATGAGCTGGGACTTCTCTTCATTGCAGTGTGCGGGCTTCTCATTGTGGTGGCTTCTCTTGTTGCAGAGCATGGGCTCTAGGCACGCAGGCTTCAATAGTTGTGGCTCACAGGCTCTAGAGCGCAGGCTCAGTGGCCATGGCTCACGGGCCCAGCTGCTCCGTGGCATGTGGGATCTTCCCGGACCAGGGCTCGAACTCATGTGCCCTGCATCGCCAGGCGGATTCTTAACCACGGCACCACCAGGGAAGTCCCTCTTAATCTCTTTAATGCCAATGATCTCTGCCTCAACAACCATAATTAGGGCCATTTCACTATTTGGACCACTGTTCTTTTGAAATATTAATATCTCAAAATTCACACCTTAAAAACATCTTCCTATTTTTTCTCCTCTTCCTCCTCCATGACATCTGCTTTATCAAGATCACCATCCTTTGATCCTTCCTCTTTTTTCCTCTCAGCCAAAGTACACTTCTGATCTCAATTTTTTCACTAGTCATATAAATCATATGTCCTTTCTTCTTCTAAACTAAGTAGTTGACCATTCCTGGAAGAAATAAAAATAGCACATTTACACACAACCAAAAAATATTCTCCTTAGGTATTCCCATATACCTCTAGCCCTAACCTTTCTCCTCAACTCCAGGCTCCAATTTCCCACCTACATCTACACTTGGATGGCTAAAAGACACTTAAGACTCACCAAGCCCCAAACAGAATTCTTGCTCCCAACAATCTCCATCAGTATCTGGTCTTCCCTTGTTGTCCCCATTTTAGTAAAGAGCCACACGACGCACCCAACTGCTCAAGCCAAAATCCTGGAAGTCATTTTGATTCTCTTCTCACTCCTCATATTTTATCCATCACCAAGTCCTCTCAACTCTGCCTCTGAACATATCTGAAGCTACCCATTTCTTTTCACCTTGCACTGTTATCATTATAAGTCTCAGCCTTCATTAACTCTCCACCTGCACTAACCTCCTAAATTTGTATCTCTTGCTCCCCCACGTGACGGATTTTCCACACAGCAGCCTGGGTGATCTTTCAAAACACATACCACTCAAGGCATGAAACTCCCCAAAGGCGTTTCCATGGACACCGAGTAAAATCCAGGCTCTTCATCTTGGCCTGCAAGGCCTTGCAGACTGGGGTCCTGTCAATTCTCCAATCTCAGCCTGAGTCCCTCCTCCCTCACAAGTCACCTGGCCCCTGTGACCACATCAAACTCATCCCACTTATGGCCTTTGCACTGGCTATCCCCTCTGCCCAGAATGTTCTTTCTCTACATCATTCAGATCTCAGTCGAACTGCTGCCACCTCAGAGAAGCATTTCCTTGACTGACTAATCCATGGGAGCATCCAGTAACCATCACTTCTCCCTGTTTTATTATCTTTGTACTTATGCCTTATCTCATTTTCTAATCTATACATTTTCTTTCTTGTTTACAGTCTGTCTCTCCCTACTAAGTTCCCCAAGAACAGAGGCTGCCTGATTTGTTCATGGCTGCATCCCCAAGCCCTCAAGCAGGGCCTGGCATGTAAAAAGAGTCCAAGTACTTATTTAGTTAACCTCACAGTGAGTCTGGTTCCCTCCAAGGTTCTATTGATGGAGCACCACTTCTTGAACTACCTCTGGTGAAGGACCAGTTTCTTTTAAGATTTTTCTAACATGTCACAGACATATTTTTTAAAATACATTTTCTAAAAAGTTACTAGAAAATAAGAATGCAGACATATAAAATACCAATGCCAATTTTTAAAATAAGATTCAACAGATATAAAATTTAAAAAAACTCTCAATTTCTGTCCTTATATCTTTTTTTTTTTTTTTTGCGGTATGTGGGCCTCTCACTGTTGTGGCCTCTCCCGTTGCGGAGCACAGGCTCCGGACGCGCAAGCTCAGCGGCCATGGCTCACGGGCCCAGCCGCTCTGTGGCATGTGGGATCTTCCCGGACTGGGGCACGAACCCATGTCCCCTGCATTGGCAGGCGGACTCTCAACCACTGTGCCACCAGGGAAGCCCTGTCCTTGTATATTTATAGACTGGTAACAAGCAGTTTGTTGGCTGGCACCAGTCTGCAGGCCACACACTGAAAAGCAGAGGATGGAATATACACAAAACAACTGAGAGCCAGTGAAGCCGAAAGCAGCGGTTCAACTTGGGGCCAGGGGAGTACCCAGTAACCTTCAGAAGTGCTGACACCATAAGCCTCAGCCTGAAGGGGCACCACCCACACCCTCAGGAAACTGAGGACAACCAGGTCCCCTGGCAGGAGCGACTCTACCCCACTAGTCAACAAAGGAGAAGCAGCTGTTTCCTCCCAGGCTCTCCTCTAAAGGTCACAGTCTCCACTGTGTCTGAGGAAGAGGGATGAGGTTGGACTAGAGAAGGCTGCAAGGCCCTGTGCAAAGGTGGGACAAAGAAGCAGCAGAAGCAGAGACTGTGGCCTTAGAGGCGTAAACACACCTGTTAGGAAAACACGGCTGGGGAGTATCAGTAGATTAGCTACTCCTCTTTTGGACTTTTTCTTTTCAGAGACAACAGGTTTCTTTCTGTCCATGGCTAACCTCTCCTTGCACATTCTAGATGGAATCCTTCCTTCCCTTCTGAGATTCAAGTCCATCAATGATCTTCCTCCTATATTTTAATCCATCTTCCACCTTGTCATCTGAGATGTCTAAGACTCCTTTCCTACCTTGACCATAATCAAACCACTTCTTGTCAATTCTATCTCCTAAATCTCCCTCCAGCATGTTACTTCTTCTTATCTCTGCTCCTACTATTCTAGGAAAGGCCCTCATTTCTTAGCTAGGCCACAATAACTACCAAATCTTCAAAATACAAGTTTTGTCATGTTTCAATCCAAGGATCGGACAGTCAAGAGTTATTAATTTTTTAAGATCCCACAGATAAAGTGGTAGGGAGAATTCCATGTTGAAAACAGAAAGGATATGTTGATGGACTACCAACTTTGTAGTAGGCTGAAAATTCCAAGATGAGAAATGGTATGACAGTGGACCAAATTAGAGGACTCAGTGTGTCAGGGGAAAGGAAAAAGAGGAAACAGTGGTCTCGCTAAAGCAAGACAAAGTTGGAAATGAAAGAATCTGAATAATGAATAATCTCCCCAGGTACCAGTGGAGCTATTCAGTCACCCCAAGGTGGAACTTGTGCTTCCTGTGGGAGAATGGACTCAGTATCCTGAGGGCCAACCAAAGTATAAGGCTACAGGATAGTAGTTTCTGTACTAATGTAAATGTCAAACTCCTCGAAACTACATGTATCACATAGCTTAGCACTTCCTTTCCAGAGCCCACCCCTGCTAGATCCAACAATTTACTTAGGGGCAGGAAACAGTGATCCAGAAGGCAGTGATGGGCAGGAGCTGTCATCACCCTGGATTACCTGTAGTCATCTGAATGTCATGCTCTAGTCTAGAAGAGCCCTTTACATGTTGCTCCTGCCCTGACTTATATTTCTCCCATCGTCCCATCCATTTCAGTTTCAGGACAATCAACAACCTCCGTTCTGAAGCATAAGGATATGTTAAATTTCTCCTTCTCAAAGATCTCACAGTATCTTGCATATACCTCTACTATAGCTATTAAATTTGTCTCCCAAATTGGCTATAAGATTCTCAGGGATAGAGGCAACACTCAACTAATCTTTAAATCCTCAGCAACTAGCACAACTGACTCAAAATCTAAATGGTAAATATTTATAAATTCACATTCAATTTAAATAATGAAATAAAACTTGAGATCATCAAACTCAGCACTCTCATTTTAAAGATGAGAAAACTAAGGTTCATAACTGTAAAGTGACTTATCCAAGGTCACAGAGGGAGAGGGGGGTTAAATGGGAGTCCTGCCTTTCAGCAGACTCAAAGACAACTCCTGGTACACAGAAAACAGTAAGTACTGGTGGAAATGAAGTCCTTTCTTTAAATTCAAAAAATTATTAACATATGCCAGAATCTCAAAATTTCACTATACTAGCAATCCCCAACTTCATCACCGTGAATAATCTTCATTAGGGAAGAGAAAGAAGAGAAGGAAAATAAAAAGAGCACAGGGTTTTACTTATGTCAATCTTTGCTGACGTTCTCAATTATTTTCAAGGCACAGAGATGTCATGCTTTCAGTACCTTGAAGCAGCTTACTGTCCTCTAAACAAACCAATTTTTATAAGAGCTCATGCTGTTTTCCTATGGATGTGAGGATTGTTTTTGCCAAGCCTGTAGAGAAGTATTTCACAATAAATGCAATAAATCTTTGGATGTACAAAAGGTCAAAGGGATAAAAAAGTGAAATTCTCCTTTTAGTATGTCTAGGGGAATGGTGCCTAGGAACCTTTAATTCTTAAAAGAACACCACAGATAATTCTGATGCACAGCCTGGTTGAGGAGCATTTCTGGGAGTGATATGGTAATTACGGTGTTGTTATGTAACAAATTTTCTCATGTCTGTAACTCATTCAGGTTTAATAAATGATTATTGGTAATGTGCATACCTTTTTTCATATACATCACCTGCTCATGAAGAAAAGCACCGTAGTTTTTTTTTTTTTTTTTATCGGTACACGAGCCTCTCACTGTTGTGGCCTCTCCCGTTGCGGAGCACAGGCTCCGGACGCACAGGATCCGCGGCATGTGGGATCTTCCTGGACCGGGGCACGAACCCATGTCCCCTGCATTGGCAGGCGGACTCTCAACCACTGCGCCACCAGGGAAGCCCAGCACTGTAGTTTATAATTCTATTTGTTTTCCTGAGACCACTTGGCACTGGACTGAGCATGTAACAGCTTTGAATGACTTTCAATGTGCGTGAAATGCCTGGCAGGAAAAGACATGCTTTGAGAGACAGGACCAGACAAAGATGCTGTGTGGAGTCTTTCAATAAAAGAGCATAGCCCAGTGCTCTGGGGAGTGGGCCAAATTCATGGAAGCAGAGTGGTACACTGAAAACTGAGGTGGAATTTAAAGTCAGCAGATTATCTGTGCAGACTCTAGTGACATCATTTGATAGATATATGCTCTTAGTATCTTAATGTTCCTACACCCATATTTATAAAATAATGTATGTCTCACGCTGAAGTCGGACAATAAATAAAAAAACCACACAACCAAGACAGGACCTGACACCAGATACGCACTCAATTAATGCTGATGTCCTTCCCAAGAAAGAAAGGTTATTTACATTCTCAGAAAAGAGAAACCCCAACTCACCTGGAACTTGGTCATTTCCTCCTCTCAAGAAGGATAGATTCCTGGAAAAGTAGAGTTAGAGAAAGCGAAAAAACCATGAAAATCAAGTCCACCTTGCAGGACATAGACTAAGCAGTCCAGCAAGACTGTAGGAAAAAAGTTAATCAGCTCCTGCTACCTTCACACACCCTCTCCTGGGGTGCCTTTCCTGTCTTTCCAAGCTGCACCTCCCTCGCATCTCTCCACTAGGCTTGGGACCAAACAGGCCAAGCCTCCCCCGCAAACCCATGAGGGTAAGAAACTCCCACTGGCCCCAGCAGCTCTAAGATGTGCCCGTTTCCCCAGGCTTTGCGATTTTTGCCCTAACGCTCTAGTTAGAGCAGTAGGAGCTCTCCGGTAGGATGTGTGTGTCGCCTCTCGGCAGAGATTTCGGCTGCCCGAGACGCCTGAAGGCCTGACTCGTTTCTGGGGTGCGGGGGCTCTGACGCAATCTCTTTTCAGCGAGGACAGGCCTGTGGGGACGGAAACTTCGGTCTCTCACAGGAGCCCCTCTCGGTCCCCTAACGTCCACCGAAATCCTCCTTCGAATAAGGCCAGTCACCGGCGCGGAAAAGGCCGGTGCGGCCAACTGCGAGGCTCCCAGGCCGGCCTAGGCCGGAGCTCAGGCAGGCGAGAGGAGGGCCTCTCGGAGCCGCGGCCGGCTTAGCGCTAGGGTCCGCCTGGTCTCAGGTGACCGCGGCCAGAACCGGCGAACGCAGCGGCTGCCGCGGCGAGCGGACACACGTGCGGCCCGTGCTCGCACCTCCGCCAAGATGCGCGCCCTCCCCCGGCCGCCCGCCAGGCTTCCGGGCCCCTTTGGCCCAGCGCCTCCCCCGCGGCACTCCCACAACTCGACAGCCAGACGCTTCTCTGCAGGCCGCGCGGATTGCGCGAGCGGCCATACCGCCCTCACCTCCCACGTGGAATCCGACACCTGGAAGCACAGGATTCGCTATACGGCCCCGCTCCGTCGCCTACAGCCCCGAACTACAAGTCCCAGAAAGCAGCGGGTGGGCCGCGCCCACTTCCGGCGTTGACCCTGAGGCTTCGCGAGGCGCTGAGCCCAAGGGTAGGGTTCCGTCCAACGCCGAGTGCTTTTCTCAGTTTGTGAGGCCTGCGACTAGGTCCTTCAGGTTGTTCTCCTGGTTTTTATTGCAAACGCGTAAGAATTATATTAGAAATGCCCATTAAAATGTTTTTCGTTTTGGTAAAGTGCTCCTGGGGGAAAAGAACGTAAATATCACGCGTAATTTCGCATTACCTTAAAAAATATTTTGGAGTGAGTGTCCCCTTCTCACCTCTGAAGTTCATTTGGCAAACATTATTTGAGGTCCTGCTATGTTCCAAGAACTGTTCAAGACACTTAAACAAAAAAAAAAAATCACTGTGGATGTTAAATTCTAGTGGCATTTCCCACTAGAGCAATACGTAATTATGATAAAAGGTATAGTGTGTTATAAGGTTATGTGTTATGGAAAAAGTGGAGTTGGGTCAGGGCATTGAGGGTGATGGTGCTGGGGTGTGTAGGTTGGGATATGCTTTGCAATTTTATTTTTATTTCTTTTTGGCTGTGTTGGGTCTTCGTTGCTGACGGCGGGCTTTCTGTAGTTGCAGTGAGCAGGGGCTACTCTTTATTGTGGTGCGTGCGCTTCTCATTGTGGTGGCTTCTCTTGTTGCAGAACATGGGCTCTAGGCACGCGAGCTTCAGTAGTTGTGGCACGCAGGCTCAGTAGTTGTGGCTCGCTGGCTCTAGAGCGCGGGCTCAGCAGTTGTGGCACATGGGCTAGTTGCTCCACAGCATGTGGGATCTTCCTGGACCAGGGCTCGAACCCGTGTTCCCTGCATTGGCAGGTGTATTCTTAACCATTGCGCCACGAGGGAAGTCGTTGCCTTGCAGTTTTAAACAGGGGATATTGAAACAAAGACTGAGGAGATGAGGGAATCAGTCCTGTGACACTCAGCAGTCAGAATTGTTTCTTAAACATACACAGACATAACTGTTTATACAAACAGATACACTTTTTAAACAAAAACGGGGTCATGCTGTGTATATACAGGCCTGCAGTTTGCTTTTTAAATTTTGATAGTACTGTGTATCACTGATTTACATAGAAACCTTGCTCACCGAGACCCTTTTAGTTGCTAATGCCTTTAAGGGAGTGGCACCAAAATTCTCCCCAGTGGCTTTTCCATTCACCCTTCACTGAGTAACACAGGGCCACTAGGTCTTTCCAGAATACTTTCCCTGCAGATTTATCCTGGGGGTGAAAGAGCTGTTACCTAGACCTCTCCTCTGTATCTTTCCCCTTCTTGGTGTATTAGTTTCCAACTGCTACTGTAATAAATTACCACAAACTTAGTGACATACAACAAACACAAATTTATTCCCTTACAGTTCTGGAGATCAGAAGTCTGAAATCAGTTTCATTGGGCTAAAGTCAAGATGTGGGCACCGCTGGTTCCTTTTTGAGGCTCTAGAGGAGGATCTGTTTCCTTGCCTTTTCCAAGGTACGTTCACAACCTGTATTCCTTGGCTTGTGGCCTCTTCCTCCATCTTCAAAGCCCATGACTCCAATCTCTGCTTCCCTCATCACATTACCTTTTCTGGCACTGACTTTTCCTGTGTCCCTCTATTAAGGACTAATGCAATTACATCAGGCCCACCTGGTTAATCCAAGATAATCTCTCAACATCATGACCTTTATTTTAATCACATTTGCAAAGTTCCTTTTGCCCTATAAGGTAATATTCACAGTTTCTGGGGATTGGGACATGAACATTTTTGGGGGGCCTAAGACATATCTCTGAGGCTCCTCTGCCTTTTGTCTGGGGAACGCAGACTGTCTCGCCAGGACCTACTGCTTCTCTATCCATTGATTCTATCACTCTTGCTCTGACTCTCACCCCTTCATGTTCTCGCTTCCCACCTCACCCAGTTTAGAGGTAGTGGCCTATCGTTATGATCAGTCTCTTGACCCTAACTTACTTGGTTTTATTCTCCTGATCACACACCAAATCTAGTTGAATCCAACTCCCTGCCTGTTCCACACCTGTACCTGTGTAGCAGGTGTGGCCTGAGAAAAACACACGGCTCTGATGATTGGTCTCACTTTCAATTTATGACTGCTAAGGTCAAGTGGGCCCTTAATGCTGCCCAACTATCCTATTACATTTTCTTAGTCCATCCATTCTTCTAAATGACTATCTCACAGTTTCTCCTGTTTCTTCAAGCCTCCAGCAACTCCTTCCATCTTGCTCATAGCTGATGACTTTTGCTTTCTATGAGAAAAGAGAGCTTTCATACCTTTACATAAGCGCATCTGCCCACCTCTCTGCATTGGAGTCTGTATGCTCTACTTTCTATTCTGAATGAACAGCCCCAGTTTCTATTTAAGAAAACTCTCCATCTGTGCCCTGAATCTTATCCCCTTTCTCACACATCAGGGCATTCCTATCTCTCTTCTCTATTATCAATTTTCATTCTATAAAAACCTGGGAGGTCTTCGTTTGGGGCCTACATCTTCTACATGTTAAGGTCTTGGGATCTGGTGGCACACTAGTCAGGGAGCACCTGAGTCTTTAGGTCTTATCTGGGGAGCCCTTGGGAGACACACAGAAAGAAAGGTGGAGGCACTTCCATTTCCTCCTGGATGACCTGCTCTGGGCTCATGGCCCAAAGTTCATCCTTGCCTATGAACAGTACTGTGGAGTAGGGTTCTTCCTCACTATTCTTAAAATGAAGTCACAGAGGATGAGAGAGAGAGGCAGTGACTTGCCTGAGATCCTGCTTCTGGTAAATGGCAGAGCCAGGATCCAAACTCAGCACCTTGGGTATTGAACTGGGGTCACTTTCACTATAGCACATCTGTCTCTTCATCTTTTCAAGGTAATCACAATTGGAACAGGTCAGGTTAGAGATGAGGAAAGGAGTTTCTGTTGGCCCCCTTGGGCCCTGCCTCCCAGTCCAGCCTACTAGGGATCACTCTGACACAGAAATGTACCTGACCAAGCTGGTTGGTGGCAGATTCAATTCTGGCCATAGTGGACTTCTAGGAAAGCTGGAGAAACCATAGTTGGAACTGGAAAAAGGAGTCCAGGGCTCCTATGTAGATTTGAGCCCTTTCTGCAACCAGGCTGGCTTCTGACTGGAGCAGGGGCACACAGCTCCCTCCTTCCAGATCTCTGTGAGTTCTAAGAATGTCTCCAGCTCTATTACACATACTGTTGCCAAAATGTCCTCAAAAGCCATGGAAATGGAGAGGGTGATAAGCAGGGTCTCATCCAGCTGTCTTCACTTTTCAGACTGAGGATTGAGGCCCAGAGAAAAGAAGAGAATTGTTCAGGTGCACCCAGGCAAGCAGGAGGGGAGGGAGGAGGGAAGTTAATCTTGCCCAGTAATGAAGGGCTCTTGGTGCTACCCTGCTAGGGGTTCAGGAAAGATGGCCTCAGGGCTGTAGAAACTCATCATTATAGTTCACATGCTGCTAGGAGCAACTCAGCATCATTCCTGCACTTACTCATTCAAAACCACTCAGTGAGTATATTCTTTCTACCTTGTCACATGAAATGATGTTTCTCTGCAGGGCTCCACTAGCACTGGGGATGAGGAGGGTTTCAGTGGTTTTCAGTGTTATGAATCCTCTCTTCTCCCCCATCCTCTTTCTCCCTTATTGTGTGCTGTTGCTGCGCTTCTCACCTTTATTTACACTCCACATGTTGACTTTCTGAAAGATGTTGGGTATAGCCAACTAAGGACTCTAATGAGTAGATAACAACTTAAAGGTTGTCCCCTCAATCCAAGGTTAAATGTATCGTAGGATATCCCTAAAGATCTAGAAATCTTTAAACCAAAAAACTGTGGCTTTTTAGATGTTGTATTAGGATAATAGAGATGTTTTAAAACAAAGATCTGTATGGAGTGAAGAGGGTTGGGTTGCCAGATTGAGCAAATGAAAATACAGTATGCCCAGCTAAATTTGAATTTCAGATAAACAATGAATAGTTTTTAAGAAAATATGTGTCCCCTGCAATGTTTTTCTGAAATTCAGATGTTACTGGGCATGCTACATTTTATCTGGCAACCCTAGAGGAGGGGTATGCTTCCAAGAACTCCTTGAAAGACTCTAAGTGGGTAATTGATCTCTTGTAGGCTAACCCAAAAGATGTGCTAAGCCCTGCCTTCAACTCAGTCACCTGCCTCAGAGAAAGAGGCTCTGCAGCTAGCTGCCCAAAACCTTTCAACAGGGAGAGTCCTAACCAGCCCCTTCTGGCTCATCCTGTCCTCTGTCCTCTGTCTTTCCATCATCTTCAGTGAAAACTTCCACCTTCTCCATTTCAGAAGCCAAAGCAGAGCAGCTAAAGGCAGGGGCTGTGGATGAGACAGTCTGGGTTTAAATACAGGTTCTGCCAACAGAAAACTGCACCCTTGTGAACAAATGTATCAGTCACTAAGCCTTGAATTCCTCCTCCATAAAATGAGGCTTACGATACTTTCCCCTTTGAGGCTTACGATACTCTCCCCTTTCAGGCTGTGGTGAGGACTGCATAAAACAATGTGTGAATGGTGCTTATCACCGTGCTGGGCAGTATAAGTTAGCCGTACCATTCTCATTATTGACGTTCGGGTGGCAGCGGTCATTAGGGGCATGCCCTTGGAGACCGAGGCACCATGGAGGATGTTTTGCACCTGCTCCAGGTGTGTCTGCCCTTGCTGTCTGCGGCGTCCCTCTCCTTGAATCTCTGACTTTTCATTTCCGTTATCCCGGTTAATTCTCACAACAGCCCTGGGAAGTAAGCAAGCAGAGGTTATTAACTGTTTTGCATGTGAGCAAACTGAGACTACATTTTTTAGCCTCTCTAAACCTTCCTCATCCGCTAAAACAAACAAACAAAAACAACAACAACAAAAAATGGGGAGTAGGGAAAGATCCTTATGGCAGCAGAGTTTTTTAAAATCTTATTTTATTGAAGTATAGTTAATTTACAAAGTTTTGTTAATTTCTGCTGTACAGCAAAGTGATTCAGTTATACATATGTAAAAATATATATATACATTCTTTTTCATATTCTTTTCTATTATGGTTTATCACAGGATACTGAATATAGTTCCCTGTGCTATACAGTAGGACCTTGTTGTTTTTCCATTCTATATATAATAGTTTGCATCTGCTAATCCCAAACTCCCAATCCATCCCTCCCCCACCCTGCATCCCCCTTGGCAAACACGAATCTGTTCTCTATGTCTGTGAGTCTGTTTTTGCTTTGTAGATATGTTCATATGTGTTATATTTTAGATTCCACATGTAAGTGATACCATATGGTATTTGTCTTTCTGACTTACTTCACCTAGTATGATAATCTCTGGGTTCATCCATGTTGCTGGCAGCAGAGTTTTTGAATCTCGTCAAGTCACTCATAAAAATGGGCTGAGTCACCAGTATAGCAGAGGAACATCCCACTGGACAATATCTTTAACAAAACCAGAGTCAGGGTCTCCCCTCAAATTCCAGAATGGGTCAGGTCAAACCACCGCTAGGTTTCAGCAGCTGTCCTGAGATAGTGAGGGTCGTGGAACCCAGAACCTCAAAACTGCCAACAAATAGCCTAGCTTCCCATTCTGAGTGGAATCATCAGCAAGAAGCTGAGAACACTGTTGAAACATGGCTAAGGTTCCACAAGCTCCTCCACAAGCTCCGGTTTGTGGACGAATCCACAAAACTGCAGGAAACTGAAGAAACCAGGACTCTCTGGAGAAATGGCTGTTTCATGGCAAAGCATAGCTTTATCCTGAGACAACTTGTCTTCCAGAGAGTGGGGAAGTGTGAAAGATGACTACTATCATGTCATAAGGACCCAGGGCCAACCTGAAGTGCTCCCCTATCTGATTCAAACAGACCAGGTAGAAAAATGTGTCAGGCACTTAGGGAGATTTGAATATGGGCTGGATATTAGATATTAAAGAATTTGTGGGGAAAATGACCAACCAAATGAGAATAAACAAAGGCTGTTTATTCAGAGCTTGCTAATGGCAAGGGAGCTAATGGCAAGGGAGTCAGCCACCATGATTTGCATTTTGGCAGAGACTCAAAGGCAGGCAGCTGAGTCGGAAGGCTTTAGAGTGGAAAAGAGGGAAATGGCTTCAGGTACACCCTGTTCGCAGGTTGTTGGCGAAAGGAAACTAGAGGGGGCTGACTTCAAGAGGGCATCTTATGTGATTGGTTGGGGAGTATATTTGGTTTTCTCTGGTTGGTCCTAAGTTGGAAGTGGGCACAAAAATTAGGGATACTCACAGTTATTAATCAAGACCAGACATTTTGGGGGGTGATTGATAGTTTGGCTTCCTGGACTGATTGTGCTAGAGATGGTGACCTGACTTCTTACAAGTCTGACTTACAGCAGGCTGATTTCGTGGGCTAGTTACTGTAGGTAATGGGTTGGTTTTCTGGGCTGGTTGCTGCAGATTGTTTTTTTTTTTTTTTTTTTCTTCTGGTACGTGGGCCTCTCACTGTTGTGGCCTCTCCCGTTGCGGAGCACAGGCTCCGGATGCACAGGCTCAGCGGCCATGGCTCACAGGCCCAGCCGCTCCGCGGCATGTGGGATCCTCCCGGACCGGGGCACGAACCCCTGTCCCCTGCATCGGCAGGCGGACTCTCAACCACTGCGCCACCAGGGAAGCCCTGCAGATTGTTTTTTATGTGGTCTTGCTGTTGTCCATTTGCATATTCAGTCTCTCAAAGTATTTATTGTTTTACAGTGTGACAATGGTACAATGTAAAAAATAAAAGAAAATGCCCTGAGTCAGGTATATACCTCATTATTAAATAAGCCAGAAAACCAGGACTTCACCAGTGGTCCAGTGGTTAAGACTCTGCACTTCCACTGCAGGGGGTGCGGCTTCGATCCCTAGTTGGGGAACTAAGATCCCATGTGCTGCGTGGCATGTCCAAAAAAAAAAAAAAAATCCAGAATACCAAAAGGGAGGGGAGGTTGATAGATAAAAGAAAATGGGCACGGGACTTCCCTGGTGGCTCAGTGGTTAAGAATCCGCCTGCCAATGCAGGGGAACGGGTTCGATCCCTGGTCTGGGAAGATCCCATATGCTGCGGAGCAGCTAAGCCCGTGTGCCACAACTACTGAGCCTGCACTCTAGAGCCTGTGAGCCACAACTACTGAGCCCGCATGCCACAACTACTGAAGCCCATGCGCCTAGAGCCGTGTCCTGCAACAAGAGAAGCCACCGCAGTGAGAAGCCCGCACACCACAACAAAGAGTAGCCCCCACTAGCTGCAACTAGAGAAAGCCCGTGTGCAGCAACAAAGACCCAAAGCAGCCAAAAATAAAATAAATAAAATTTTAAAAAAAGAAAAAAAAAAAGAAAATGGGCATAGTCTTGATATTTGTTGAATCTGGGTTATGGATACCTAGAAGCTTGTTGTATTATTCTATGTTGTGTATATTTTGAAATTTATTTAATTTTATTTAATTTTTAAATTAAAAAAAGATTTTAAACTTTTTAAAATTAATTTCTATTGGAGTATGGTTGCTTTACAATGTTGTGTTAGCCTCCACTGCACAACGAAATGAATCAGCCATACACATACAGAAATCCCCTCCCTTTTGGACTTGCCTCCCATTTAGGTCACCACAGTGCATTAGGTAGAGTTCCCTGTGCTATATAGTATGTTCCCATCAGTTGTCTATTTTATACATACTATCAATAATGTATATGTGTCAATCCCAGTCTCCCAATTCCTCCTGCCCCACCCCTTTCCCCTTGGTATCCATACATTTGTTCTCTATGTCTGTGTCTCTATTTCTGCTTTGCAGATAAGATCATCTATACCATTTTTCTAGAGTCCAGTATATGCGTTATTATACGATATTTGCTTTTCTCTTTCTGACTTCACTCTGTATGATACTCTCTAGGTCCATCCATGTCTTTACAAATGACCCAATTTCATTCCTTTTTATGGCTGAGTAATACTCCATTGTATATATGTACCACATCTTTATCCATTCCTCTGTTGACGGACATTTAGGTTGCTTACATGTCCTGGCTATTATAAATAGTATTGCTATGCATATTGGGGGGCATGTGGTTTTTTGAATTATGGTTTTCTCTGGGTATATGCCCAGTAGTGGGATTGTTGGGTTATATGGTAGTTGTATTTTTAGTTTTTTAAGGAACATCCATACTGTTTCCCATAGTGGCTGTATCAATTTACATTCTCACCAACAGTGCAGGAGGGTTCCCTTTTCTCTGCACCCTCTCCAGCATTTATTGTTTGTAGATTTTTTTTAAAAATATATATTTATTTATTTTTGGCTGCATTGGGTCTTTGTTGCTGTGCGCAGGCTTTCTCTAGTTGTGGCGAGCAGGGGCTACGCTTCATTGCGGTGTGTGGGCTTCTCATTGCGGCGGCTTCTGTTGTTGCAGAGCACAGGCTCTAGCCGCATGGGCTTCAGTAGCTGTGGCTCAAAGGCTCTAGAGCACAGGCTCAGTAGTTGTGGCACATGGGCTTAGTTGCTCCGTGGCATGTGGGATCTTACCGGACCAGGGCTCGAACCCGGGTCTCGTGCATTGGCAGGCGGATTCTTAACCACTGCGCCATCAGGGAAGCCCCTGTTTGTACATTTTTTGATGATGGCCAGCCATTCTGACCGGTGTGAGGTGATACCTCATTATAGTTTTGATTTGCATTTCTCTAAGTATTAGTGATGTTGAACATCTTTTCATGTGTTTGTTGGCCATCTGTATGTCTTCTTTGGAGAAATGTCTGTTTAGGTCTTCTGCCCAGTTTTTGATTGGGTTGTTTGTTTTTTTGATATTGAGCTGCATGAGCTGCTTGTATATTTTGGAGATTGATCCTTTGTCAGTTGTTTCGCTTGCAAATATTCTCTCCCATTCTGAGGGGTGTCTTTTTGTCTTGTTTATGGTTTCCTTTGCTGTGCAAAAGCTTTTAAGTTTCATTAGGTCCCATTTGTTTATTTCTGTTTTTATTTTCATTACTCTAAGAGGTGGGTCAAAAAGATGTTGCTGTGATTTATGTCAAAGAGTGTTCTGCCTATGGTTTCCTCTAAGAGTTTTATAGTGTCTGGCCTTACATTTAGGTCTTTAATCCATTTTGAGTTTATTTTTGCGTAAGGTGTTAGGGAGTGTTCTAATTTTGTCCTTTTACATGTAGCTGTCCAGTTTTCCCAGAATACCAAAAGGGAGGGGAGATTGATAGATAAAAGAAAATGGGCAGGATCTTGATATTTATTGAATCTAGGTTATGGATACATAGTGGCTCGTATTATTCTATGTTGTGTATAATTTGAAATTTCTCTAACAAAAAGTTTTTGCTATTGAGGATAGTAATAGTACCTACCTCATAGGGTTGCTTTGAGGATTAAAAGAGATAATTCAAATAGAAGGTTTATCACAGGACTTTGCATAGGTTGAGTCATATCTTGCAGGAGATCTTTGCTGAGTACTTTTCTGGCATTTCTCATTACTATGTGAGGTAGTATGTGGGATTAGAGTATACAGGCTGTCTTGGAAACTGATTTTTTCACTCAACAATATTTTGTCAGCACATTTATGTAACATATGTCTATATGTATGTTGATATTTTTTTTAGAGTTTTTTTTTTTTTGCGGTACGCAGGCCTCTCACTGTTGTGGCCTCTCCCACTGCGGAGCACAGGCTACAGACGCGCAGGCCCAGCGGCCATGGCTCACGGGCCCAGCCGCTCCGTGGCACGTGGGATCCTCCCGGACCGGGGCACGAACCCACGTCCCGTGCATCGGCAGGCGGACTCTCAACCACTGCGCCACCAGGGAAGCCCTATGTTGATATTTTTAATGGTTGCCTAGTATTTTGTCATATGGATTTACTATAATATATTTAACCACTCCTTATTAATAGTAAGAGTGTTGAACTTTATCTGAGCCCTTTGCTTCTAGAAAACAGCACAGGTTAAGAAATCCCCACAACTTTTGTTTAGGAGACTGTATAGTGTGACATAAGATAATGATGGCATTTCAATTTAGTGGAGGAACAAAAAGACTTTTCAATGAATGGTGCTGAAAAGTTATCTATCCATTTGAGACAAACTTAGATACTATCTCATAAGATGTGAACTGTAAAGAATACATTACACAGTATTAAAGGCAAAACATTAAGGAACAAAACACAAAACTAAATTTTATGAGTTGAATTGTGTTCCCACCCGCCTTCATACGTTGACGTTCTAACCCCCAGTACTCCAAAATGTGACCTTATTTGAAATCGGATTGTTGCAGATGTAATCAAGTTAAGATGAGGTTGTTAGGTTGGGCTCTAATCCAATATAACTAGCTGTCCTTATAAGAGGAAGTACCACATAAAGACAGAGACACACAGGGAGAATGTAAGCCAAGGATTGATGGCAACCACCAGAACCTAGGAAGAGTCAAGGAAGGATTCTACCCAAAGTCTGAGGAGGAACCAACCCTGCTGACACGTTGGTTTTGTACTTCTGGCCTCCAAAAGTGTGACAAAATTAATTTCTATTGTTTAAGTTTGTGGCACTTTGTTACAGCAGCCCTAGGAAACTAATATAATTACTATCTAATTTTACAACATTTCATTACTCCCAAAAGAAGCTCCATACCCAGCAATAGTATCTCTCCATTCCTCCTTTCCTCCATCTGCTAGCAACCATTTATCTATTTTTGTCTCTATGGAATTTGACATTTTGGACATTTCAGATAAGTCGAATCATACAGTATGTTATATTTTGTGACTGTCTTCTTTCACTTAGGATTATATTTTCAAAGTTCATTGATTATGTAGCATGTATCGGTACTTCATTAACTTTATTGCCAAATATTATTCCATTGTTTGGATATACCATATTTTGTTTATCCATTCACCGGTTGTTGTACATTTGTGTTATTTCCAGTTTTAGCTCTAATGAATAACACTGCTGTGTACACTTATATACAAATTTTTGTGTGGATGTATATTTTCATTGTTCTTTGTTAGGTATCTAGGAATGGAATCACGGAGTGATATGGTAACTCCATATTTATCATTTTGAGGAACTGCCAGGCATTTTCCAAAGTGACTGCACTATTTTATGATCCTACTAACAACCAATGAGGATTCTGAATTCTCCACATTCTGATGGCTTCTTATTTCAGTTGAAATAAGAGCCAGTGTCTTTATAGTGGACTGAAAGGACCAACCTTGTATTAAGCAGAGTTCTCTAGAGAAACAGAACCAGTAGTGTGTGTATTTAATTAATTAATTGGCTCCTGTGGTTATGGAGACTTAGAAGTCCAATGATCTGATGTCTGCAAGCTGGAGAACTAGGAAAGCCAGTGGTGTAGTTCAGTCTGTATCTGATGGCCTGAGAATTAGGGGAGCCAATGGCATAACTCCCAGTTGGAGGTCGAAGGCCTGAGAAGGGAGGAATGATATGCTGATGTAAGTCCCAGCATCTGAAGGTCTGAGGGCAGGAGAAGATGGATGTCTTAGCTCAGGTGGAGAGACCAAATTTGAAGGTCTGAGGGCAGGAGAAGATAGATGTCTTAGCTCAAGTGGGGAGACCAATCTCCCTTCCTCTGCTTTTCAAATTCTATTCAGACTCTCAGTAGATTGGATGTTGCCCACCCACATTGAGGAGAGCAGTCTGCTTTACTCAGTTCACCATTCATATATTAATCTCTTCTGGAAACACCCTCACAGGTGGGTCCAGAAATAATATTTTATAAGCTATCTGGGCATCCCTTAGCTCAGTCAAGGTGACACATGAAATCAGTCATCACAAACATGATCTGGTTTTTTCTTATGTCTTTAGTATTCCAACCTCATTGACCTGTTTCTGTTCCTCAAATAAACTAAGCATGCTCTCTGTAGTGGCTTTGCATCTACTGTTTCCTCTGCCTGGACCAGACTTCCCACAGATACACTCCTTCTTGTTACCTTACTTCCTTCGGACTCTGCTTGTATGATCTCTTATCAAAGAGGGCAGTTCATACAGCTCTGTATTGAATAAGAATCCTCCTCCCATCTCCTTACCTTGCTTTTGTTTAATCTCTCTCTTCCTGCCCCCTATTTGAATGTAAGGTCTTTGAGGGGAGGAACATTATTTTTTCACTGTGTTAAAGAGAAATTATTCTGACACTTGTTGAAACCTGCAAAGAGGGCTTTATTCAAGCCTACTGCAGTAGGGAGAGAGCTTGAACTTACCCCCAGTACAACAGGGACAAGTGGGGATTTATAGCCAACTGGCAGGGTGAGGGAGTAAGTGGAAAATTACTAAGAAATTGGTTAGGTATCAAGGGGAGGTAGAAAGGAACTTGATTAGATACCAAGGGTGGGAGAATTCTTGATGAACTGGCTTCGCAGGATTCTTTACTAAAATTGGATTCAGCAGGCCAAAGACAAGGTCTAGAGGAGAAGAGGATTCACAGGATCCTGACTAAAGTTTGGTGAAGGAGGGAGTCCTTGACAACTGCTTTATCCTTAGCATCTAGAAAAGTGAGTGGCACATACTGGGGCATTGGTTAATCATTGTTAGGTTGGTGAATAAATGCTCCATTCAGAGGAATTTTCTTTTAAATGAAAAGTCCTAATTGAATGAAAGATATATTTTTCCTTCCTAAGCTGTCAAACTGCTGGATTTTATAAGTACAATTTTTTTTTGTGGTACTTGGGCCTCTCACTGTTGTGGCCTCTCCCGATGCGGAGCACAGGCTCCGGATGCACAGGCTCAGCGGCCATGGCTCACGGGCCCAGCCGCTCTGCGGCATATGGGATATTCCCGGACCGGGGCACGAACCCGTGTTCGCTGCATCGGCAGGTGGACGCTCAACCACTGCGCCACCAGGGAAGCCCATAAGTAGAATTTTTTAATAATACATTTGTTAAAACTGATTCAATCTTGTTCCATCTTCTGTGTCAGTTAATGGTGAGAAACTAATTTTTAATGTTCTGGGTGCTATACTTTTCTAACATGCTTTTTCTTTGTTTGAAATTAAAACTGGATTACTTGGAAACAAATAAATGAACAAACCATAAATAGCTCCTCCAAAGTAACCTAAAACATGTTTTTCAGATCCAAACCAGTTTCTAGCAGTGGGTGCCAATCTTGGCTGAATATTAAAATCGTTTGGGAGCTCTGGGTGTGGTCCGATGCCAGGACCACACCCAGAGCATTAACGCAGAATCTGTGGAGTTGGGACCAAGGCGCAATTAATTTTTCAGTCTCTCCAGGTGATGCCAACGTGCGCAAATAGGATGAAGAACCTAAGACGCCGGACTGTAACCAAGACTACATTTCCCAGAGGCCTCCGCGGCCACTTCCGTTTCCGGCCCTGCCCGCCTCCGTTTGAGTAGAGCGCGGCACCGGCGTGCTCGGTTTGCACCTGTGTCTCTTCTGTGAGGAGAACAGTGAGGGTGGTCACGGCTCCTCAGCGTGCGCAGCTTTCTGGCCCAACCCTCCCAGCTAGGTCGTAAACGGCTGCCGCCGGACTGGGGCACAAAGACCTGGTGAGCTCCTCCTTTCCCCGAGGGGCAAGTTGAGGAAAGAGCGGGCTAGGAGGGGCGGGCAGATGTGAGCGGGGCCCCAACCCCAGGAGCCGTGCTGTCCCAGAAGGTTTAAAGGCTTGCGCTGAGACCCAGGGATTGAGTCTCCGACGAGACTTTCCACATGTGTTGGCGAAGGTGCCTGACAGACTCACAGTCAGAGCTTGGCCTGGAGCTTGCTGCAAGGCCGGACTCCAGGCAGGCGTTCCGTGCCCTTTCTTCCTGCGCTTAGCCACCTTCACCTCTCGACCTTTGTGGGGAGTAGGGAGGGTGGCGGACTGTTCTCGTTCAGTGTGCAGAGAGCGAGTTCTAGCTAGTACCGAACATGGAGGGACTTCCTCATATTTCCTTTCTTCTTCCCAGGTTGGCGTAGTCAAGATTCTTTGTCCTTGCCTGGGAGAACAGTTCAGGGGACAGACGGCCCCAAGACTACCAAGAACCCAGATCCAGGTAAGTTTGATTTTTCCTTTTCCTGAGAAATCTCTGTTGTTTCAAAATGAAGTTGGGTTTATGCCTCTTGCTTGGAAAATGCTCTGACCAGTGTATGGACCAAGCTGCCTGAGCCAATCCTGGAGTGGTGTAGCTCTACAGAGACGGGACCCCTCTCCCCACTGTCATCCCTTCATGTCCTTCTCTGTACCCATTACAGAGTCATTCACCAAGTAGATTGTTGGTACCCATGCTTTCTAGAGTGCTAGAAAGTGAAACATACTTTGTAATAAGGTACAGCTGTTACCTCAAAGACATTGCTAACTCAGAGATAATGGATAAACAGACACGTAGCATAAAAAGACGTAACAGGCTTTACGTTAATCATGAATGATACACATGACACAGCCATGGTAGTGCTCTCTTGACCTTCAGGGGTCAGAGGAGTCTTTAGGGTGGGGTGGTGGTAGTGGTGGTGATCTTTATGGTTCTTACTGAAGAATAAATGAAATTTGCATATTTGGAGAGTTTGGGGTGACTAGGGGAAGGCGCCGCAACATGAGTGAAGCCGTTACATCTGAACCGTGAATGAGCTAGCCCCAGAGAAAGTTGGAAACGTTCAGTGTCTAGAATGCCAGGTTGGAATTTGCCTTAATCCTGGAGAAAACTGGGTTTTGAAGGACTTTGAGAAGTTGACAGGAGGTAATGAACATTTTGAAGGAAGTAGTAAATAGTTGAGTATTTATTATGCAAACTAAGAGTAACAAAAATTTTTAAAAATTAAGGATTACGCATCTTCCTATCACCCTAGCGAATCAAATTATTTCATTTGAAACACCTTTGCATGTGTATTTTTTAGACTTACCCATTTTTTCCTTTTAATATGCCATAGCTATTTCTTCTAGTTTGCTCCATAGTTTCATTACCACTTTTTATAGCTCCTTTTTAATATTGTGTACTCAACCAGCCTGTGACCTTGAGCAAGTTTTTTCAACTCTCTGAGCCTTAGTATTCTTAGCTGTAAAATAGATATACTTTATGTAAGGCCAACTGGCCCGAGGCAGGGGAACGAAATCAGACTCACAGGTTGCATCAGACTGAAACTTTCCGGACCACCCAGTTCCAGGAACTGACCTGGGAACTTTCCACCCGGCCCAGCCTTCCCCCCTTTCGAGGGGCGGGACTAACGGTGCACGATGCCGGAAGAGACCACCAAATAAGGAATAACCTGCGCCCTCCCAGATTCACAACACCCCTTTCCCTTCCTCCCCTATAAATTCTGCCCAAACCCTCTCCCAGGCGCGACTTCTCTGGCCCCTTTCTCTCGGACCAGTGAACCTCACCCGGGAGCGTTCCCAAATAAAGCTTGCTTAAGCTCTCCTCCGTTTCTTGGTGCCGTTCCTTACACTTTGTACATTTCTGGTGGAAATACAGAGAGATGTTGTATGTCTTAGGGCTCAGCACTGTGCCTGGTACATATTAGGTTGTTATTGCTATGAATGGCAATTAACAAATACATATTTATCGCTGTAAATTCTAGGATAAAGCCGGTATCATTTTGCATGTCTTTCAGTGTTTCTATTCATTTGTTGAATGACACATCCTTGAACATGCCCATGTGTCAGGCAGTGTTTTAGGCTGGGGAGACAGCAGTGACCCAAGTGGTCCCTGCCCTCCTGGAGCTCTCATTATAGAGTGTACTGACCATAAATCTAAACCTCTCCTGCCTGGCAGTGAGAAACCCTGTGAAAAAAAAAAAATAAAGTGGGTCATGGGATAGCAAGTAGTAGAAGATGGGAGAAGATTAAAGAAGAACTTTCTGACGAAGTGACATTTAAGCAATTTCACTTCATCCCTACTAAGTGAGGGATGAGCAAATACCAGGCCTGGTGGAACGACCATGATAGGCGTATTGGAAGAACATGAGGAGGGCAGTGTGATTGAAGTATGAGGGGTCACGAAGCACTTCACTTTGCAGCTCTTATCTTTTAATATTTCGTTCCTCTGAAGCAAGTCTGCTTTCCGAGGATGTCATATACGTTCCTCGCTGGTCCTTTCGTTAACTATGTCCCACTTTTCTCCTCATAAACAATCTGAACTATCAGAAGCTGACTTTGAATGTCTTGCCTTCCTTCTCCAGTGAGGCCTTCCTGGCTCCCTACCTCAGGGGCAGGGGAGTCAACGGTTCCTGGGTGAACGGAATTGGGTTTGATTTTGCAGGGATCACTGACATTTGGGGATGTGGCTGTGGCCTTTACCCAGATTGAAGGGAGACACCCGGATGCTGCTCAGCGGGCCCTGTACAGGGATGTGATACTGGAGAACTATGGGAATCTGGTGTTTGTGGGTAAGGATTTTTTTCTCTTTAACTCAAAATTGGTCTGCTGGGCAACTGTGCATTTTCACAGGGTTAATGATTTGGGGGTATTTAAACTCTTAAAACAGGAGGTTTTTGTTTGTTTGTTTGTTTTTACCGTGGGCTTAGAGGCTGGAGTTCATGCTCCTTTCACTCAGAAAGGTCAGAGCCGTACAGAGTTTAAGATGGGCAGCTTTGTGTGCAGTCTAGCCCAGTTCTCTAAATTTTGCATGTCACCATTCATCTGCCACCAACAATAGGAGTTTCCTGTCCTCAAAGAGGCCTGGTTTTCTAACTGACTTCCACTCCTTCATTTCTATGACTGTGATTTGGATGTCCTTGATACCACCCTCTAGGCCTTCCTGACATATCCATGCTCTGTGTAGACCCCCAAGTTGAGACTGAGATTTGGGATAACTCCTTGTGCTCATAACCACAGTCATGTTCCTTTTCTTTCTCTGTGAACAGGGCTTCTCTCTTCCAAACCCAAGCTAATAACCCAGTTGGATGGAAGAGCCATGGATGGAAGTATAAGGGGTTCCATCAGGTACTTATACAGGTGAGTGAGTCCGGAGCTCAGCACACAGAACAGTGAGGAGGGAGTTCTTGGTCAGAAGGCTCATCTTAGAGAGTCCACATCCATGCAGAAGGGCTGTGGCAGTTGACACTAGTTGCCTCTTTTTAACGTCATCCTCTTGTCAAATGACTTGCCATTTTTCTCATTCTTTCTACTCCTGCTCCTTTCACAAGGGCCTCCGGCCTCTGACTTCACACCCTGAAATCAGTCTCTTTATGTGTTGTTTCCCTCCCCATTTTCAGGCACTTGTCAGGCTACACTTTGTTTCTACCTTCTGTCCATTCTCAGTGTCTTCCAAATTTTCCTATGGTTAGCTAGACGAATGGCTATTTAACCCTTTCTAGTTTTAATATCCATATCCCTGATCATACAGTGGGGCAGTGGCAGATTCCAGTTATAAGCATGTTTTCCTATCAGGTGATTACTATTTTTGGCAAAGAAACTGATAGGGAAGCACTTTCTTCCCTTTCCCTCTGGTCTTCTTTTATTTCTTTTCTCTGTTATCATTTGCTCTTGGTTCTCATTTTTTTCTGTGTATACTTTGCATAAATTTATGTATGTCACTTTCTCCATGTCATCGTTCAGTTCTGAATCTTTAAACATTGATATTTCTGTCACCTAAAATGTGTATCCTTCTTTTAAAACGTGAATTGTCATTTTTCCTGTATCATCTTCAGGGAAACTTTTATAATTGTGTTTCATGGAAAATAACAGTGATGCATAATCTTGCTTAAACTGTTTTTTTTCCCTTTAGACCTCTAAACTATTCTTTTTTAAAATTGAAATATAATAGACATATAACATTATATTAGTTTCAGTTGTACAATGTAATGATTTAATATTTGTATATATTGGGAAATGATCACTATAATATGTCTAGTTAACATCTGTCACCATACATAGTTACAAAAATTATTTTTCTTGTGATGAGAAGTTGTAAGGTTTACTGTCTTAGCAACTTACAGATATGCACTACAGTGTTATTAACTAGAGTTGCCATGCTGTACATTACATTGCCATGACTTGTGTGTCATGGCACACAAGTGTGTGTGTGTGTGTGTGTTTTAATGCTTTTCAGTAATTCCATTTGTTTTTACTATGTTGAACATTTCCCCCCTAAATGCTTGTGTAGATTCTTTATAGAGTAACTCAGTCTTCCTTATTCTTTAATCTTTCTGTTTAAATTTTGGTATTGGGTTGGGATAGATATATGTTATTATACAAGGAAGTATTTAATCCACGTCTTTTATTAAGAAATATTCTTTTAAATTCAGCATAGATATTGAATTTTATCAAATGCCTTTTCAACATATATGGAGATGACATCTGTCTTTTCCCTTTTGGTTGTTAATATGGTACATTTTATTCTTAATTATCTTAATGACTTGGCATTCTTAGTAGAACCCCACTTGGTCATGGCATATTACATTATTCTTTTAACATGTCAGTAGATGATACTCTTTGCTAATGTTTTATTTAAGTTTTTGCATTGATACTTACAAGAAATTTGTTTATATTTTTCTTTTTCATTGGGCCATTTTCATTGAGTTTTGATTTAAATTTTGTAATAATTTTTGTGAAAATTTTTGATCCTTCCTATTTTCATTCTTTGTTATAATTTAATTCACATGATAACTGGTTCCCTGAAGGTTTGGGTGTTTATTTTTGTTTTGTTTTGTTTTTCTTGTTTTTTTTTAAACTTGTTTTTTGTGGTAGGGAGCAGGGGAGAGGAGTTGGGGGGTAATTCTTTAGCAGTATTCTCTCTTATATAGTAACTTGGCCAACTAGATTTTTGCTGTCTCTTGAAACAGTTTTGGTAATTTACATTTTCCTAAAAAATATCCAGTAATTAAAGTTCTCAAATTTATCTGCATAGTATTGAACAAAGTAGACTTTTATGATTCTACATATATCCTTTACATTTATGGTTATTTTTATCCTATATATTCATGGTTACTTTCTTATGATTTACATTATTTATTTGTTTTTTTTTCCATTTCCCCCCCTTCATTAGCTTGTTTTACTTTTTATAGACTCTTAGATGTATTTACTAGTGTTACTGTTTTCTGTTTTTTAATCTTTAACTCCTTTTTCTTTTTTTTCCCTTAGGTTTATTTACTTTTTCTAACCTTTTATAGTTGATTAATTAATTAATTCATTGAATTTTCTTCTTATTTATGTAATATTTAAAGCTGTAAACTTCTGTTTGTTCAGTGTTTTGGTTGTATTGTAGTTTTTATTGTCATAATTTTTTAGATATTTTGCAATTTGCATTTTGATTTCTCTGATCAAAATATTAAGAGAGTCATAAGCTAACCTTCCTTTTTCTTTCTTGAAACCTTTTTAAAATTTAACACATATATAGAAGAGTAGATTTTATATGTATATATGGTCTAAATTGGTATTTTTGAAATGAATATTCATGTAACCTGCACTCAGCTCAAGAAAGAGAACACTGGCAGTACTCTACTAAATCATACCTGATCCCTTCCAATCATTAGCCACACTCTCCTCCTCCCCCTGAACTAACACTATTTATTTTGGCCTGTTTTTTTAACTTTATATGAATGGAACTGTATATTTTTTTGATGTGGCTTTTTATGCATAACATTTTGTGAGATTCATTAATTTTCATGCATTGTCCTTCCTGTGGATCATTAGAATGCATGTTTAAACATAATTGCTAGGCCCCACCCTCAGCACGTTTTATTCATTAGGTCTGAAATGTGGACTGAAAATCTCTACAAGTTCTTAGGTGATGCTGATGCTGTTGTTACTGATCTGGAGACCAGGCTTTTAAAACTACTGCAATAGAGTATTTCATTATCTCATATTTTGGATGGATATTTGGGATGTTTCTAGCTTTTGAGAATTACAAATGGTATGAACGTTTCATATATGTTATTGCTTGGTTCATATGTGGATACATTTCTTTTGGGGTGGGATTTCTAGTTTATAGCATATGCATATATTCAACTTTAGTACGTAATGCCAAATAGTTTTTCAAAGTTTTGTACCTATTTATATTTCCATCATCAGTGTGTGAGAGTACTCACTGTTCCATATCCTTGTCAACACTTAATATTGTCAGTCCTTTGAAGTTAATTGTTCTTTGGGTGTATCGTGTATCTCATAGTGTCTTTCTTTTTTTTTAGAATTTTATTTTACTTTTATTTATTTATTTATTTATTTATTTATGGCTGTGTTGGGTCTTTGTTGCTGCACACGGGCTTTCTCTAGTTGTGGAGAGTGGGGGCTACTCTTTGTTGCGGTGCGTGGGCTTCTCATTGTGGTGGCTTCTCTTGTTGCAGAGCATGGGCTCTAGGCGCGCAGGCTTTAGTAGTTGTGGCTCGCAGGCTCTAGAGCGCAGGCTTAGTAGTTGTGGTGCACGGGCTTAGTTGCTTCACAGCATGTGGGATCTTCCCAGACCCGGGCTTGAACTTGTGTCCCCTGCATTGACAGGCAGATTCTTAACCAATGTGCTACCAGGGAAGTCCCTCATTTTGTCTTAATATCCATATCCCTGATATCTAATGAGGTGGAGGACATTTCAAATGTTTATTGGCCATTATATGTCATCTTTTATGGAGTGTCTATTAAAAAAAACCTCTTTGTTGATTATATATGTTGTATATGTTGTATATATGTTGTATATGTTGTATATATGTATATGTTGTATATGTTATATATATGCTTTTCACTAACAGTGGCCTTTTGATGAATAGGGGTTTTAATTTTAATGAGCTCTATTTTATTAATCTTTTCCTTTCTTGTCATTGTGTCTTGTGTGCTGTTTAATAAATCTTTCCTTTCCTCAAGTTTATAAAGATACTCTTCTGTGTTAACTTTTAGAAGCTTTATTGATTGTCTTTTACATTTAGATTTGCCATCCTGTTAGAATTGATTTTTGTGCATGGTATGAGATAGGGTTCATGTTTACTCCTCCCTCCCCCCAATATGCCAGTGTAGTCTCCTTTTCACTGCTGCTCTGCAAAGTTACCTTTGTCACAGAACATGAATCCATAAGAGTGCCTTTCTCTTCATATGACTGATTTGCTTCCACTTACCTTTACAATCAGAATCTTGAAATTTTCTCTAGCTTAATCATTACACATTAAATACATATCCCATCAAAGGCCATTTGAAGGATCTGGGCTGTTTATTACCAGACTTCACCTCCAATTTTGCATTTAAAAAATAAGTCTTAGCTCTAGTATCTGATGAATGGAATTTCTCTTCAGGCTAATAAATATAAATGTATATAAAAATAAAAATATATGTGTATGTGTGTGTGTGTATATCTTTATCTCTGAGCCATTAAATGTTGGTTCTCTGCTAAATTCTCACAGAGGAATGTTATTCTCAAATTCTTGGAGATGTACAGTGTTATATTACAATGTTCTCAAATGTACCTCCCTATAGGAGTCTGTCCTAGTAATCCTGGCTTGCTTTGTGATACTTGGTTTTCTCCCCAAAGTTGTGTTTATCCTCAAATTTTTATCTTTTTTTCTTTTCTGGTGTTGCCTGTGTTACCTTCCTAACTTACCAACTTATTAGATGCTCCTTGCATTCTTTAAACACAATATTTATAACTTCTGTTTCCTTAGATCCTATTTACTTCTCCCATCTTTAGTCTTGCCATCTTTTCTTAGCAAGAATCACAAGTGGGATGAATTAATTTTACATAACCTTTAGTTGTATAGAATAGAATGTTATTCTTATTCATGTGCAGCTCTCATTTTCAGTATTTCAACATAGAGAACATTTGAATTAAAAAAATTTTTTTCAGTTCAGGAGTACATATCTGAAACAAAGATGTCAGCCCTGCAGCAAAATACTTCTGAGAGATCTGATTTGGGAGAACAAACAAAAAGTGTCATGATGGAAAGAGGCCTGGATTGGGAAGGCAGAAGTTGCATAGAGAAGACACTATAAATGCAAGGAATGTGGGAAAGTCTTCAAATATAATTCCTCCTTTATTAGCCACCAGAGAAATCGTACTGCTGAGAAACCCCATAAATGTAAAGAATGTGGGATAGCCTTTATGAGCAGCTCATCCCTTTTAAATCATCATAAAATTTACATAGGCAAGAAATGTTTCAGATGTGTTAAATGTGGAAAATTTTCTCAAGAAGCAGTCAACATTTGTTAATCGTCAGAAAATTCATTCTAGAGAGAAACTCCATAAATGCAATGAATGTGGAAAATTTTCAGAAATAATTCTGTTCTTTTAAGTCACCAGAGACTTCATACTGGTTAGAAACCCTACAAATGTAATGACTGTGGGAAAGCCTTTGCTCAGAATTCAGGCCTTGCTCATTATGTGAAAATACATAGTGGAGAGAAGCCATTTAAATGTAATGAATGTGGGAAAACTTTCAGGGATAACTCAGCTGTCTTGTAACATCAGAGAATACATACTGGTGAGAAACAGTATCAGTGTAATGAATGTGGAAAATGCTTTATTTAGGAAAAGCTCAAGTCATGTTAGTCATCAAAGAATGCATACAGGAGAGAAACCTTATCTCTGTAGTAAATGTGGAAAATCAGGTATAGCTCATCCTTTGCTGGACATCAGAAAACTCATAGTGGAAATAAACCCCATCAATAAACCCCATTACATCAATGTAATGACCATGGGAAAGCCTTTAGCAAGAGCTCAGCCCTTACTGAACATCAGAGAATTCTTACTGGAGAAAGCCCTATTGCTGTAAGAAATGTGGGAAATCCTTCAGGCATAGCTCTGGCCTTGCTGAACATCAGAAAATCCATACAGGAGAAAAACCTTATGAATGTAATGAATGTGGGAAGGCTTTTCCTTAGAATTCAAGCCTCAAACAACATAAGAAAATTCATAACAAAGAGCCATCAAATGTAGTTAGTTTGGTAAATCATGCAGAGATAGTTTATTCCTTTTTGACCATCAAGGAGGAGACATTCAATAAATTATACACTTAATGAATATATTCTGTGACCCTCTATCCTGGAAAACTTCTCACTTGTGAGGATGTTCATTGTAGTATGGTTTGTACTAGCGAAATATTTGAAGAACTTAAATGCAGCAAGAACCTAAATGCTACTATGTAGCAAGTGAAAAGAATGAGGTAGAGCTCTATATACAACCATAGATATATCTCCATGATACCTTGATAAGGTAAAAAAGCAAATTGCAAAGAATTAATATTGTAAAAATGGCCATACTACCCAAAGCAATCTACAGATTTAATGTGATCTCTATCAGATTACCCATGACATTTTTCACAGAGCTAGAACAGATAATCCTAAAATTTACAGGGAACCACAAAAGACCCAGAATTGTGAAAGCAATCCTGAGAAAAAAGAACAAAGCTAGAGGCCTAACTCTCCCAGACTTCAGACATTACTACAAAGCTACAGTAATCAAAACAGCATTGTATTGGCACAAAAACAGACACGTAGCTCAATGGAACAGAATAGAGAGCCCAGAAATAAACCCAAACACCTATGGGCAATTAATCTTCGACAAAGGAGGTGAGAATATACAATGGAGAAAAGATAGTCTCTTCAGCAAGTGGTGTTGGGAAAGCTGGACAGCTGCATGTAATAAATCAATGAAGTTAGAACATGCCCTCACACCGTACACAAAAATAAATTCAAAATGGCTTAAAGACTTAAATGTAAGACACCATATAACTCCTAGAAGAGACCATAGGCAAAACATTCTCTGACATAAAGTCATAGCAGTGTTTTCTTAGGTCAGTCTCCCGAGGAAAAAGAAATAAAAGCAAAAACAAACAAATGGGACCTAATCAAACTTTGCATAGCAAAGGAAACCATAAACGAAACAAAAAGACAACCTGTGGACCAGGAGAAAATATTTGCAAACAATGTGACTGAGAAGGGCTTAATTTCCATAATATACAAATGGCTCATACAGCTCAATTAAAAAGAATAAAAATGAAATCCCAATCAAAAAATGGGCAGAAAACCTAAATAGACATTTCTCCAGAGAAGATGTTCAGATGGCCAATAGGCACATGAAAAGATGCTCAGGATTGCTAATTATTAGAGAAATGCAAATCAAAACTGCAATGAGGTATCTCCTCACACCGGTCAGAGTGGCCATGATCAAGAAGTCTACAATAAATGCTAGAGAGGGTGTGGAGAAAAGGGAACCCTCCTACACTGTTGGTGGGAAGGTAAATTGATACAGTCACTATGGAGAGCAGTATGGAGGCTCCTTAAAAACTAAAAACAGATACCATATGATCCAGCAGTCCCTAATTTAAAAAGATACATGCACCCTAATGTTCATTGCAGCATTATTTACAATAGCCAAGACATGGAAGCCACTTGTGTCCACTGACAGATGAATGGATAAAGAAGAGGTGGTATATAGATACACATATATATGATGGAATATTACCCAGCCATAAAAAAGAATGAAATAATGCCATTTACAGCAACATGGATGGACCTAGAGATTATCATATTTAGTGAAGTAAGAGAAAGACAAATATATGATATCACTTATTTGTGGAATCTAAAAGAATGATACAAATGAACTTATTTACAAAGCAGAAACAGACTTACAGGCATAGGAAACAAACCTATGGTTACCAAAGGGGATAGCTGAGGTGGGGATGGGGGGGAAATAAATTGGGAATTTGGGATTAGCAGGTACACACTACTATATATAAAATAGATAAAACAACAAGGATCTACTGTACAGCACAGTGAACTGTATTCAATATCTTGTAATAACTTATAATGGAAAAGAATCTGAAGAAGAATATGTATTTATATGATGACTGAATCACATTGTTGTACACCTGAAACTAACAATGTTGTAAATAAACTTTAAAAAAAGCAAGTTGCTTTTATATATTATGGTCTTATTTATATTTTAAAAAATGAAGCTATTTTTTGTTAATATATACATGTGTGCACATGCGTGCGCTCACGCGCTCACACACACACACACACACATATATATATATATAGAAAGAGATCGGGAAAAATAAAGGCCAAAACAGTTGTTATCTTTGAGAAGACTGTGATATTGATTTGATAAAGTGAAATTTTGACTTTGGCTGTGTTTTTTGAAATATTTAATCAAGCATACATTCATGTATCTTCTATCATTTAACATAGTTGTCTTTCTAAATCAGAAACTTCAGAATCCATAAAAAACACATAAGTATTAAAAAAATTTGTATGACCAGTGGCTTCACAGTGTTAAAATACAAAGAACCAGACTTGGAGACAATATTATCACCATTGTATGTAACAAATAATACTTAGAATATCTAAAGAGTTCTTAAAAATCCATAAGAAAAATATAAAAACCTCAGGGGAGAAGTTGTGTGGAGTATGATTGTACAGTTGTCAAAAACAACCCCCAAATGGTCAAATTTAAAAAGAGATGACTGGCTTTAGAGAGATGTGAATTAAAATGATCACATTTTTTTTTTGCCTATTGGGCAAAAATTAATAAGATATTTGGTGCTTCTTTAAAAAAATTTTTTTTTGGCTGTGTTGGGTCTTTGTTGTAGCATGTGGGATCTTTCATTGTGGCGTGTGGGTGTCTCTCTAGTTGTGGAGTGCAGGTTTTCTCTCTCTAGTTGTGGTCCACGGGCTCCAGAGTGCATGGGCTCTATAATTTGCATCACATGGGCTCTCTAGAGGCATGGCCTCAGTAACCCCATGGCATGTGGACTTAGTTTCCCAGCCAGGCATTGAACCCTCATTGGAAGGCAGATTCTCCACCAGGGAAGTCCCTTTGGTGCTTTTGAAGGTGCAAGAAAATAGGCACACTTAACATGTTGAAAGAATTCTGAATTAACAGTGTGATGGTGAGAAGCATAAATTTTACTATATCCACCAAGTTTTAAAAAGCTTTTACTCTTTGACCTAACATTTCTATTTCTAAAATTGTATAAATAGTAAAATGGTCTTTAGATAATTATAGTAATGAAAAGTTGAAGTCACTGAAGTGTCTTATCACCAGGGCAATGTTTGAAATACAGCCTATACATTCTTTGGGCTGTCATGCAGTCATTTAATTAATCAATTAACATTTAATGAGTTAAACTTTATGAACCGACAGGAAAAGACGTTTAAGACATTAAGTGGGGGAAAGAAAGCCAAATCGTTCAATAATGGTACCCCTTTTATATTGTTTACACATTACTTGGATCTTTTACAATAAAAATATATCACTGGTAGTTTAAAATATAAAATAAAGCAATATTATAGAGGAATAGAAAAGAACGGAACTAAACATTCAACTCAAGAACCTAGAAAAGGGCCAAAATAAATCAGAAGAAGCACAGTTGGGCATATGTGCATTATTGTTAGTGTGAAAACTGGTTAATCTTTGGATACCAGTTTCACAATATGAATGAAAGTCTACTAAATATATATTCTCATTGACCCAGAAAAACCACTCTCAAACTATTTAAGGAAATAATTAGATTAACTTAAAGAGATTGTATTGCTCATCATAGCATTGTTTGTAATAAAATCCTGGAAAGAGATGGAAAAAACAGCCAAGTAGGGAAATGTTTATAGGATTTTCATAGCCTGGTATCCTAGTTACTATTGATGCATAATAACCCCAAACTTAGTTATCATTTTGTTAGGCCCATAGATTTTGTGGATCAAGAACTCAGAAAGGTCGTTTCCCAGCGGTCCAGTGATTAAGACTCTGCCTTCCAATGTACGATTTTATCCCTGGTTGGGGAATTAAGATCCCACATTCTGCATGGTGTGTGTGTGTATGTGTGCAGGGGAAAGAATTCAGAAAGAGTATAGCAGGAACAACTTTATAACTCTATGATTGTGTCTCTGCTGGGAATTGACAGTTGGTGGAATAATCTGAAGCAGCCACAGCACAGTAGCCTGAAGTGGCTATTGAGCAGCTGAAAAGAGGCTAGTCTGAATTGAGAAGTGCTGTAACTGTAAAACATATATCAGATTTCAAAGACTTAGTATGACAAAGAGAAACTAATATCTCAATTTTTAAATGATTGATTACATGTCAAATTTATTCATATAAATATATATATTTATATATATTTTGGATATGTTGGGTTAAATATATTTACATTACTTAAATTGATTTTAATGTGGCTGCTAGAAAATTTAAAGTTACACCTGTGACCCATTTGGGGTTCACATAATATTTTTAATTGGTTGATAGTGATATCAAGACGTTTTCACAAATTTGGTGGTAGATGCTATTGGCTGGGATCTCAGCTAAGGCTGTTTGCAGGAATGCCTACACATGGTCTTTTCATGTGGCTGCTTGAGCTTCCTCACGGCATGGTGGCCAAGATTCCAAGAGAGTATTCCAAGGGAATCAGGCAGAGAACCAATATTATCTGTTGTGAACTAACCTTGAAATAACTGTTACTTCCTCTGTAGTCAAACTGACCCAAATTCAAAGGGGGAGGGAACACAAACCACACTTCGTCATGGGAGGAGTGTTAGAATCACATTGCAAGAAGAGCACGTTAGAAGAGAGACATTGTGCCCATATTGGAAAATACAGTTAACCACTGGAATATGATACAGCCAGTAAAAAAGATGGAGTAGATATGTTGAGTGAAAAAAAGTAGATTACAGAATAGTATCTAAAAGCTGTGTGACAGCAATTAGGAACATAAGCTTTGAAGTCAGGGTGCAAAATGTAGCTCACTTCTGTTTACTTTGTAAGACCATTTCAAGTTATGTAGCCTATCAAAGTATCTACCTTGTGTAGGTAAAACAAAAGAAAACAAAACACCTTTCTTGGCTTAGCTTAAAGGAGAAACTTTTAAAATGCTTAACTGAATGCCAGGTTCATAGTAAGCCTAAGGTAAATGTTAGCTGGTACCATGTTAGGGATAATTATTGTCTTTTTTTGTTTTTTTGGGGTGTGTGTGTGTGTATATATATATTTATATAAATATAAATATACATACATATATTCACACATACATATATGTATGTATAACGTGTGTGCATATGAATATGTAAAATGTATCTGACTGAGTTGGTTAAAAGTTTCAGAAGAGCATGCTCTACCATTACCTACATCATGTACACAGTTCAGTGGAAGCAAGTGGTCAAGCACCATGAACATAGCCTGGGTACTGGCTTGTCTTCTTGAGGTAACCTAATTTAGCATATGAAAAATAATAAAATCTTACAAAATGGTAATAGTAATTATTGGATTTTTAAAATCTGGATTTTTCAAAGGTTTTTCTATTTTAAAAGTGTGGCATTTATCCAAATTAAGACAAGACAGGACAATAAAATAAAACTGACCAATATTTCTCATGAGCATAGAAGCAAACTATTCTCAAATATTAGCAAATCAAATCCAGAGGAATATAGAAAGAACAATACACTGTGACCAAGTGGGGTTTATCTGAAGAATTTAAGGCTGGTTCCAGATTTGAAAATCAGACAATGTAATCTACATTAAAGAAGATTAAAGGTTGAAGAAGAAGAAACACGTGATCACACCAATTGATGCAGAAAAAGCACTTGACAATATAACATCCAGTCATAACAAAAGTTTTCAGAAAACTCGGAAGAGAAGGGAACTGTCTCAAGGTAATAAAGGGCAACTACAAACTCCCTAGAGTTGGCATCATACTTAATGGTGAAAGAATTAATTCTTTCCTTCTAAGATTGAAACAAGGTAAGGATGTCTGCTCTCACCACAGGTAATCAACATAGTACTGGCAGTTTTAACCAGTCCAACAAAGCAAGAAAAGGAAATTGGAAAGGAAGGAATGTAACTGTCCCTATTTGCAGGTGATATGATTGAATATGTAGAAAATCCTAAGGAATCTACAAAAACAAAAGAAAAAACCAAAATAATTGCTAGAAATTAATAAGTGAGTTTAACAAGGTTATAGGATACAAAGTCAACACACAAAGATCATCTCAGTTTCTGTATACTAGCAATATGTAGTTGAAAGCTGAACTTAAAATACAATATACAACAGCTTTAAAAAATTCTTAAGTATAGGGAGGGGATATCTGTACATGTATGGCTGATTCATTTTGTTGTGTAGTTCAGGCTAACCCGACATTGTAAAGCAACCATACTCCAATAAAAATTAATAAAAAATTCTTAAGTATAAATCTAAAAAAGATGTACAGGGTCTGTACACTGAGAACTACAAAATGCTGATGAAAGAAATGAAAGAAGACCTAAATAAATGGTCGTGGATGGGAACAGTCAACGTAATCAAGATGTCAGTCTTCAGAAACTGTCTTCAAACTGTCAAGATGTCTTCAGAAACTGATCTATAGGTTTAACAAAATACAAAAAAAAAAAAAGTTCTAGCAGGCTTGTTTTGTAGATGTAGATAAGTTGATCCTAAAATTTACATGAAAGGGCAAAGTAACTAAGAATAGTTAAAACAGTTTTCAAAAAAAAAAGAACAAGAAGAAGAAACTTGGAGTACTTACATTATACAACTTAAGAGTTACTCTAAAGATGCAGTAATTAAGACTGTGTGGTGAAGACACAGAAACAGAGATCAGTGGAACAGAGAACCTAGAAATAGATCCACACAAATACAGCCGATTTCTTTCTTTCTTTTTCTTTTTTTTTTTTGCGGTACACGGGCCTCTCACTGTTGTGGCCTCTCCCGTTGCGGAGCACAGGCTCCGGACGCGCAGGCTCAGCAGCCATGGCTCACGGGCCCAGCCGCTCCGTGGCATGTGGGATCTTCCCGAACCGGAGCACGAACCCGTGTCCCCTGCATCGGCAGGCGAACTCTCAACCACTGTGCCACCAGGGAAGCCCCGATTAATTTCTTTTTTACAAAGGTGCGAAAGCAATTCATTACAGAAAGCATAGCCCTTTCAATAATAGATATTGGAGCCGTTGGACATTTCATTAAAAAAAAAATCCTTGACCTAAACCTCACATCTTAAACATAAATTAGAAAGGATTATGGATCTGAATGTAAAGCACAAAACTATAAAACTTCTGGAAGTATAGGAGAAAATCTTCATGATTTTGGGTTAGGTAAAGACTTCTTAGACATGACACCAAAAGCACAATCCATGCAAGAAAAAATTTTATAAATTGCACTTCATCCAAGTTAACAACTTTTGCTCTAGACAAGAAAAATGAAAAGACAACCTACAGATGGGAGAAGATCACATATCTGCTAAAGGTCTTATATGCAGAATATAAAATGAATTTTAAAGCTGAAGAAAACAAAGTAATTCCCTGGGGGTCCAGTGGTTAGGACCCTGTGCTTTCACTGCCAAACAGCACAGGTTCAATTCCTGGTCGAGGAACCTTAAGATCCTGCAAGCTGCGTGGCATGGCCAAAAAAAAAAAAAAAAAAAAAAACCCAAACCAAAACCAAAACAGAAACCCCCCCAAACAAACAAAAAACCCCAAACTGAACAAAACAAAATGAAACCCAAGCAACCCAATTTAAAAATGGGTAAAAGATGTTCATACAGAGGAGCTTTTACCAAAGAGAATATAAAGATAGTAAGCATGTACATGAAAAGTTGTTCAATGTTATTAGCCATTAGGGAAATAGAAATTAAAATAACGAAAGCGCTACACAATTAGTAGAACAACCAAAATAAAAAATATGCTAATGATACCAGGTGCTGATGAGAATACAGAGAAACCGCAACTCTCTTATGGTGCTGATAGGAATGCAGGATGATATGGTCACTCTGGAAAATGATTTGTCAATTAGTCAGAAAGAGAAAAACAGATATTGTATATTAACACATATATGTGGAATCTGAAAAATTTGGTATAGACAATCTTATTTACAAAGCAGAAATAGAGACACAGACGTAGAGAACGTAGGTATGGATACCAAGGGGGATAAAAGGGGGTGGAATGAATGGGGAGATTGGGATTGACATATATACACTATTGATACTATGTATAAAATAGATAACTAATGAGAACCTACTGTATAGCATAGGGAACTCTAGTCAGTGCTCTGTGGTGACCTAAATGAGAAGGAAGTCCAAAAAAGAGGGCATGTATGTATACGTATAGCTGATTGCTGTACAGTATAAACTAACACAATATTGTAAGGAAACTATACTCCAATAAAAATGTAACATATAAAAATTTTTCTTATAAAGTTAAGCATGGCAACCCCAGTCCTATGTATCTGCCTTAGAAAAAAGAAATTTATACTTACATAAAAACCTGTGCAACAGTATTAGCAGCTTTACTTATAGTAGTAAAAAAACTGGAAACAATCCAGATGTCCTTCAACAGGTGAATTATAAACTGGTAAATCCATGCAATATGAAAGTACATTAAAAAGGAAGAAACTAGGGGACTTCCCTGCTGGTGTGGTGCTTGAGACTCCCCACTCCCAATGCAGGGGGCCTGGGTTTGATCCCTGGTCAGGGAACTAGATCCCACATGCATGCTGCAACTAAGAGTTTGCATGCCACAACTAATACCTGGCACAACCAAATAAATATTAGAAAATAAATAAAAAGGAAGGAACTGTTGATCCACACAGCAGCTTGGGAGAATCTCGAAGGCATTATATTGGATGAAAGAAGACACTGTGGAAAGGTTATATACTGCATGATTCCATTTATATGACATTCTCAAAAAAGCAAACTATAGGAATGAAGAACAGATCAGCAGTTTCTAGGGATTATTGGTGGAGAGATAAGGTGACTGTCATGGGAGTTCAGTGGAAATGTCCTGATTAGAAATATAATCTTGAGATACCTCATTATAGAGTTGAGATATATATATATATATATATATATATATATATATATATATATATATATATATATATATATATATATGTATGTATTTTTTTTTGCACATGGCTTGCCATGGTTGCAGATCCTGAATTACAATTCTTTTTTTCTAATAAATAAGGTTTTTCTATATTTTTTTATACAGCAGGTTCTTATTAGTCATCAATTTTATCCACATCAGTGTATACATGTCAATCCCAATCGTCCAATTCATCACACCACCACCCACACACCCCCGCGGCTTTCCCCCCTTGGTGTCCATACATTTGTTCTCTACATCTGGGTCTCAATTTCTGCCCTGCAGACTGGTTCATCTGTACCATTTTTCTAGGTTCCACATATATGCGTTAATATACGATATTTGTTTTTCTCTTTCTGACTTACTTCACTCTCTATGACAGTCTCTAGATTCATCCACGTCTCAACAAATGACCCAATTTTGTTCCTTTTTATAGCTGAGTAATATTCCATTGTATATATGTACCACATCTTCTTTATCCATTCGTCTGTCTGTCGACAGGCATTTAGGTTGCTTCCATGACCTGGCTACTGTAAATAGTGCTGCAGTGAACATTGGGGTACATGTGTCTTTTTGAATTGTAGTTTTCTCTGGGTATATGCCCAGTAATGGGATTGCTGGATCATATGGTAATTCTATTTTTAGTTTTTTAAGGAACCTCCATACTGTTCTCCATAGTGGCTGTATCAGTTTACATTCCCACCAACAGTGCAAGAGGGTTCACTTTTCTCCACACCCTCTCCAACATTTGTTTGTAGAGTTTCTGATGAAGCCCATTCTAACTGGTGTGAGGTGATACCTCATTGTAGTTTTGACTTGCATTTCTCTAATAATTAGTGATGTTGAGCATCTTTTCATGTGTTTGTTGGCCATCTGTGTGTCTTCTTTGGAGAAATGTCTATTTAAGTCTTCCACCCATTTTTTGATTGTGTTGTTTGTTTTTTTTGATATTGAGCTGCATGAGCTGCTTGTATATTTTGGAGATTAATCCTGTGTGCATTGCTTTGTTTGCAAATATTTTCTCCCATTCTGACGGTTGTTTTTTTGTCTTGTTTATGGTTTCCTTTGCTGTGCAAAAGCTTTTAAGTTTCATTAGGTCCCATTTATTTTTATTTCCATTACCCTAGGAGGTGGGTCAAAAAAGATGTTGCCGTGATTTCTGTCAAAGAGCTTTCTTTCTATGTTTTCCTCTAAGAGTTTTATAGTATCTGGTCTTACATTTACGTCTTTAATTCATTTTGAGTTCATTTTTGTGTATGGTGTTAGGGAGTGTTCTAATTTCATTCTTTTACATGTAGTTGTCCAATTTTCCCAGCACCACTTATTGAAGAGACTGCCTTTTCTCCATTGATCATAGGTGCGTGGGCTTATCTCTGGGCTTTCTATCCTGTACCATTGATCTATATTTCTTTTTTTGTATCAGTACCATACTGTCTTGATTGCTGTAGCTTTGTGGTATAGTCTGAAGTTGGGGAGGCTGGTTCCTCCAGCTCCATTTTTCTTTCTCAAGATTGCTTTGGCTATTCGGGGTCTTTTGTGTTTCCATACAAATTGTAAAATTTTTTGTTCTAATTTTGTGAAAAATGCCATTGGTAATTTGATAGGGACTGCATTGAATCTGTAGATTGCTTTGGGTAGTATAGTCATTTTCACAGTATTGACTATTCCATTCCAAGAACATGGTATATCTCTAAATCTGTTTGTGTCATCTTTGATTTCTTTCATCAGTGTTGTATAGTTTTCTGTGTACAGGTCTTTTGCCTCCTTAGGCAGATTTATTCATAGGTATTTTATTCTTTTTGTTGCAATGGATAATGGGACTGTTTCCTTAATTTCTGTTTCTGATCTATTGTTGTTAGTGTGTAGGAACGGAAGAGATTTCTTTTCTTTAATATTTATTTATTTATTTTTGGCTGTGTCGGGTCTTAGTTGCAGTGTGCAGGCTCTTTATTGTGGCACACGGGCTCTTTGTTGCAGTGTGCAGGCTTCTTTCTTGTGGTGCACAGGCTCCAGAGCACATGGGTTCAGTAATTTACAGCACACGGGCTCTCTAATTGAGGCACTCTGGCTCAGTAGTTGCAGCGTGCAGGCTTAGGTGCCCTGTGGCATGTGGGATCTTAGTTCCCCAACCAGGGATTGAACCCATGTCCCCTGCATTGGATGGTGGATTCTTAACCGCTGGACTCCCCAGGGAGGTCCCAGTGCAAGAGATTTCTGGGTATTAATTTTGTACCCTGCAACTTTACCAAATTCATTGATTAGCTCTAGTAGTTTTTTGGTGTCATCTTTAGTATTTTCTATGTATAGTGTCACGTCATCTGCAAACAGTGACAGTTTTACTTCTTTTCCAATTTGTATTCTTTTTATTTCTTTTTCTTCTCTGATTGCCATGGCTAGGACTTCCAAAACTACGTTGAATAATAGTGGCAAGAGTGGACATCCTTGTCTTGTTCCTGATCTTAGTGGAAATGCTTTAACTTTTTCACTGAGAATTGAGAATGATGTTTGCTGTGGGGTTGTCATATATGGCCTTTATTATGTTGAGGTAGGTTCCCTTTATGCCCCCTTTCTGGAGAGTTTTTATCATAAATGGGTGTTGAAGTTTGTCAAAAGCTTTTTCTGCATCTATTGAGATGATCATATGGTTTTTATTTTTTATATTTATTTTTTTTAATATTTTATTTTTTATTTGGCTGCTTGGGGTTTTAGTTGGGGCATATGGGATTTAGTTCCCTGACCAGGGATCAAACCTGGGCCCCCTGCATTGGGAGTGTGGAGTCTTAACCACTGGACCACCAGGGAAGTCCCGATTTTTAGTTTTTAATTTGTTAATATGGTATATCACATTGATTGATTAGCGTATATTGAAGAATCCTTGTATCCCTGGGATCAATCCCACATGATCATGGTGTATGATCCGTGTGTTGGATTCTGTTTGCTAGTATTTTGTTGAGGATTTTTGAGTCTATGTTCATCAGTGATAATGGTCAGAAATTTTCTTTTTTTGGTGATATCTTTGTCTGGTTTTGGTATCAGGGTGATGGTGGCCTCATAGAACGAGTTTGGGAGTGTTCCACCATCTGAAATTTTTTGGAAGCGTTTGAGAAGGATGGGTGTTAGCTCTTCTCTAGATGTTTGATAGAATTTGCCTCTGGGGCTTCCCTGGTGGTGCAATGGTTAAGAGTCTGCCTGCCAATGCAGGGAAAATGGGTTCGAGCCCTGGTCTGGGAAGATCTCACATTCCGCGGATCAGCTAAGCCCATGCGCCACAACTACTAACCCTGTGCTCTAGAGCCTGTGAGCTACAACTACTGATCCCGTGTGCCACAACTACTGAAGCCCGCGTGCCTAGAGCCTGTGCTCCGTAACAAGAGAAGCCACCACAGTGAGAAGCCCGCACGCCGCAATGAAGAGTAGCCCCTGCTTGCCTCAACTAGAGAAAGCCTGCACACAGCAACGAAGACTCAATGCAGCCCCAAAAAATGAATGAATAAAATAAATTTTAAAAAAAAGAATTCACCTCTGAAGCCATCTGGTCCTGGACTTTTGTTTGTTGGAAGAATTTTAATTTCAGTTTCAATTTCATTACTTGTGAGTGGACTGCTTATATTTTCTATTTCTTCCTGGTTCAGTCTTGGACGGTTGTACCTTTGCAAGAATTTGTCCATTTCTTCCACGTTGTGCATTTTATTGGCATATAGTTGCTTGTAGTAGCCTCTTATGATGCTTTGTATTTCTGTGGTGTCAGTTGTAATTTCTCCTTTTTCATTTCTAATTTTACCGATTTCAGTCCTCTCCCTTTTTTTTCTTGATGAGTCTGGCTAAAGGTTTATCAATTTTGTTTATCTTCTCAAAGAACCAACTTTTAGTTTTATTGATCTTTGCTGTTGTTTTCTTCGTTTGTAGTTCATTTATTTCTGCTCTGATCTTTATGATTTCTTTCCTTCTACTAACTTTGGGGTTTCTTTGTTCTTTCTCTAGTTGCTTTAGGTGTAAGGTTAGATTTTTTATTTGAGATTTTTTTTGTTTCTTGAGGTGAGATTGAATTGCCCTAAACTTCCCTCTTAGAACTGCTTTTGCTGTGTCCCATAGGTTTTGGGTCATCGTGTTTTCATTGTCATTTGTTTCTACGTATTTTTTATTTCCTCTGATTTCTTCAGTGATCTCTTGGTTATTTAGCACAGCACTGTTTAGCCTCCATGTGTTTGTGTTTTTACAGGTTTTTTTTTTCCTGTAATTGATTTCAAATCTCAAAGCATTGTGGTCGGAAAAGATGGTTGATATGATTTCACTTTTCTTAAATTTTCCAGTGCTTGATTTGTGACCCAAAATGTGATCTATCTTGGAGATAGTTCTGTGTGCACTTGAGAAGAAAGTGTATTCTGCCACTTTCAGGTGGAATGTCCTATTAATATCAATTAAGTCTATGTGGCCTATTGTCTCATTTAAAGCTTGTATTTCCTTATTTATTTTCTGTCTTGATGATCTGTCCATTGGTGTAAGTGGGGTGTTAATCCCTCCCCCACTATTATTGTGTTACTGTTGATTTCCCCTTTTATGCCTGCTAGCGTTTGCCTTATATATTGAGGTACTCCTATGTTGGGTGCCTGAGTATTTATAATAGTTATATCTTCTTTTTTGGATTGATCCCTTGATCATTATGTAGTGTCCTTGTCTCCTGTAACATTCTTTATTTTAAAGTCTATTTTATCTGATATGAGTATTGCTACTCCAGCTTTCTTTTGATTTCCATTTGTATGGAATATCTTTTTCCATCTCCTCACTTTCAGTCTGTATGTGTCCCTAAGTCTGAAGTGGGTCTCTTGTAGACAGCATATATATGGGTCTTGTTTTTGTATCCATTCAGCCAGTCTGTGTCTTTTGCCTGGAGCATTTAATCTATTTATGTTCAAGGAGATTATCGATATGTATGTTCCTGTTACCATTTTCATAATTGTTTTAGGTTTGTTTTTTTGGGTCTTTTTCTTCTCTTGTGTTTCCTGCCTAGAGAAGTTCCTTTAGCATTTGTTGTAAGGCTGAGTTGGTGGTGCTGAATTCTCTTAGCTTTTGCTTGTCTGTATTTCTTCGTCAAGTCTGAATGAGATCCTTACTGGATAGAGTAATCTTGGTTGTAGGTTTTTCCCTTTCATCACTTTAAATATATCCTGCACTCCCTTCTGTCCTGCAGAGTTTCTGCTTAAAGATCAGCTGTTAAACTTATGGGGATTCCCTTGTATCTTATTTGTCACTTTTTCCTTGCTGCTTTTAATATTTTTCCTTTGAATTTAAATTTGTTAGTTTGATTAATATGTGTCTTGGTGTGTTTCTCCTAGGGTTTATCCTGTATGGGACTCCGCGATTCCTGGACTTGGGTGGCTGTTTCCTTTCCCATGATAGGGAAGTTTTTGACTATAATCTCTTCAAATATTTTTTCAGGTCCTTTCTCTTTCTTTTCTTTTGTGACCCCTATAATTTGAACGTTTGTAAGTTTAGTGTTGTCCCAGAGGTCTCTGGGACTGTCCTCAATTCTTTTCATTCTTTTTTCTTAATTCTGCTCCTCGGCAGTTATTTCCACCATTCTGTCTTCCAGCTCACTTATTCGTTCTTCTGCCTCAGTTAGTCTGGTATTGATTACTTCTAGAGTATTTTTCATTCAGTTTTTGTGTTGTTCATTAGTGTTTGTTCTTTAGTTCTTCTAGGTCTTTCTCAAACATTTCTTGTATTTTCTCCCTCCGTGCCTCCATTTTATTTCTGAGATTTTGGATCATCTTTACTATCATTACTCTGAATTCGTTTTCAGGTAGGTTGCCTATTTCTTCTTCATTTCTTTGGCCTTTTAGGTTTTTACCTTGTGCCTTCATCTGTAACATTTTTTTGTCATCTTAGTTTTTTTTTTGTAATGGATGGGTCTGTGTTCCTGTCTTAGAGGTTGTTTGGCCTGAGGCATCCAGCACTGGAGTTTGCAGGCAGTTAGGTAAACCTGGGTCTTGGTGCTGAGATGAGGACCCCTGGGAGACCTCACTCCGATTAATATTCCCTGGGGTCTGAGATTCTCTGTTAGCCCAGCGGTTTGGACGCAACACTTCCACCACAGGAGCTCAGACTTGACCCCTGGCCTGGGAGCCAAGATCCTGCAAGCCACATGGTGTGGAAAAAAAAGGGAGGGAACAAACAAAAAGGAGCAGAATAATAACAAAGAATAAAAAGTAAAGTTAGAAATACAAAATATTTATGAGAAAAAGTAAAAATATAAATGAAATAACAAGGTAAAACTGAACCACAACAGCAAAAAAAAATGAAAGGCAGAAGAGGCCTTGGCTGTGGGGGGCGGAGCTTAGGCAGGGTGGGTAGGGCCTAGGCTTGGTGCTGCCAGAAGGTGCTGGGAAATGCTGGCCCGTTCCAGATCCTCCTATCCCCCAAGGGTCTCTCTTCATTCCCGCTGATCTTTTCACCATGGGTGGGCCCCTCCCTAGCGTGGGAATGCCTCCTCTCCCCCAGCCGCCCCTCAAGGGCACCCATCCTGTCTGGCCTCCATTTCCTCTTCCCCCTTCCTCCCCCCACGTCCTAGTTGATCACTTGGGGGTTCCTCCTGTCCCTTTATGTGTCTAAGGGCCCCCACCAGCGCCTGGTAGGTGCCCTAGTTGTGTAGAAACATTTTGATTGATCATTACGATAAGTTTAATTATCATCTGTAGGTATACAAGTTTATACAATATTATTGACTATATTCCCTGTGCTGTACATTACATTCCCATGGCTTATTTATTTTATAACTGGAAGTTTGTACCCCTCAATCCCCTTCATCTATTTTGCTCACTCCCCAATTTCCTCCCCTCTGGCAACCACAAGTTTTTTTTTTTGTTTGTTTCTGTTTTGTTTTGTTTGTTCATTTATTTTGTGTTTTAGATGCCATATATACGTGAAATCATTTGGTAATTTTTTTTTCTATCTGACTTGTTTTATTTAGCATAATACTCTTTAGGTTCATCCATGTTGTCACAAATGTCAAGTTGTGTTTCTTTTCTATGGCTGAATAATATTCCATTGTGTATATGTGTGTGTGTATCACATCTTCTTTATCCATCCACTTTATCCATCCATCTATTAATGGACACTTAAGTTGTTTCCATATTTTGGCTATTTTAAATACTGCTGCAATGAACATAGGAATGCATATATCTTTTCAAGTAAGTGTTTTTGTTTTTCTTGGTTAAATATCCAGAAGTGGAGTTACCTGGTTGTACGGTAATTCTATTTATATTTTCTTCACACTTTGGCATCTTTTAGTACCCAGTTCTTACTCATATTTACCTGATTTTCTCGAGAAAAAATATATTTCTTTTAGGTAATATTTGTTTATAACACTGTATGTTTCATGTATACAACATTACATTTCCACACCTGTATACATTGCAGCATGCTCACCACCAAAAATTTAGTTTCCATCTGTCATCATCAAGTTGCCCCTCCCTTACCCATTTAGCCCTCTCCTCCCATTCCTTCCCCTCTGATAACCACTACTTTGTTCTTGGCATCTATATGTTTGTTTTTGTTTGGTTTGGTTTGTTCGTTTTGTTTGTTTGTTCATTTTCTACATTCCATACTATGAGTGAAATTATACAGTGTTTGTCTTACTCCATCTGGCTTATTTCACCTAGCATAATACTCTCAAGGTCCATCCATGTTGCAAATCGCAAGATTTCATCTTTTTTTAAATGACTGAATAGTATTCCATTGTTTATATATACCACATCTTCATCCATTCATCTGTTGATGGAACTTAGGTTTTTACCATATCTTGGCTATTGTAATATAATGCTGTGATGAACATAGGGGTGCATATATCTTTTTGAATTAGTGTTTTCATATTCTTTGGATGAATAAACAAATGTGGAATAGCTGGATCATATGGTAGTTCCATTCTTATTTTTTTGAGGAATCTCCATACTGTTTTCCATAGTGGTTGCACCAATTTACATTCCCACCAAACAATGTATGAGGGTTCCCTTTTCTCCACATGCTTGCCAACACTTGTTATTTCCTGCCTTTTTGATAATAGCCATTCTAAGAGGCATGAAGTGATATCTCATTGTGGTTTTGATTTGCATTTCCCTGATGATTAGTGATGTTGAACACCTTTTCATGTTCCAGCTGGCCATCTTTATGTCTTCTGGAAAAATGTCTATTCAGATCCTTTGCCCATTTTTATTGTTTTTTTTTTGTTTTTTTTTTTGTTTTTTTTGCGGTGCACGGGCCTCTCACTGTTGTGGCCTCTCCTGTTGCAGAGCACAGGCTCCGGACGTGCAGGCTCAGCGGCCATGGCTCACAGGCCTAGCTGCTCCGCGGCATGTGGGATCTTCCCAGACTGGGTCATGAACCCGCGTCCCCTGCATCGGCAGGGGAACTCTTAACCACTGTGCCACCAGGGAAGCCCCCTTTGCCCATTTTTAAGTTGGATTTTTTTTTTTTTTGCTGTTGAGTTGTAAGAGTTCTTTTATTTATTTATTTATTTTTAAGAGTTCTTTATATATTTTGGATGTTAACCCCTTATCAGATAAATAGTTTGAAAATATTTTTTCCTGTTCAGTAGGTTGACTTTTCACTTTGTTGATGGTTTCCTTTGCTCTGCAGAAACTTTTTATTTTGATGTAGTCCCACTTGTTTATTTTTGCTTTCGTTGCCTTTGTTTTTGGTGTCAGATCCAAAAAAATCATCCCCAGGACCAATGTCAGGAGCTTACCACCTATGTTTTCTTCTAGGAATTTTATAATTTCAGGTCTTAAGTTCAATTCTTTCATCTATTTTGAATTAAATTTTTGTGAGTGGTATAATCTAGTGGTCCAGTTTTATTGTTTTGCATGTGGTTGTCCAGTTTGCCAGCAGCATTTATTGAATAGACTTTCTTATCCCCATTGTATGTTATTCCTGGCTCCTTTGTCATAAATTAGTTGACCACATGTGTGGATTTATTTCTGGATTCTCTATTCTGTTCCATTGATTGATGTGTCTGTTTTTATTGTATAGTATTTTTTATCTATATCATTGATTACTATAGCTTTAAAATATAGTTTGAAATCAGAGAATGTGGTGCCTCTAGCTTTGGTGTTCTTCTCAAGATTGCTTTGGCCAATTGGGGTCTTTTGTGGTTCAATATAGATTTTAGGATTGTTTGTACTATTTTTGTGAAAAATGCCATTGGAATTTTGATAGGGATTGCATTGAATCTGTACATTGCTTGGGGTAACATGGCTCTTTTAACAATATTAATTCTTCCAATCTATGAGCATGATGTATTTTTTTATTTATTTGTGTTGTCTTCAGTTTCATTCATCAAAGTGTTATAGTTTTCATGGTATAGTTTTTTCACCTCCTTGGTTAAATTTATTCCTGGGTATTTTGTTTTATGCAATTGTAAATGGGTATTTTCTTAATTTTTCTGATAGTTTATTATTAGTGTACAGAAGTGCAACAGAGTTTTTGTATATTGATTTTGTATCTTGCAACTTTACTGAATTTTTAAAGTAATTCTAACGTGTTTTTTGGTGGAGTATTTAGGGTTTTCTACATATAATATTATGTCATCTGTAAGTAGTTACAGTTTTCTTCCTTCCTTTCACATTTAGATGCCTATTATTTATTTTTCTTGCCTAATTTCTCTGGCTAGGACTTCCAAGATGTTAAATAAAGGTGGTGAGAGTGAGCACCCTTGTCTTGTTCTTGATTTTAGAGGAAAAGCTTTCAGTTCTTCACCATTGAGTATGATGTTAACTGTGGACGTTCATATATGGTCTTTATTATGCTGAACTCTGTTCCCTCTATACCCACTTCGTAGAGTTTTTATCATAAAAGGATGTTGAATTTTGTCAAATGCTTTTTCTGCATCTATTGAGATGATCCTATAATTTTTATGTTTTATTTGTCATATGATTAATGATGTTCATTTCACTCGGTAGATGTTGTTTAATCAAGACATATTTGTGAATTTTCCAGTTTTATTTTTGTAACTAATTTTTTTGTTTGTTTTTGTTTCATACCATTGTGATTGGAAAAGATGCTTGACATTTCTTTTACAATTTATTAGGACTTGTTCTGTGGTCTAACATGTGATCTGTCCTGGAGAGTGTTTCATGTGCGTTTGAGAAGAATGTGTATTTCGCTGCTGTTGGATGGCATGTTCTATATATGTCTGTTAAGTTCATTTGGTCTAATGTGTCATTAAAGGCTGATGCTTCCTTATTGATTTTCTGTCTGGATGACCTATCCATTGATGATGGTGGGATATTAAAACCTCCTACTTTTATTGTACTGCTGTTTCTTTCTCCTTTTAGATCAGTTAATATTTGCTACATATTTTAGGTGCTCCTATGTTGGGTACATAAATATTTACAGATGTTATATTGTCTTCTGAATTGATCCCTTTACCACTATGTAATGCCCTTCTTTGTCTCTTATTACAGTCAAGTCTGTTTTGTGTTATATAATATAGCTACCTCGGCTTTCTTTTGGTTTCTATTTGCATGGAATATCTTTTTCTATCCTTTGATCTTCAGTGTGATGTGAGTTTCTTGTTGGCAGTATATCATAGGTCTTTTTTAAAAAATATCCATTGAGTCACTCTATGTCTTTTCATTGGCAAATTTAGTCCATTTACGTTTAAAGTAATTAATGATAAGTATGTACTTACTGCCATTTTGTTAATTATTTTCCGGCTGTTTTGTAATTTTTTTTTCTTCTTCTCTTGCTCTCTTCCTTTGTGATTTGATTATTTTCTTTAGTGGTATGTTTAGATTCCTTTCATTTATCTTTTGTGTACTACTATACGTTTTTGTTTTGTGGTTACCATGAGGCTTATATATAACAACTTTTATTTATAACAGTCTATTCTAAGTTGATAACAATTTGTATTTGAATGCATTCTAAAGCTCTGCATTTTTACTCTCCCCAGTCCCATTTTGTTTTTGATATCATATTTAAATTTTTAAATCTTGTATATTTCTTAACTAATTGTAGTTATAGTTATTTTTGCTACTTTTGTCTTTTAACCTTTATACTAGCTTTCTAAGTGATTAATGGACAGCATTTGATTATTCTACATTTTACTATATATTTACCTTTATCATTGAGATTTATACTTTCATATGTTTTCCTGTACTAATTTAGCACCCTTTCTTTTTAGCTTAAAGAAGTCCCTTTAACATTTCTTGTAAGGCCAGTTTAGTGGTTATGCACTCCTTTAGCTTTTGCTTGTCTGGAAAACTCTATCTCTCCTCAATTCTGAAAGACAACATTGCAAATTAGGGTATCCTTAGTTGGCAATTTCTTTTCCAGACTTTAAATATATTATGCCATTCCCTTCTGCCTTCAAAGTCTCTGCTGAAAAATCTGCTCATAGTATTATGGGAGTTCCTTTGTATGTACCAAGTCATTTTGTTCTTGCTGCTTTTAAGATTCTCTCCTTGTTTTTAACTTTTTTTTTTTTTTTTTGTGGTACACGGGCCTCTCACTGTTGTGGCCTCTCCCGTTGTGGAGCACAGGCTCCGGATGCGCAGGCTTAGTGGCCATGGCTCATGGGCCCAGCCGCTCTGCGGCATGTGGGATCTTCCCAGACCGGGGCACGAATCTGTGTCCCCTGAATCGGCAGGTGGACTCAACCACTGCGCCACCAGGGAAGCCTCTGTCTTTAACTTTTGACATTTAAATTTTAATGTATCTTTGTGTGTGTCTCTTTTGGTGCATCTTATTTGGAACTCTCTGGACTTCCTGAATATGGATATCTGTTCCTTCCTTAGGTTAGGAATGTGTTCAGCCATTGTATCTTCAAATAAGTTTTCTGCTCCTTTCTTTCTCTCTTCTTCTTCAAGGACTCCTACAGTATGAATGTTGGTTCACTTGATGTTGTCTCATAAGTCCCTTAAGCTATCTTCCCTTTTATTCATTCTTTTTTCTTTTCCTGCTCTGATTGGGTGAGTTGCATTGTCCTGTCTTCAAGTTCACTGATCCTTTCTTCTGCTTCACTTAGTCTGCTGTTGAACCCCTCTAGTGTATTTTTTAGTTCAATTACTGTATTCTTTAGCTCTGTAACTTCTATTTGATACTTTCTTATATATTTTTTTACCTCTCTGTTGAAATTGTCACTGTGTTTATCCGTTCTTCTTTCAAGTTCAGTGAACATCTTTATATCCTTAAGATCATTATTTTGATCTCTTAATTAGGTAAATCCCTTGTCTCCATTTCATTAAGGACTTTTTCTGAAGTTTTATCTTTTTTTTTCATTTGGAACATATTCCTCTCTTTCTTCATTTTCCTTGAGTGTCTGTGTTACTTTCTATGTATTAGATAAAACAGCTATCTCTCCCAGTCTTGAAGGTCTTGTGTAGTAGGTGCATTTTATTGTTCAACCCTGCCTTAGCTATTGGTTTTTTCTCCAACTTTTGTGATTCTCTAAGCAGACTTTACTTTCAGTGGCTCTCAGTAGTAGAGGATGTGACATTACCTGTCAGTATTCCAAAGGAGAGGATCTCAGTTAGCTCCTACATGCAAGCTGATTAGAAGTTAGACTCTCAGACAGCAGCCTTTAAAGTATACAACTATATACAGTCTTTTGGGACTGCCTGCCCATTATAGCCAGGCAATTTAGAGTTGTCCCCTTTGCAACAGTCTCAAAAGTTGGAGTGCTAGATGAATGTACAAGTTCCTTTCTGGGAGATACAGCAACCTATAGCAGGGCAGAGGTAGAGCACAAAAATGGCATCCTTTGGCCTTCATCCTTGGATGTGTGCCAAACAGAAACCTGCACCTCAGGCTGAAGCTCAAGCATATCAGCCTCTTTCACAGAAAGACTGGGGTGTGTTTTTTAGTCTGCTTTCTGTGCAGTGCTTTGGGGATGGTAGCTGGCCAATAATTGTCTCTCCATTTGTTACAGTCACCTGGGACCCATGAACAAAGCCCTGCTGGCCACCAGAGCAAGGTGATCAAGGAATGTCCCCTGGGTAGCACCCACATAAATTTGGGGTATCAGACACATGTACAAGCTCCTCTCCAGTAGACACTGGCACTGTGGATTATGGCAGAGGGAGAGCATAAAAATAGCGCCTGACCTCTGAGGTCTCTGGAGAGGATTAAAGTTTGCTCTTACATGTGTGTTTAGATGGAAGTTTGCTACTTAGGCCATAGCTATGAAGATAAGCTAATATGCCTCTTTCACAGAAAGACTGGCTACCTTGGTCTATTGCCTTTTGTGCTCTGGGGGTGGTAGCTGCTTAAGAACTCTTTCTCCTTTGGTTGGAGACCCGTGGGACCCTGAAGTGCAAGCCCCATTTGTCACCAGAACCAGGCAAACCATGGGCCTCAGCTGGAAGAATTAGTGTTCCAGAGGAGGGTATACGTTCCTTTTCAGGAGTTACCGGTGAGCTGGAGCATGGCAGAGGGAGAGCACGAAGATGGCACCTGCCAGCTTCCATCCCTGAGAGCACCCCAGTAGGCTCCTATATGTGTATTAAGTTAGATGCCTGCTCCTTAGGCTGACACTTTAACATAAGCAAATATGCCTCTTTCACATAAAATCTGGGCACCTCTCAGTTGGCTGCTTCTGTGCTGGACCCTGGTGTGAATCTGTCTGAGCATGTGAGCCATTTAAGAGCCATTTCTCATTTTTTTTTTAAATTTCTAATTTCTTTATAGCCTCGTGGGTCTCATGAATGCAAGCCCTGTTGGTTTCAAAGCTAGACGTTTTAGGGGGTATGTCTCTCAGGTGCAGGTCTTAAATGTTGGGGTGACTGATGTGGGGTTCAAGCCCTTCACTCCTCAGGGAGAAGCTCCGGGTTTTGAGTTCACTCCCAATTGCGGGTTGCCTTGCTGTCAGTGGGTTTATGGTGGGATTGTGTCTCAGCCTCTTCTACCTGCTTCAGTATGTTTTTTTTTTGTTTTTGTTTTTTTTTCATTTGCCCAGTGTGTAGGAGTTGCTCAGCTAGTTTTTAGGTTGCACCCCACCCCCCGAGGAAATTGTTCTGTATGTAGATGTAGATTCTGTGTGTCCATGGGAGGAAGTGAGTTCAGAATCTTCCTACTTTGCCATCTGGAACCAGAACTCTCTTGTTATTATATTAATATAAGCAACCAACAGTCTTAAAGAAATTTAATAATATACATATAGAAAATAGGAATTATATTTTTAAAGATACTTTATATTTTCTGATCTATTTGCTCTTTATTTACAGATTCTTTTCTGCAGAACCAGGATTCTAAGATACACACACACATGCACACACACACACACACACACACATTTCTCATAGTCCAGGACTGATGGAGACCCACATCTACTTTATTTTGTAACTTGGATTTGCATGTGGCTTAACTAATCTATACTTTGCCTCCTATTTTGTCAAAGGGAATGTTTATTTTTATACCTTAAGCTTTCTTGTGAACCATAAATCCTAATTTCCTGTTTTTATTCAGAGTTTATATCAAGTTGCTCCCCAGATTTTTCATTTTTTTGAAAATAGCTTATCCTTAAAATGTATATATATTTTAACTAATACTGTTGTATAGCAAGCAGCCTGAAAATTTAGTAGTATAAAGTCATAACCTTTAACTTTTCTCATGATTTTGTGTGTTAGGAATTTGGGAAGGCAGTTCTAACTTGTGGGTTTCTCATAGTTTTCATCAGATGTCATCTGGGGCTATAGTTATCTGAAGGTTCTACTGGGCTATGCATCTACAATGGTTCACTCATATGGCTGAGAGTTGATGCTATCTGTTGGGAGCTCAGGTGAACCTGTCAACTGGAGCACTTATATGCTGTTTGTCCAGCAGAGTGGCCTTGAGATAGTTGGATTTTTTACTTGGCAGCTGGTTTTCTCCAGGGCAAGTGTTCTGAGAATCATGCAGAAACGTTTCAGACTTTTAAAGTGTTTTTTAGACCTATTCTTGGAAGTCATGTAGCATCACTTCTACCATGTTTCATTGTTTGAAGCAGACACAAGCCTACCCAGATTCACGGGGAAGTGACATAGAACACATGATGAGTGTCGGAAGAACTTGTGGGCAATATTTTAAAACTACCTCATTGTTCTTTAAACTTTGCATATACTATACTTTATATATAAAATGTACTTTACATATAACAAGCATAGATTTTAAGTGTTGAGTTCAATCAGTTTTGACAGTTGTATAGACCCATGCATCTACCACCTGAAGAAAGGAAGAGAACATTTTTTTCTCTCTGTAAAGTTTCCGTGTGCTTCTTTCAAGTCAGTTCCCTCCCCTCTCTTCCATAGAGGCAAGCACTGTTAGATGTCATTTACCGCAGATTAGTTTTTCCTGTTCTGTGAAGTTATATAAATGGAATTATGTACTATACTTGTGTGTGTGTGTGTGTGTTTGGGTTCTTTCACTCAACACAAATCTTTGAAATTCATCCAGGTTATTATTATTATTTTTTTTTTGTGGTACGTGGGCCTCTCACTGTTGTGGCCTCTCCCGTTACGGAGCACAGGCTCTGGACGCGCAGGCTCAGCAGCCATGGCTCACAGGCCCAGCCGCTCTGCGGCGTGTGGGATCTTCCCGGACCGGGGCACGAACCCGTGTCCTCTGCATTGGCAGGCGAACTCTCAACCACTGCGCCACCAGGGAAGCCCCATCCAGGTTATTGCATGTATCAGTTGTTATTTTTTATTGCTGAGTTGTATTTTATTATATGACTCTACCACAGTTTATTACCTTGCCTGTTATTGGACATTTGGGTTATTTCCAGTTTATGACTATTATAAATGAGGGTGATATGAACATTCTGGTATGTATCTTCAAATATTAACAGGGTAGGGCTTCCCTGGTGGTGCAGTGGTTAAGAATCCACCTGCCAATGCAGGGGACATGGGTTCAATCCCTGGTCCGGGAAGATCCCACATGCTGTGGAGCAACTAAGCCCGTGTGCCACAACTACTGAGCCTGCGCTCTAGAGCCCACAAACCACAACTACTGAGCTCACATGCCTAGAGCCCTTGCTCTGCAACAAGAGAAGCCACCACAATGAGAAGTCCACATATCGCAACGAGTACCCCCGCTTGCTGCAACTAGAGGAAGCCCGTGTGCAGCACTGAAGACCCAACTCAGCCAAAAATAAAGAACTAATAAATAAATTTATAAAAAAATTATCAGGGTATCTTTAGGAGTATTATTGTATTATTATTCAAACTCATAGTGTTTCTATGCCTAAAGATCTTCAATAAAATTTACCTCTCTCTCAAGATTTTCTGTTAAGCTTCTTGGATTAAGGAGCCTACAGCCTATAGGATCTACTAGAGGGAGCCTATAGTCTATAGGAACCTACAGCTTATAGGGTAAAGAAAGAATGGAATGGTATCTTATCAAGAAAACCACTCCATCTACATCATTCATCATTTTAATTACAAAAAAGCTCAGAATGAAAATTTAGAGATGGCTGAAGTTAAAAAAATTGGAAATTCCCCCTCAAAACCAACTTCTCGTCTCCACTATTCCTCAAATCTCATCCACTAGAGGTAAAAAACTATTACTTTCCAAATTTCTTCTGTGTGTGCATGCATGTATCTGTGTAGGAGGAAGAGGATTGTGTTGTTGGAGGACTGGAACTTCATTATTGACTACAAATTTGAGCTCAGTAATGAGGACACTTATGCCCTTACTAGGTGACTCTAACTCTTGAGATATTGCTGCTGTTGCCAAAAGGGAGTGAGAGTCATTGTGTCAACTGTTGTAGATAGTTGTCTGCTCTTTGGCTATAGGCAAGTTATCTCTATCCCAGTTAGGAGTGGAAGACTGAAGTAAACCACAGTGCAGGCTCGGAAGGGATCCCATTTTTGTAAGGAAAGGCTAGGGCCTCTGCTATGAACATGGGTGATTTGTTAGAATATGCTGTTGAGACTATCATTCAGATAATATTCAATATGAGGATTATTAGATTTGCCTCATGAATTCTGCCCAGTGGTCTTGAATGCAAAACAAGATTAATTTGAATATGTAGAGAAGAAAATAATCTTGGGATTGGTAAGAGGCTGACTTTTTAAAACAGGCTGATGGTGTCAATTGTAAATTTAAAATCTGTATATGCTACATAAATCTCCAATTGTGTACTAGATTAATGGTGGTACCTTGGGAAATTAGGTCAAAATAAGTGGACAAATTATGAATCATACATGATAACGATAATAAACAAGACATTTATTTTTGATATTCATTTGGGGGAAGGGAGAAAAGTCAGTTTGCTCTACCCAATGATGGTCTTTCTGAAGGAGTCTCCATTCATTCTGTAAAATTGAATAGGTTGTTTAACCTCAGGGGATTTTATGCTGTTAATTCATAAAGAGAACTTCCTTTGATGAGAGTGGTTATAGGGTGAGCCTTTGTGAGCAGCTTCGCTGGTGCACAGCCAGACTCCCTCTCTGAGTGAAGCTTTTCCCACACTGGCCACACAGATAGGGTGTCTCTCCTGTGTGGATTTTGCCATGCAGGATACAATTCCCTCTGGTGTGGAAACTCTTCCTGCATTGTGCGCAGGCATAGGGTTTCAGGCCTGTGTGGACTCTGATATGAACAATTAAGCTTCCTTTCTGACTGAAGGCTTTTCCACACTGATCACATCTATAGGGCTTCTCACCACTATGAACTCTTCTGTGAACAGCGAGGTTACTTTGATTCCTGAAGCTTCTCTGACAAATAGCACACTCATAGGGTTTCTGTCCAGTGTGGAGTCTTTCGTGAACGGCCAGACTACCTCGTTGACTAAAGCTTTTCCCACACTCCTTGCACTGATAAGGCTTCTCTCCTGTGTGTATTCGTTGATGTGTAACAAGATTGCCTTTGGCCCTAAAGCTTTTTCCACAGTGGGTACACTCAAAGGGCTTCTGACCAGTGTGGATTCTCTCATGTAACGTTAGACTACCCTTTTGCCTGAAGGATTTTCCACATTCCTGGCACTCATAGACTCTCTGTCTCACTCCAGGTGAATCTTCCTGTAGTGTCTTAGAATCTGGGGATTTTTGTTCCAGCTTCTCTCTTCTGAAAGAATTCTGGAAATCCCAGCTTGAGGATCCTGTGGCCTCAGAGTGATCATATTTGTGGTGGGCTTCTGTCATCACATCTGGTAAAATGAGAGGGAAGTCATGTAAGAGGCACCAATATGCTGAGTGAGAAGAACAGGGAAAAAAGAAACAATGCTTTGAGTGCTTATAATGTGCCAGATATTATACTATAAACTTTGCATAGATAATTTAATCCTGAAAACAATCTATTGCTACAGTTAAGAAAGTGAAAGTATAGGGAGGTTGTCAAAGATTGTGCAGCTAGGTAGGCATAGACTTGGGATTCAGGCATGCTCCATAGCAGTGTACTGCCTCTAAATTTAGTTTAATTTAGCCTCCCAAATAGTATTGTGTATAGACATGGTTGTTTCCATTTTAAAGATAAGAAAACAGGCTCAGAAAAATTAAGAAAACTATATACGATCAAATTAGTGCCATACCCAAGTTCTGACACCAAAACAGGTGTGGATCCAGGTTGTGTAGGGCCTAAAGTTTTAAAATTTTGGATGGATTTCACTAAGAAACAGTATAAAAGTAGGGACAAGGCCTTGAAGAGACCAATGTAAGGGAAAGATCCTGAACCTTGTTTCATTAGTTTCATAAGAAATCCACTTCTGCTCTAGTCTGCTCTCCTAACAGTGGAGTAAGCTCCATGATATCAGAATATATGTAGCAGAATCCTTGGTACTTTACATCTATTAATTCTAATCCCTGCACCCTGCAAGACAGAGCTTATTGTCCCATTTTACAGATGAAGAGGCTGGAGCACAAGAAAGTTAAATAACTTGTCTGATAACACAGATCAAGTCAGGGCTATCACAGAATCTGATCCAAGGAATTTTTCCCTTTAAAATCCATGCTATTTCAATCTGCTAAGCTATGGTGGAACTGAAGTCTATTTTGGTTTGGAAGTTATTCTCAACACTTCCTATGCAGATATTGACAGTACTCTCCAGTATTGCCCTGCATATGAGGCTTCTACTGCACTTTAAATATGGGTCCATTCATCACTAATAATAGTTTTCTTGGAGTCATCCTAGGGAGATTTCAACTTGTTATTCAATGATTGTGCTGAGATTTAAAACTGCTCATTCATTCTCTCAGAGACTACCTCCATATCAAGGCTGTTGTGCTCTGTTTCTACTATTTCTAACTCCAGTTTGTAGGCTTTCCCTGTTATCCCTAGAAACGGTGAGCTCCACCAAAGGAACATCTTCTCTGCATCCTCAGCCTGTTAACTAGTGCTGAGAACAGGGACACTGATTATTATGAGTTGAGGGCATCCCAGCAATCAACTGACTCACTGAAAAATGCTACATTCTGGGCATATCTTCCATGACAGTCCAGCAGAGTAGCTGTTGGAAATCCAAACATGTCCACTCCTGCTGTATGACCTTAATCACCACCTCTTCATATGATTCTTCCATGGGCTGTTCTTGAGTACCTGGGGAGGGAAAAACAAACAAACAAAAACAAAACAGAACAACAAAAACAAACAGGAAAGGACAGGAGAATTGATAAGTGAGGAGAATAAAGTCAACAGGAGCTCCAGTTTGGGGTATGAATGAATGGAGGAAATCTTGATTGCCTAATGTAATGTCAGTCACCTACAATGTAACTGCAAAATGAGCCAAAAGGTACCATGACCACTTATAAATGAGTCCAGGAGGAAGCAGGAGGTGGGAAAGCAGAGAAGACATAAAGCAAACAAGTATCTCTTCTTGCCAGTGCCAAGATAATGGTCCATCCTATTTGTACCTTAGCTTAGCCTTAGCATGTGATTGGAATCGTCCACTTCCTTCCCCTGCCTAACAGCCTGCTATTCTATCCTCCAAGCCTCCAAAGGAATTCAGAATATAAAAAAAAATTCAGCCATCATGATTGATTCTATGATTGAAATGGCTCCAGCTCTCCTCTCCAGTCCCCTCTAGGTTATTAGGACAGAACAAGAGATTTCATATTTCCTTTTGGCACTTCTTAGGAGGCTCCAGATGCTTCAAGGTATGAGAATACCAGTTCTGAGGAACTATAAATACTTGCCAATTCTTGGAGAAAAAAAGACCTACTTCAGACTCCAAAACCAAGCCCAAGGCACACCGATTAGGGTAAGTAACTTGCCCCTATTTCCAGAGCCAGTAAGGAGTCAAGGTGAGGCAAAGGCTCAAATCCAAGACTTTTTGGATCCAAAGCCTATGTCCAGACAATTCTCTACTTTCTCGTCACTAAAAAGCTGGTGAGAATTCTTATAAAATGAAATAGAATGGAACAGAGCTTGACCAGACCTTACTATTCTTCCAGATCCTAGGAATCCTCGTGTTCCACATTATCCTTTTGTATTTTGGGGGGGGATATTCTTCTTATTTCAGGACCCTAATTACTGAATACTTACACTTTATTTATGCAGTGGTCCAATGTATAATCTTTGTTTCCCTCTACTATGTCCCATGAAAATGCTGGCCTCCTGATTTAATGAAATAGCAGTGTGATACTACAATTCTTTGTTAACCCAAACACCTGGTCTTCTTGACAACTGCCCTTTCTGCTGCATGTTTTGATGACTGGAGAGGCATTTAAACTCTTTATTTGGAGGACTCAGCTCCAATTTGCAGTACAAGACACAGAGCGATGCCCTATCAGAGTGTCAGGACACTACAACACCGTTCACTTGGAAGTGGAAGGTGTTACTGCTCAACCACACATCCATCAAGAGTCAGTGGAAAGTATATAGGTACCTGCTACCTGAGGTTGGACTCTGTCTCTGGTTAGTCCAGCAAATAGTTTGGTCAGAACGTGTGGGCAGCACTTACAGCTGTGCCTCTCCACATGTTGTGAGATATTCAACAGGAAACAGCTCAGCTGTGTCTCAGGAACCTCCTTGATTAATAAAGGGAAGTTGTCGTATTTTTCTCCCTAGATTCCACAAATCTGAGGAATCAATTTCCTGAAGATTTTGGATAAAGTCACTTTATAGTAGAAAATATTGCTTCTATCAGAAAGGCCATTATATCCTGTGGAAAGAGCTCAGAATTAGGCCATGAGAGACTTGGATTACCCTTCTCTCCCCTTAAATGACACTGGGCAAGTAACCAAACAGCCCTGACCCTATTTCCTCACTTACTAAATAGTCTGATAACACTGTATTATCAAGTAGCTCTTGGGAGAATAAAAGAACCAAATGTGAAGGGCCTCTGACATGACCTACAGGTTTAAGGCCTAAAGTTGAGAGTCCACAGCAGAGGACTAGGATTGTTGCTTTCTTGAGGGATAGTTTAAGGATTAGGAGATTCTGGGGAGGGGTGATTATTTTCTCTGCACACCTGAATCCACTTTGTCCTTTCCTATTCTCCACCCAACGAAGTTTGTCCTTTCTCCCTTTCACCCACCTCAGAGAGACTGCACTTTCTCCTGTGCGTCTTCTGAAACCCTCCCCGCGGGCCCCGGGGCACACCTGCCTGTGGTCTCCCCCTCCCGCGTCTCGGGGTGCAGGGCCTTGCTCCACACCCGGCCGTGCTGTGCGGCGGAGAGACCCCTGCTTCTACCGACAGGCTCTCCCTTCCCGCCTCAGGTCTGCCCCCACCCCCAAACCCCCGGGCCGGCCCTGCGCGCTGGGCCTCAGCACCCCTTTCTCTAGTCCAGCTGGACCTTTTCCTAAGGGCCGCAGACCTCTCCCCACGCAGCTGGCTGCCCTGGGGAGTCCAAGCTGGCCAGGCCTACTCAAGGCCCCAGGGGGCTCAGGGACCGCGGCCTGCAGGCGGGGCCCAGCCTCGCTCGGGCGTACGGACCCGGCCGGCGGCCTCACTCACCGCAGCGGCGCGCGCCCGCAGACAGACAAAGGCCGACAACAAGCCCTCAGCAGCGCCGGCGCGAGCGGTCCGGACTACAACTCCCAGGAGGCTCCGCGCGAGCCTGAGCGGGGGCGGGCCGCACCTCGGCGGCCCCGGCTTCCCCGAGTAGTGTGGGAAACGTAGTTCGGCGATGCGACCGGCCGCTCGGGCTCTGCGGGTCTTGGTGCGCGCTGGGCGCTCAGGTCCCTCCTGTTTGGCCCCGAGCCAGAGATGCCGACTTGTTCGCGGATGTAGAGCGGGGGCCGAGAGCACCAAACGGCCCCTCAGATTAGCCAGGCGTGGGATGGCAGGTTGGTGAAGCCGTCCGCTGAGCCAGGACAGGGGGAACCCAGGGTTCTGAAGCAAAGTGTTGGGAAGAAATGAGTTGATAAAGCCTCGGGTGTTTAGGGGTTTTGCGTTGAGCCGCTGCATGAGCAGAGACTAAATGTGTAATTAGAGTTCTGAGACAAGGAGCAAATATTTGAAGTGAAGTCTGTGGGGAAAGAGGACTTGGAACATCACAGGAAAATTTCGAGAGCCTGGAGAGGAGAGCTATGCCCTACCGATCCCATCAGTAAGAATTTGCACCCTAAATAATGGGTAAGAGATCAGGTTTGGAATTGTCCTGAATTTGCTTGTTGGCTCCATCACAACAGTCTGGAGCCAACAAGCAAATTGACTAGCTACAGGATTCTGGACAGGCTTCTTACCTGGTGGAGAGCCCAGGATAGGCGCAGGTGACAGCTACAGGGGCCAGGTGAAGGCTTCTTGAAAGGGCCAGGGTCCAGGCCAGGCCACCCCGCTATCCTATTGCTTCAGAGCAAAGGCAGGTATGTGAGTGAACCCAGAAAAAAATCGTTCTGTATGTACTCCATGAATTATGGAGAGAAAACAGTATTTTCTAAGGTAATAAATTAGATTTTTTTCTTAACTGACTGTGTGTCTGAAGCATTGAGAAATTGTAAGCCCTGAAAATCGGTGTTCAGGGGGGCAAGAGTTGTTTTTCATGGGGCTTCTCTGAAGAGCCACAAGTCAAATCCCTGGCCCTGTTGTATGATACTGGGAGGGGACAAAGGTTGATTTTGAACATCCATGAGTTAAAGGCTGTCTAAATGCCTCAAGCCACCTTCAAATGCATTTTTATAGGATCCTGGCCTCTGAGAGGGAATTGGTCAGGGAAGACTGGCATTAAAGTTCCTGGGGGCTTTAGGCTTTTTGGGCTTCCTTCCTCCCACTTGGAATCACCTTTGTTTTCCTTCATCCTGGAGCTCTCCTCAGTGTACTTCTCTCCAGGCTCCCTGCTCCAGAGCTCCCACTCAGAGACTAGTCTATCCTGTTGAATGAGGAGTTTCACAAGGAATGTTTCCACTTGCTATGTCCTTGTCCTCTACACCAAAGCCACCTGTTAAACAAAACAAAACATTTAATTTCACACAGTGTACAAAGTGTAAGTTATAAGTTGATTCCTAAGTGTCTGTTATTACTATTACTAACAACACATCGGTACTTAAGTTTGTTGAACCTTTATGTCCTGAGCCCATTTTAAATGTCAGGTACTGTGCTGGGTTTTGGGGACACAAATGTCAACAAGATACACTCTCTTCTTCTAGAAAGGGAGCTGACAGTCTAGTTGAGAAGGCAAAATGAACGCTCTTCCTCAAAACCAGGGCCAACAGCTGTCTTACAGAGAAGTCCCTGAGTGTGCAGGGGAAACTGCCCTGAGGGCCCCACTCCATAAAGGCCCCTCAGCACAAATGCAAGGCTCCCTGTGGTACTTCCTTCATTATTTGTTCCAGAGTCGGAAAGAGAAAGGGGTAGGGCATTAAGGGACGGGCACAGTCACTGCTCTTTCTTTCCTTTTACAGCAGCCACAGACAATTTTCATAGCCCAGGTGGCACCAAGCAAGGGCCAGTCCTTGCACCTGATTGGGAGGTGCTGTATGAGTATCTCTGCTCCCTTCTCTCGCAAGGCTGTGTCAGTAAGGCTGAGTGTGTCACCCCAGGGCCCGAAGTCATTTCCCCTGCTGATAAACAACACCATGCGCCTAGAAGTCCTATCAGTTCTGTTGGGGTCAGGATCAGCTGTGGTTGTTAGGACGTTTCAGCTCCCATTGTGAAAGTAGAAGACAAAGTTTTGGTGGGAGAAGGTAACTGTAAAGGGGGAATGTTGTCACCTTTTTCAACAAATCTTAAGCTGTCTCAGGAAAGTGGACACATTGAATAGAAAGTGGAGGAGAAAGCGGTTAGTAATGGAGTTGATGAGACCCAGATGAGACCCACCCACTCCTCCCTTGACAGACACTTAGCAGTCTTTACCCAGATCCTACGTGGGGCCCAGTCCTCAACCACTGCTTGCATCTTAACACACACTCAGCAGGAAGGAGGGGAGCTGGGCAAGGGTGTCAGGAATGTCAATTTGAAAAATTGCCAAAGAACTAATACTTTACTTCACATGCATTTCAGAACATCACAGAAGGATAGATAATTCAATAACTTGTTATGACAAAAGGCAAACCATTTGGCGAAAAAATAAAGGTAAATGTTTATCTAACTCCTATGCCAAGATAGCCTCCAGGTGGATTACATGTGAAAGGTAAAACCCAGATCCATAAAAGACCCAGAAGAACGTATGGTTTAATAATTTTATAATTTTGGCCTAGGAAAGGTTTTCCTAACCATGGTAATAACAAAGGCAGAAACAATAAAGAATAAGATTGCTGGATTTGATTGCATTAAAATCCAATACTTCTGTGTCAAAAACACCTTTAACTGAAGTTAACACATGACAAGCTAGGAAAATATTAATAATTGTCATATTTAAATAGATCATACAAATCAATAAGAGAAAGAAAATATTTCAATGGAAATTTGGCAAAGGATAGCAAATCACACACACAAAAAGTAGAATTAAAGAAAAGTACTTAGACTTACTAATTTTTTAAAAGTGCTAATTGAAACAAAGAAAATTTTTCCCTAGCTAGTGAATGGCAAAATATTGCAATGGGGACAAAATATTGCAATGGGGAAATGGATGTTTTCATCCATGTGTAAATTGAGACAGTCGTTCTGATTAGACATTTGCTAATATGTTTCAAAAAGTCCTAAAAATATACATTTGACTTCCACAGTTTTTTTCCTCAGGAAAAGAAAAAATGAGGTAACTGAATCCTAAATGTGGAATGAAAGCTGCAGAATTCTGCAGTAAATTCTAAAGTGAATTACTGACTTGGAAAGGACTCTTGGTTCCTTTGAAGGGAGGGGCTGCCCCAGAAGCTTGCATGAGATGGCATGATCCTCAAGGGCTTCATTTTCTGCCATAATCTCAACAGAGTCTTTGGATCTAGAGTGGTAGAATGAGGATCTGCCCTCCTGGAAGAGTTTATCAGAATAATTTCCATTATGCCTCAAGTCTGTGTTTACTCCCCCCATCAGAAATGCAAGCCCCTTTAGTCATCTCTTAAGAACTGTGTTTTATGAACCCCCATCCCATCCCACTATTCTGTACATTCACTGAACTAACCAGTCTTCCCATACCTCAAAACCATTGTACTATGTCCAGCATGGAGACCAGTGCTTGGGAGAAAGCTGGCTTTCTTTCAGGCCCCTCCTGCTCAGTGGCCATGCTCGAGTAGCTGGACCTACCAGAAAGAAAGGAGTCTGTGGTTTAGTGCAATCCTCTGGAAAGGTTGTTGATCCCTCGGCTAGAGCCTGCAAGTGTCTCTTGACTTGCCAGCTATTTCTCAGGGCTGGAAGTCATCTTGGCCTCTCCTTGGACAAGCCAGTCCTGTTCTCTGCAGCTATTTCTGTCTCTTTGCACAATTATGTCTTGTGTTTGATCTCACTATTCTTACCTGATTTATAAATTCAGGATACTAGTAATTTGGGCTTAATAATGCCTAGTGTATGCGTCTTAGCTTTTGTAACCTCAAAATTCCCTCAACTATTCAGATATAAATTATTTATCCTTAAGGGATCTATTTATGCAGGCTTCAGCTGTTTTTAAATTCTTGCCATTTATTTCTACCATGTAACTAGCTGTGCCTTTCTTCATTTAGCATCTTGAGGGAGTTGCTTATAAACCAGAAGATGGGAAGGAAAGTTTGGGGGGTGGGGACAGATGCCCTACACTTGGTATATATTTTCTTCTATTTCCAGGACTATGGGCCCGGCCATCATTTCCTGCTGAGCTTCTCATGCCCAGAACTGATTATTCTGTTTGATATCATTTAATGGGGCTGCCTTAAGGTCCCTTTAGGATATATGTAGGGGCTGCTTGGCCCAGAAAGAGGAGGTGCCTTTTGTTGTGTGGGTGAGTGTTGTCCTTTCATAATGACCTTCTGAGGAAATGTCATAGGGGAGCACAGCCCATTTTGTAGCAAGGCCTCGCATTTTGTAAGAAGTCCCAAGCATGAATGTGACTGCAGGTGGGAGCTAGAAGTTGTTCCTGCTCAGGTTATTTGTTGGATGTTACTTACTACCACACCCAAGTTCTGAGCTGTGGTCTTTTGAGCCAGGGTTCTTCATCTGGGCCCCATGGATGGGCTCCATGTGGGTCTGTGAACATGCAAAATGGCAAAAGTGGACTTGGAGGCTTTTTAGGGCAGATAGTACATACTTTTCATTAAAGAGTTGGTCAACCTCCAAAAAGATTAAAATGATTGTTTGAGAGAATCCTTGAATAAGCAGAGATAGATCATTTTAAACCTTTTTCTTCTAACTTTTTATTTTGAAATAATTTTAGACTTACAGAAAAGCTGCAAAAACTAGACAGAGTTTTCACATTCATCTTTCACTAAGCTTTCCCAATACTAACAGCTCACAGAATTATAATATGATAGTCAAAACCAGGAAATTAACACTAGTATAATATGCAGTGGTACAACTTAACAGTAAGTGACTGACCTTATTTAAATTTCATCAGTTTTCCTCCTACTGTTCATTTTCTGTTCCTGAATCCGGTCCAGGATCCCACATTACACATAGATGTTGTGTCTCCTTTAATTCCTCCTATTTGTGACATTTCCTTATTTTAGAGAAAAAAATAAAATCTGTTGGTAATGATAATATTAAAATGCAAGATAAATGTAGGGACGTACAAACTGTCTGCCTCACTGTCTTTTTTCCTTCTTATTCATTTTCCTTTCCAAGCAAAACTTAAAAATTAGCTTTATTTTTATTTGGTATAACTGAAGTAAAAAAAAAAGGAGTAATGATTTTTATTTTAAAGTATGTAAAAAATACAGTTGATGGTTGTAAAAGGCTTTAAAAGTTTCAAAAGTGTTTTGGATTAGTCAGACACATTTTTTGAAATATAAAATACACAATTGTAGTAATCATACAACTGATTTTACTGTGTAGTAAACAATTTACCCTTGCCCAAAAGAGGTCTGACATTTGTCTTTGGTTTCTGGGAGGTGACCTCTCGGCCCTTGGAATATCATGCTTGATAGGGGTATCTTCATCCGGGGCTTTGGGTCATACTGGATAGTCTAAAAATGTGATTTAGGGTGCAGGCTGCCACATTAGGTAGTCTTAGGTTGGGATGTGGACACTCCAGGGAGTAGCAGTGTGATGTAGGGTGGGAGCTTTGGATCATGTGGTATCTACTAGTCGACCTCCAGAGGTGATGGAGACTGGAGACTAAGTCCAGCTACATGCGTGATTAATCATGTCTATGTGATGGAGCCCAGTAAACACTCTGGACACCAAGGCTCTAAGGGAGCTTCCCTGGCTGGCAGTACTCTGTGCATATGATCACATATTAATATTTGGCAAGCATTGCTGACCTGACTCCATGGCGAGAAGACAGCCAGAAGCTCCATGTTTGGTGCTTTCCCCCAACTCTGCCCTGTGAGCTTCTTCCTGTGGCTGATTTTAGTCTCTATCCTTTCCCTGTAAAAAAACCATAACCCTGAGCACAACAGCTTTCAGTGAGTTCTGTGAGTCTTTCTAGCAAGTTATCAAAGCTGAAGGTGGTTTGGGGAGACCCCCAAACTTGAAATTGATGTCAGAAGTGAGGGTGGTTTTGTTGACTATTCCCCCAGCTTTGCAATTGGCCTAATTTGCAATGACTTTAAAAGTTGAATCTGAACCCCACGAGTCTTTGCACTTGAAGATAAAAATCATTCTTCTCAGGGCTTCTCTGGTGGTGCAGTGGTTAAGAATCCTCCTGCTAATGCAGGGGATGCGGGTTCGAGCCCTGGTCCGGGAGGATCCCACATGCTGCAGAGCAGCTGGGCTGGTGCGCCACAACTACTGAGCCTGTGCTCCGGGGCCCGCGAGCCACAACTACTGAGGCCTGTGCGCCTAGAGCCCGTGCCCTGCAATGAGAAGCCTGCACACCGCAATGAGGAGTGGCTCCCGCTCGCCGCAACTAGAGAAGGCCTGCGTGCAGCAACGAAGACCCAATGCAGCCAAAAATTAAAAAAAAAAAAAAATTCTTCTGCCAAGACAAGAGATTATTACCAGTAAAGTGTCCTTTTATATTTAGCAGATACATTTCAACTAAAGTTTCCTTCCTTATATTTCAGTGTGTTTCATTTATGAGAATACAACAGAATAGAACTGGTCAGTTTCAGACCTGAAGTTATCTCACTTTTAATGAGGTTTTATAACAAATATTAGAGTTCTTCTAAATACAGTGGAGATTAAACCCAGCATAGAACCACTATCTTGAAAGCCTCTGATCATGACCTGTGGCAGCCTTTTATTGGAGGCCACACATGTATCTGTCTAGACTATGGAACTTTAAAAAATGTCTTGTGTGTTTTACCACTATCTAAGTTCCTCAGGACTGAAGAACAGCTTTGTAGACTTGTTTTCTTTTAGAAATTTCCATCTTAGTGCTACGTACATTTATATAATTCCAGTGGAGGGGATGGTGGCACATAGTTTGGCAACAAGAGTATCTTTTCAAATATTCAAATCTAATAGAATTGAGTTGAGCGTGTCTTTTCATTATGGGAACCAGGTACCTCAAAGTGCAGAGTATTTTTCAGGCACTCAAGTTTACCTTGATGGTTATGAAGTTTCTGAAGACAGAAGTCCCAGTGTTTACTTAAAAAGAGAAAAGATAAATTATAGGGTGAATGCTGAACTGATGCTTCACATTTTCAAAGACTGCTGTTTTCAGAGCACTATGAAAATGGACTTTAACTGAGGAGATGGTTTATGTTATGGCATTTTGGAACATATTTGTCATTTTAAAAATTTAAATATATGCAAATATGTCAGTGGGAACATACTAACACATCACTTTTTGTGCTTTTGCCCTTTTTATTTCTGAAATCCTTCCAACTGTTTAAAAGTTCCAAGTTTTAAAAAATACTGTAGTCTTAGCATTTCAAATGTTGGTAAACTTTTATTTATGAGTTTCCCAGTATTTGAGTTTGAACCTGCCAGTTTATTAACTAGAATGCTTTAAAAATAAAATGTGTTGCACTAGGAGTTGAAATGAGTTGTTTTTAACCCATAAAACAAGCTGCTGGGCACTATTTTTCTGTGGTTTTCTGAATAACATTTTTAGAACTGTCCTCAGTGATAAAATTTTAAAATATTTAATTGGAAAATATTTTCCATTTAAAAGTACTTGCTGATAAATTAGTGACACAATATTTTTCTGTAATCTTTCTACAACTAAAGGAGAAGTTGCTATAATTTTGGGACCTTGTTCGTATTCACATGTGGTTCTCATGGCAGAAGCTCCAAAGATGCCTGTGAAGCAGCACTGTGATTCAGTCTCTCTCAAATACATTCACTTGGCAGAGCCCCTGATGCTCTTTGTGGGACTTTATAAAATAAACGTTATTTAGCAGATGCTATTGGTGCCCCTCTCATCTCTCCTGAGTTCACCTTAAGCTTCAGTGGACAATGTTTCCATGTGTGGAGGGCTCTCACCTCAAAAACTTGAGTTCCTTGCCTGAGGACTTTCTTTGGCCACAGGAATTTGCCTGGCCTTCTGAGTGTCTGCAGGCCTCAAGGGGATTAATGCTTTCGGGAGCCACCTCAACCAGTGACGACTAGGAATTCATGGAGAGATAGCTCATCTTGCCCCCTTCTCAGCAGGACAGTTCTGAAGTGTGTTCCATGTTCTCTCAGAGGGCCCCAGTGGGCTTGCACCCCACTTGCCCACAGTGGTAACCGACCCTTTCATGCACACTGGATTGATTTTTTCCTTCTGTCTCTGGTTCATTTTCCTACTGCCTGATTGTGCTTCCCAAATGACTTGCCCTCAAATCTTTGTCTCAGGGTGTACTTTCTGGGGAACCCAACAGAAAACAGCAAAGCAATCTGTCTTATTGGGAGGTAAAAAGCTCTTCAAAACTACTTGAAGGAATGTGGGATTAAAAGAAATCAGTAACCCCCAATAGGAGAGAGGATATATTACTAACAAATCTGATGGACCAAGAGAAATGGATGCAACACCACACACACACACACACACACACACACACACACACACACACACGGAGACAAGACAGTATCATTTTAAATCAGCATTTATGATCACAGATTGAATAGTAAAAGAATAGGAAGGGATGGGAAAGTGGGCTGAGAGAAGCCCCAAATCATTAAAGTCTTAGCACTTCCGTAAAGAGCAAATAAAGTTTGGTGTGTTTATTGCTAGTTTTAGATGTGTTTAAAATGAGGCCAATACTGTTTTAGGATGACAACCATAGCATCAAAACTGGGTTGTCTTCCTGCTTAACCGTAGTAAAAGATGGAAGCAGATGGGAATACATTCACTCATCTAAAGACAAACAGACAAGGAAGAATAAAAAGTTGGGCTTGGATTGCCAGAGTCTACAGTATGTGTCCTCTGAGGGCGAAGAATTCCCTCTCCCCTCCCATGTTCTGTCAAACACTTGCCCTCCTAGCTTTACTCCTAACTATTTACTGGCTCTAACTCCTCCACTCTTCCCTCTCCATCATTCCACAATATGTGAGCTTTTTTTCTTCTTCTGGATTTCCAGGATAGCTTCCTAAATGTTGATTTGTCTAAAAAATACAAGTCATTGTGCATTTTAGGTACCTGATAAATACTAAGTCATAGTGAATACACAGAAGTGCCCAAGAATGGACTTGGGAACAGTTCCAAGTCTGATGCTCTTAGGAATAGATGTGTTTGTGCAGACATTTATGTTTATTACATAAAATTTAATCCTAACAACAATCTGATGTAGCAGGAGGCATTGCCATTCCCTCCACCTTAGAGAGGTGTCTATCTCGTGCCCAGTGTCTCACAACTATTAAGTGGGCAATCTGGGATTCTGCCCGGGTCTGACTCCAAGCACCCTTATTTCTTCCAACTCACTGGGCTGTCTTCATGGGATGTGCATTGACTGCACCTGGAACAAAGTAACCTGGAAAGGCTTTATCAAATATGAACAGAGGCACTGACATTAATAGTAATATTAAAAAGCATTTTTTTGGTCAACAACAAGTGACTATATATATATGCAGCATTTAACAAAAATTACAATCAATATTAAATACACTCTTTTGAAAACTTTATGAATTTTGTTATAGTTGACATAACATTTAGAGTTAAGGAATATTTAACAAACTATGCTCTTTAGAAACTTGAATTTACCATTATCAGTTTATATTAAGTCAAAAGGTAGGTATAGATTACAAAACAATAAAATAGAATTAATTGATAGAGCCTAGAGCCTTTCCAGAATTTGCAATCTTTACAAAGTATTATAATTCATTATGATATGAAGGGAATCAATACATTATAACAAATGAAGGCTTACAGGCAATAACCCCTTTCCCAATTTAGCAAAACTACTAACAATGAATGTTTCTATAGTTATCACAAAATTGTGCCACTTAAAACTTGCTCAATTCTTTCTTAAATAATAATTGGCTAAAGTGGGAAACTAAAGAATATAGCAAAAGAAAATTCACAGAAAGTGTTTTATCATCATAACGAAAAAAAAACATTCAATTTATATTTCTTGGAAAGGGTGACTCAGAGACATATAAGACAAAAATACTATTAATAAAAGGAGAAATAAATTAGAAAACACAAAAGCTGAAAATTATAAACCTCAAGAAACACAACTCACTAAAAAATCTGATCAAGAAAAACAGATCAATATGTACAAGCAATACTATAATTAAGAAAGCATTTGGCAAATAAATAAATAAATTAACAAAAGAAAGAGTGTGGCAAAGATATACTTTATTTTGTAAAATTATAAGCAAATATTATGATGAATTGTAACTCAAGTACTTTTGGAAAATTTAATAGATATTTTGGTGTCTTTGGTTTCACTTATGACCACCAGAGGGCACAGTAACTTTAAAATTTCTTTTTCCTTCCCTTTTCTTTCCTGGGAAGTCCTGGATGAGTTCTGGGCTGTTTATTTTAGCAGCAGCCCTGGAGTGGGGGGGTGGTTGGTGGTGGTGGGGGTGGGCTGGAGGAGGAGCCAGCCTGCTTGAAGCTTAAGTGTTAGTTTCAGAAGGGATCAAAGAGATTCGGGTTTGCCCACCTTGTTTTGGAGGGAACATCAAAATGAAGATCCTAGGGCCCTGGTGGGAAAAGAAAAAGACATGGAATTTATAGCATGAATTGGTAAATTCATATAGTTTCCAGGAAAAAAATAATGGATTTCTGAACAGGCAGAAAATGCTAGCTCAGGTTGCTGTTAAAGTCCACTCCAGGAGCACTGGAGGGACTTTGCCTTTCTTCTTTGTGTTGAAAGTGCTTTGGTAACTCAGAAGGGCAGAATTAACTGGCCCCTAACTTGTCCATGCCCCAAGAGGGCAAGCAATCCTTCCAGAATAGCAGCGTTAAATTAGAGAAGACGTTTGTCAAAGTTCCTTTCCAGCCCAAAGATGTTATTAAATAACTTCCAAGGGCCATCTTTGGCCCCATGGTGGAAAGTGTACAAATATAAAAATCACACACCTGGCACAAACCCATCCTTCTGCGACTTTGGGGAGATCACTTTAAATGACTCAAATAATGACAACGATCTTGCCTATGCCATGGAGCTGCAAAGGTTAATTCTGGTAGTAATGTTTCACTTTTTGAAAACATAAGACTGTCTGTGTGTGTAAGGGTTTCATGTTACCCAGTGGTCCTAGAACTAGTTTCTCTCCCTTAGACCTCCCACAGCGCTGTCAGTATGCAGTTTATGATCCTCGCACCCTTCTATGCTGCGTTAGCAATAGTTATATACACGTCTCCTCTTGACTACGAGAGCAAGATCTTGACCCAGTGCATCTGTGAACCCTCCTCGTTACTGAGCAGTGTCATACATGTAGCAGATTCTCAAAGAATATTTAGTAAGGGAATACATGAATATTTGTTCAGTAATCCCAATGCCTCCCATCTTCATTCTAACCCCCAGAGTAGCCAAAGCATACAGATTGGAAAAAAAGTGGTGAAACTGTCATTAGTCACTGTCATCGTTTTGTATGTAGAAAATCCTATGGAATATAAAAATAAAACCACTAGAAAATACTTGAATTTTGTATGGTCACAGGACACAGTCAATAAATAATTAATTGTATTCATACATAATGGCAATGAAGAATTAGAAAATGAAATAAAAGTACTTTCCGTAATAGTGTCAAAAACATCAAATATCTAGGAAGAAATTTAACAAAATACAAACGATCTCTATGCTAAAAGCTGCAAAATATTGCTGAGAAAAATTAAGGCAGACCTAAATAAGTGGAGAGGTATATGATGTTTATGGATTATAAGATTTATTTAAGGTGGCATTTCTCCTGAAATGGATTTATAGACTCATTGGAAGTCCCAGCAAGACATTTTTAGACATACACAGCTGATTCTAAAATTTACAGAGAATGGCAAAGAATCTAGAATAGCTAAAACAATCTTTAAAAAGAGGAACAAAGTTAGAGAACTTACCTAACCTGATTTCAAGAATTATTATAAACTAAGTAATAAGGACAGTGCTTATTGGCACAAGAATAGGCAAACCAGTGGGACAGAATAGAGAGTCAAGAAATAGACTCACACAAACAGTCAACTGGTTTTCTACAAAGGTACCAAACCAACCCAATTGGAAAAGAAGGTCTAACAAGTAGCATTCAAACACTGACTAATCATACTGAAAAAAAAAGAAACTCAACCCCTATCTTACTACATACACAAAAATTAAGATGAATCATAGCCCTAAAAATAAAAACTAGGACCATAAAGCCTCTAGAAGATTACATAGGAGATTATTTTTGTGATTTTGGAGTAGGCAGAGTTTTCTTAGGTAGGACACAAAAACCACTAATCATTAAAAACTAATAAATTAGCCTTCATAAAATATTTCTATTAAAATGGGCAAAGCACTTGAATAGACATTTCTCCGAAGATGGTATACAGATGGCCAATAAGCACGTAAAAGATACGCACATCACTAATCATTAGGGAAATTAAAATCAAAACCACATTGAGATATTAATTCACATCCAATAGGATGGCCGTTATATATATATTTATCTCAAGTGTTTTGGTGAGGATGTGGAGAAACTGGAACCCTTGTGCACTGTTGGTGGGAATGTAAAATGGCACTGCCACTGTGGAAACAGTATGGCAGCTCCTCAAAAAATTAAATATAGCAGTTCCACCTCTGGGTATATACCCAAAAGAATCAAAGCATGGACTTGAACAGACATTTGAATATCAATGTTTATAGCAGCATTATTCACAATTGCCAAAAGGAGAAACAACCCAAATGTCCATCCACGGATGAATGGATAAACAAAATGTTTATATACCTTCAATGGAATATTATTCAGCCTTAAACAGGAAGGAGTTCTAATACATGCTGCAACATAGATGAAAACCTTGAAGACATTATGCTAAGTGAAATAGCCAGTCAGAAGGATAAATATTGTATGATTCCACTTACGTGAGGTACCTGGAGTAGTCAAATTCATAGAGACAGAAATTTGAATGGTGGTTGCCAGTAGCTGCAGGGAGGGGAGATTGGGAAGTTATTGTTCAATGGGTACAGAGTTTCGGTTTGGGATGATGAAACAATTCGGATAGTGCTGATGGTTGCACAACAATGTGAATGTATTTCATGCCACTGAGCTGTATATTTAAAAATGGTTAAAATGGTAAATTTTATATTATGTATATTTTACTGCAATAACAAAAAAGAGTAACAAAATTTTTTTTTCGTTACCACTGTGTACAGATTTGCCATCACAGAAGTTGTGAAGGCAAAGGCAAGCCACAACTTCTGCGATGCACCTAAAGGACATGGCAGAGGCTAATGCTTTTCTTTTCTTTTTTTTAAAAATAAATTTATTTATTTATTTATTTTTTGGCTGCGTTGGGTCTTTGTTGCTGCACTTGGGCTTTTTCTAGTTGCAGCAAGCAGGGGCTACTCTTTGTTGTGGTGCATGGGCTTCTCATTGCAATGGCTTCTTTTGTTGTAGAGCACGGGCTCTAGGCGTGAGGTCTTCAGTAGTTGTGGCACGCGAGCTCAGTAGTTGTGGCTTGCAGGCTCTAGAGCGCAGGCTCAGTAGTTCTGGCACATAGGCTTAGTTGCTCCGCGGCATGTGGAATCTTCCTGGCAGGAGGATTCTTAACCACTGCGCCACCAGGGAAGTCCCTGCTTTTCTTAAATGGCACACCCCCAGCTTGTTCCAAAGTTCCTCAGAGGTGCCTGCAAATAAACACAGTCATCTAACACTTTCTGGGTGCTTGCTCTGTGTGTGGACCCTCTTCCAAGTGCTATATGAGTGTCGATTTGTGTACCCTCTCCACAGCTTTAGGAGGGAGGTAACCGTTATTACCCTCCTGAGAGAGGGGGTTAGTCAGGGGAGCCATGGTGATGAGCTTATCTATGGCCCCAAAGGCAGGAAGTGGAACCACCAGCCCCCATGGTCCAGGCCCAGGTTCATACCTCTGACCACTGTCCCCTGTACATCCCCTTTCAGGCTCTGCCAGTTCTCAGGCTCTCATTTCAGGTATTTGCTGTCCTCTTCTCACGCACAGCCCTTTCCACAGCAGACAGAATTCAGTCCTGTTTTGAGGAAGTGATCACATTAGGTCTGAGCCCCTAGCACTTCTGTGCCACTGCTGCCAAAGCAGCCCTCATGGGGCCACCTGACACTTCTTGTGGAAGCAGATAGACGGTCAAGCACTCTAGCCTGCTTGTCTCCTTGGGAGACTTGTTCTTTGATATATCCTCTCTTGTTTCCAAATGTTCTTTCTTTTTTAAAGAAAAGATGTTTTGGGTTAAGAACAATACAACTTGTAATATAAGAATATAGAAAAATAAAAAGAGGAAGAATTTGTTACTAATTCTATCAGAAAATCACCGTGAACATTTCTGGGGTTTTTTGGATGCATTTTAAAGGCACAAAGTTGTCATAATAGTAAATAAAAATTGTCCCCGCAGTTAAATGGATATTATTAATTGTAACATAACCATTCCCACACTGTTGGACATATAGGATGTTTCAAATTTGAAATTTAATGTTGTGTGGTGTTCTAAAGGGTTTTTTTTTCCTGATTAGGATAATTTTACACTATTCTCTTTTATTGGGCCGCTTCAGCTGCTGCTCCTCCCCTCTGGAGGTCCTTCAGAGGTACTCCTGACCATTTAGAGATTTTGGAACCCCTTGGTAAGCTGGTCGCAAAGACTTCCTGGGGCTCAGAAGTCACATCAGACCCCCTCCTCTGCCATGGAAGGCTCTTCTGCTCAGATGCCAGTGGATGGTAGAGGGGACAGCCACAGGAGACCCCAGCAGTAGACCACGTGTCGCCACATAGGGACACACGTCACCTCCTTGAGCAGCCTCTTGGCTCGGATTTGGGGCCCACAGTTTGCGGGTTGGTCTGCCCTCTGGGCATCTCATGGTCTGCAGGCCCTGTGGAGGTCCTAGGGGAGCTCGCTGCGCCCAAGTCAGCGTCTGTCACGCAGTGGTTTACAAGAATTAAGAACAATGTGACTTGCAAGGTCGCCTAGCGAGTGTTTTATGAAGACAGATATGTTAGCAGTGGAAGCGCGGACGCCAGGCAGGCTCTGAGCGCTCGCTGACCGCTGCAGGAGGGTCCGCGTCGGACCGAGGCGCGTCGCTGCTGGAAGCTTCCAGCAGGGGGCAGTGCGGGCACGCTCTTTCCTGACTGCACCAGGCTTTACGCTGCAAAATCGTTGAAAAGTTTGGAAGGCTTGCTCTTTGTTTATAATCTGAAGTTTACTAACTTCCACTCCAAACGGGATCATTCCATCCTGAAGGAATCCTTTTAAAATGCAACAGCGTATGTTACAATCAAGTGGAACCGATGGAGCTTGCTTTCTCACCTTGCTTTGGACTTTCATCACACTGGTGTGACAACCCGACCGCAGGTGGGGTCGGGCGGTGGGGAGCGGCAGGGGAGGTGGATTCCACCTGATGCAGACCGTAGGTGGAGACTGAGGGTGTTGGTTAAACAGACTCGCAGATTGAGGGAAATGCCTTTGTAGTGGTTCAGAGCTCCCAGTTAGATTTGGGTAGGAAAGAAATGTAACAATATTTTCCATAATTCCAGTCTAATTTCTTTCCATTTTATGCCTGATAGAGATAAGTCAACCACTTCTTGGTTAATTCTGCTGAGTTAGTGATGGCTCAGCCATTTTAGGTTTAAAACTGGCTGGCTCTCCCTTACCTCACCCTTGGGTTGATTCTAGGTAGGGAGAACAGGGCTGGATATCACTGCATACCTGGTAGCATGGGGCGGCTGGCCCCTTCTAAGGCCTTATTCTTTCCTGGGCCTCTGCTGACCTCTGCCTGTTCCCAGTGTATGTTTCATGTCCTCTGGGGCCTTCTGCAGAAGGACCAGGGAGGGCTCCAGGAGTGGCATCTGTGATCCCTGGGCTCCCTGGGACAGAGATCTGCTGAGATAGTAGCAGAATCTCTAGGCAGGGCCTCACTGGAGACTGTCCAATTGGTTTCCTTTGATGCAGTTTCCCACATTCCAGTTTCAAGACTGAGTAGATCCAACTGGGTTATTTAACTTCCAGGTCCCACTTGGGCTGTTGGGAACTTAGGGATGTCCTGCCATGCCTTTCAGTTGGGAGACAGGTGGGGGTGTTATGGGTCCTCTATTGCTTAGGTGCACCCAGACCCACTACTCCCTGAGACACAGGCCTTTCTAAGAGGCTCGCTGCTGTGTGTTCCAGGCTGTTGCCTGGTCTCAATTCTAGATCAGACTCAGACTTCAAGGTAGAGTCCACTCTTTGTCCATCCCCCAACCCTCATGTACTCAGCCTGAGGTGGGAGGGGGAGGGAGCATGGCCTTGGTGCTGAGCCTAAGCCCCATGCTTCCTCTCCCAACAGTTCCTTCCTCTACCCAGCTTGGAGGGTGCACACACACTCACACACACAGACAGACACACAGAGACACACATACAGAGACACACTGACACATGCATTAGATGATATATGTTGGCTTCTCACTTCACATGTATTGGTATATTGTGAATGAGGATGGTAGTGGTGGTGGATGACAAACCTCTGTATTTTTCTATTTCATCACCTTTCAAGTCTTTGGATGGTACTTTTTGAAATGGTGGTACTCACACCTGGATGGTACTTTTTGAAATGAGAAAGTAAAGATGTATCTTCTTTATTGTCTGATTCCACAGTGACTCCCTTTCCCCAAAGCATCGGGTGAGTCTGTGTCTACCTGTCTGGGGAAGAGAAAGGGCCTCGGGCCAGAAGGAACACTGCAGAGAAGAGAGGTGGCAGGCCAGCATCATCGTCCATATCTGTATTCCACCCTCTGTGCCTCATGGGGTGTTGTCAGGTCAAGACCCCAAGACCTGACCACTTCCTGAGTGGAGGGGCTTTCTCTTAAAGGGAATGGGTCTTTGTTGTCAATCATTCTGAGAAATAGTGGACCCTAGGGTGGGACATGGGACTTGGGATGTGTTAGGGGTCTCTGAGCATATTCAGTAAATAAACACCCAAATATCTGAGTTCTGAACAAATTGAGAAATATTGCATAAAAGTGTCAGATGGAGGCCTTACTAATGCTGGTAGGTGGTCACCTCTGGCCATGCCATGCTTGTCTCCAGTGAGGTAAGCAGTTAGTCAGTCAGGGGCTTCCTGGACAGATCTGGGGCCTGTTCCTAAATTATCCTCTGTTACACTTCCCTTAGCTCACCCCCAGGTCTTCAGGAAATCCCCACTAAAAGCTACAGTCTGAGCTCCGATTGTGGTGGGGCGTGGGGTGGAGAGGATTCTGTGCCTGTGGCTTCGGTGAGCAGCACCGGGCACAGCGCCCACTCCCTGAGGAGCGCCGTGCCTGCACGGAGGACAGGGGCAGCTGTGCCTTGTGGACCCGCTCGTGGGACTCCTGTGGGAAGGATGGGAGCGTGGCGAAGGGAAGGGGAGGAGGGCCTGAGAGTCCTGCTCTGGAGCCTTCTGAGCTAGCTGTAGAAAGTGCTGGTGGGTGAGCCCGGGGGGCTCCTGCCTTCCTAATTTGGGTCAGAATGGATTCAAACATTGGCCTGTGTTTTCTGTGCCAGAGGTGTTATGCCAGGTGCCCTTCTGTGCTTGAAGAAGGTAGTCTCCACAGCATGCTTTCCCAGAGATACCTCTTGTTCCTGGCTAGAAGTTTAGTCATGAGATGAGGCGATGGAAACTGGTTTTTAAAGCTGATCGAGGGCCTTGTCAGTTCATGGGGGACACAGGGTTGGGTTAGCCATAGTACTCAGCCCTTCCCATGCAGCATTCCCCTCCGGGGGTCCTAGAGTGTGCTGAGGAGCCCCCTCCGACCCCCACACTGCACTCTCCACGCCCACCTTGCGCCCACAAAGGACCCATTGTCTCTACACAAGCGTCCTGGTGCCGAACTGCCCCTGTGCAGCTGTCATAACACTGGAATCCGCTGGCTCTTCCTTGGACAGTTTCGTAACCAGATCTGGGTCTGATGTTTGCACTTCATGCTCGACCCCCACTCCTAGCCTGACAAGGGACTCTTTGCATCCCAGGTCCCCTGAGTTCCAGCTGACGTGCACCTTAGGCTTCCCAAGCCTTTGCTGTGCCCACACCTGTTTTGCTGTGGGAACTCATGAACTTGATTCTCAACCTGGCTGGGAGTGCTGGAAATGTCGAGAGACTTGGGGGCAGGGAGAAACAGATCACCCCCTGTTTCTTTTTTCCCTGCTTCCCTAGAGTAAATAGCAAAGGTTTTGGTTTTAAATTGGAGATGGTGGACCTTACAGTCATTGCAAATATCCCATGATCTCATTCTCTGACCCTTTTCCTTTTTCATTTTGACACCTGGGGATTTGTTGCTAAGTCCTGAAAGCCTGGAGCCGTGTTATCGACTATCTTCTAGTGTTTCATGGTTTTCCTATTATACTTTACATGAGTAGAACCAGCCCTTTTTCTTTCACCTCCTGTTCTCACTGCAGCCTTTTGGTCCGGGGATTGCACATTCTAATTGTAATGCTGTGCAAAAGGTGTTCATTTCACTGTCAACACAACCTCTATGGCGTAGCAACATCTTGTAGTGTTCTCATCAAAGGAACAGAGAAACCGAGGCAGGAGACCAGTTGTTGGCCCAAGGTCATAGTGGAAAAGCTGAGCCTCACTCAAGTTCTGGCTCGCAGCTCTGAGTCCTTTCATAATTAATAGAACCACAGTGCTGTGTGGACTGACTGCAGCTTAGAAGGGCTGTCATGCCACATGCTCGAGTGGGCAGGTGCTGATGACCTCTTCCCCTCTCTGTCTCTCCAGGGTCTCTTGAGGCAAGTTGGTGGGACTCCCATTTACCTGAGAAAGGCTTTCTGTTTGTAGAACACCTACAAACAGCATAGGTGAATCCTTCAGAGACTGGATGAGAACAGAGATGAGATCTCCTCCTTCCCTCCTTCCTTCCGCCTCCCCTCCCCCAAATTCTAGGAAGTTGTGGAAGAGAGATCTTTTTGTTGTTTGTGTGCCATCTCTGGGACTCCTGTGAGTTAGTTGCTTCCCCTTCTATATTTCCCAAACCCAGGGCCACTGCTTAAATTGAGCAAATGATCATTTCAGAACTTCAAGTGCGCACTATTCTAATTCATAGTCTGGGTGGATCTGTTTATCATTATAACAGTTTTCCAGCAGATGGCAGGGAAGTGTCATGAAGAGCAGGTGCCTTGTTGTCACTTGTGTGGCATCTCTGAGTTAACAGCAGACCTGCCCTTGGCACATCTGACTGAGCTGGTGCCACTGCAGAGAGATGGCCACACTGAGCATGACCTCAGACCTTGGTGTCCAGCTGGGCTGCATCTGAGGGAGCAGGGTGCAGGGGCCTCCCTTCCACTGCAGCCAGCTGGGGCACTGGGCAGTGAGGCCTGGCACTCAGGACTGTCCTGGTGGCCATGAGGGCTCTTCTAAGACACATGATTTAGTCCAGAGGTCCTCAAACTATGGCTGGTGGGCCAGTCCAGCCACTGTCTGTGTTTGTTTGGCCAGAAAGGCAGGAATGGTTTTTATATTTATAAATAGGGACTTCCATTTATAAAGCACTGGTGGCGCAGTGGTTAAGAATCCGCCTGCCAATGCAGGGGACATGGGTTCGAGCCCTGGTCTGGGAAGATCCCACATGCCGCGGAACAACTAAGCCTGCATGCCACAACTACTGAGCCCGTGTGCCACAACTACTGAAGCCCATGTGCCTAGAGCCCATGGTCCGCAACAGGAGAAGCCACCGCAATGAGAATCCCGTGCACCGCAATGAAGAGTAGCCCCTGCTCGCCACAACTAGAGAAAGCCTGCGTACGGCAACAAAGACCCAATGCAGCCAAAAATAAGTAAAATAAAAAAAATTATTAAAAAAATATATATATTTATAAGTGGTTGGAAAGAAATCAAAAGAAAATAATATTTTGAGACATACGAAAGCTATACAAAATTCAAATTTCAGTGTCCACAAATGAAACTTTGTTGGGACACAGCCATGCTCATTTGCTTACATATTGACTCTAGCTGCTTCTGACCTACAACAACAGAGCTGAGAAGTTGTGACAGATGCCACAAAGCCTAAAATATTTACTCTCTGGCCCTTTACAGAAAAGTGTTGCCAACCCCTGGATTAGTCCTTTGGGACTTGCATTGGCTCCAAACTATCACGATATTTTGGGGTATGCATACCTAAGCAGAGGGTGAGCTAGGGCCAGGATGAAGTGGAAGACCCAGGGGCTACTGATGGCACAGTGAGTTCTTGAGAACCCTGGGAGTTGGTGGTTATGGATGCCTATTCTAGGCCATAGCACCCTATCCAGAGGGTGCAGTGCTTTGGGGAAAAGTGATCTTCTCTCAGCCCCAGGCCTCGCCCCAGTCACTGGAGCCCTAGTTGCAAAGATGCGTCTTTGCTTCAGTATCCCTGTCTGTCCATGCATGAGCTATGACCCCTGGACCTAGCAGAAGGCTTCCAGCCTTTCAAACTCCTTTGGTGACAATTTGAGCATCTATTGATATCCTAACCCTGCTTAAACTCCCAGCTGATTTCCACCAATGTGTAAGGGAAATCTTTCGTGACCTTCTGGATAATGGGGTGGTGTTGGATGTAGACAAAGGTAAAAAAAACTAAACTTGCAGCCCCTGGGTTCCCTGTAGAAACATCTTCAACAGATCAATGTAGCGAAAGTAATTTCCACAGCCCAGTGGTTGACTTCCTGGGCCACGTTCTGTTCAAAAAAGATGTGCTTATAATATGTGATCAAATATCTGCCATCTGTCAGGAAGTCTGGCTCTTTTCACTTTAAAAAGATGTCCAGATTTCAGTTTTGCAAGGTGAAGAGAGTTTGGGAATGGATGGTGGTGATAGTTGCACAACAGTATTTTATTTGAATGTTTTTAATACCACTGAACTGTACACTTAAAAAGGTTAAGATGGTAAATTTTATGGTATGTGTATTTTACCACAATAAAAAAGATGCAAACCAAAAGTCCAGAATCCAACCACTTACCTCCTTCTCTGCTGTCACTTAGTCCAAGACACTGACTGCTACTTCATTCCTAAGGATTATTCTGAGACCTTCTAAAGATTCCCCTCCTTCACCCTTGCTGTATTGTAGCCTACTCTCAATGGAGCAGCTAGAATGATGCTTTTAAAATGTCAGAGTACTCAAGGCCCTCTTCTGTTCAAAGTCCTGCAATGCCTCTCAGCTCACTGAGAGCAGAGGCTAAAATTCGTCCAGTTGTCCTCAGGTCCCTTCACAGTCTGGCACCCGTATCTCTCTGACCTTCTATCCCTCCCTCATTCCAATCTGTCCTCCATGGCCTCCTTGTTATTCCTCTGGGGCACCAGGCACATATCTATCGAGAACATTCACACTGCAGGGTAACTCTGGCTGGAATATTCCTTCCCAGATGTTCTCCTTCAAACTTTTGCTCAGATGTTATTTTCTCATTGAGGTCTAGCTTGACTCTCCTTAATACTCAACTTATCTCCCCACTCCCTTTGTGCTGCTCTGTTTCTTACATTATAGTACTTACTTATCCCATCGGGCACAGTGTATGATTTGCATATTTGTTATCTACTGCTTATTCTTCCTGGGATGTAAACTGCATGAGCTTAGGCATGTTTTGTGCATTGGCTTAGAATAATATCTGGCGCACATTGCAGGTGCTCAACACATATTTTTTGACCGATATAATAAACGAATCCTTAAGAAGCAAGCCTTCCCAAGTACTGAAGCTTGTGTTTGAACTATAGGTACCTCCTCCACTAACAAATTATCTGAAAAATGTTGGATATTGTCTTAATGGGGCTCCTGGTCAGGATCCATGAGGCAGCTTCTTTAAGTGAGGTAGATACGCTTATTCTCCTTGTTAAATAGAAGAGGAAACCAAGGCAGCCATAGGTGTTGAACCCTGGGTGTTGGCTTGAGAGTCTATGTTTTTAACACTATACATACTACCTTTCCTGTAGTGCACTGGAATTTGAACTTGTCTTCTCTCCAGACAAGGTCACTTCTTGCCTCTGCCCTATTTGGCTTTTTTTCTTAGTTGAACCCTTCCTGTATCCCCACTTTTCTGGGAGGGAGCACAGAGAATTTTCTACTTTACAAGTGGGGAAACTGAGGCCTGGCTGTTTTCTGTAACGTGATTCTAATCACAGCGTTAGTAGGTAGCAGAACTGACCCTGGAACCTAGGAATTCCACACTCCACAGCTGAATGCACGTGCTGTGCTGCCTTGTGTTCTGCTCCTTGTTCTTGTCAATAAATTGGGTAAAGATATGGAGTGGATGCCAGTTAGATCAAGAATAGTAGAAATTGGTGTGGAGGGTGGGATGTGAGTGGGGAAAGCTCACTGGAAGATGACTGGGATCAAGAAAGGATTCAGAATTGTGGGGAATGGTGGAAGGAGCAGAGTGGTTTTAGTCTTGAGAGAATTCAGGGTGAGGGTAGGGGCATATGAAAACTCTTGATATTTGGGTGTCTATGTGGAGGTCTTAAGAGGTGGCATGGAATCTGGAGAGATGCCATTTTAGGCTGGGCAAAAGTCTCTGAACTTGAGTTTTCCTATCAGTGCAACGAGGGCCCATTAAGACCCACTTTTCAGAGTTGTGTTGGAAAGTCATTATGAAAGGCACCCAGCAGAACTCCTTACACCCCGTGAATGCCTTCTACCATGAATGTGGTGGTGAGGAAATAGTGATAAAGACGACAATCTACAAGTCTGGAAAACCACTTTGGCAACATAATTGGGATGGTTTCAAGGGCTTAGGTTAGAGGACGTGACATGTACCATCATTCCAGTCTTAGCTGTTTTATTTCATTAAAGCCAATTTAGTTTTTGTACAGCACAGGGAACTATACTCTATGTTTTGTAATAACTGATAACGGAAGGAATCTGAAAAAGAATACATATGTATATAAGACGTTATGGAAAAACCCGAACGAACTTTTTGGCCAACCCAATATAACTGAATCACTGTGCTCCACACCTGAAACTAACATGACATTGTAAAGCAACTATGCTTCAATTAAAAAAAAAAAAGAGATTAAAAAACCCCAATTTTGTTTAGCATGACAACCACGACAGCTGCAATATTTTGGACAATTTCATTTAATTTGAAACATAGAATGGAAGTAATGCTATTTTCTAAATGACAGAGGATATAGTTAGGATAATTGGAACAGAAATATTTGTTGTGCATTTAGATGGTTATTTTAATTATAATATACTCACCTTGTGTGTATATTCTGTGGCTTACATATAATCAGTAAATATTCTATCATTTGTTCTTCTTCAGAAACATGAGGAAAAAATGAACAAAAAACAACCACGACATTACAGCATGAGAGGGTCAGGGAATTTTAGAAATGGAAAGGATGTTAGAAGTGGGGTTATGGTGAAATTCAACATCTAGAGGAAGGATTTAGCAGTCTCACCGGAGGCCCTTTCTGGCGGTGTGCAGCAGTCTCCTGTCTTGCTAAAGTGTCACATTTGGCATACACTCCTGGAAAACTAGCAAAGTTTTCAGTCTTTTTCAATTAAATTCCATGATGGTGTCCCTCTTGCCATCCGATGTTAATTTGCCTCTCATTGCTGCACCTTCAGTGGTTTCCTATTTCCTTCAGGATAGACTCCAAAGAAATTCACAATCTGGCACCAATATACCTAAGGCTGTTACTTCCCTTCATGTGTCCTCTGTCCCAGTGTTGGCCTCAGATTTCTGAGCTCAAATTTCTGAGACGGGGCACAGTGTGCTGGGGCTCCGGAGCCAAGGGGCCAGATGTATCAATGGAGGCATTGCCTTATCTTATGTACTCTGGGGTTCTACTCTTTCTTCTTTTCACACTTCAGTGCAGTGGAGGTGGTGATGAGCAGGGAGGGAAAGTCAATGTTACCAAACAACTGTGAGCCTCTGTGAATCCAGCCAAGATTAGAGAAGCTTGCATGTAGCAGGAATTCAGTAACCAGCAAATTCCACACTGGATGATGTTTTGTAATGTAGGGGATGCCTCATGTATGCTGGTCTATTTGATCTTCACACGAGAACCCCTTCTGTAGGTAAAACAAGTCCTTCCATGTCACCTGCCTGCCAGTCCAAACATGCTTGCCTCCACTGTCCCTCAACACTGTCCCCCTTCCTTGGGGTTCAGGCTGGCACAACGTGCTCTTAAGGTGATTCTTTTCACTACCTCCGTTTGTATTTTGTCACAAGGAGGCTATTGACTTAAATCAGAGGAAAGAAACACAAAACAATTCATTTCAGAGTCAGATAGGTCTAGACTAGCACTGTCCAGTAGAAATTTAATGTGAGCTACATATACAATTAAAAATTTCTAGTAGTTAAAATTAATTAAAAAATATGTTTTTGGGGCTTCCCTGGTGGTGCAGTGGTTATGAATCCTCCTGCCAATGCAGGGGACATGGGTTCGAGCCCTGGTCTGGGAAGATCCCACATGCTGTGGAACAACTAAGCCCATGCGCCACAGCTACTGAGCCTGCGCTCTAGAGCCTGTGAGCCACAACTACTGAGCCCACCTACCACAACTACTGAAGCCTGTGTGCCTAAGCCACCGCAATGAGAAGCCCATGCACTGCAACGAAGAGTAGCCCCCGCTCGCTGCAACTAGAGAAAACCTGCACATAACAACAAAGATCCTATGCAGCCAAAAAAAAATAAATAAAATAAATTTACTAAAAAAATAAAAAATAATGTTTTGTTTATTAACCCAATATATACAAAATATTATTTCAACACATAACATTAAAAATGATCAGAAATATTTTATTTTCTTTTTTCTGTTCCAAGTCTTAGAAAGCTGGTGTGTCTTTTATACTCTGAGCACATGTCAATTCAGACTTACTCCATTTCTGGTGCTCAGCAGCTGCTTGTAGCTAGTGGCTGCTGTATTGACACAGCAGGTCTGCAGAGTCTATGGCTGAACGATGTTAGTCATAGAGTCACATGGATCTGAGTGTGAATCCTGACTCTGCCACTGATAGGCTGTCCAGACTTAGAAAACCTCCTTCACTTTTATGAGCCTCAGTTTTCTCACCTATAAAATGGTGATATTAGTTATTACCTCATGGGGCTGTCATGAAGATAAAAATGAGTTAATACATGTTCTGGCACAGAGTAAACATTAAATAAGTGTTAATTGCTGATATTATTCTAGCTAGATTTTAAATTTGAGTGTTTATATGCAAGACAGCGATGTTACATTTTCTTGCATCAGTTTCATTCTGTAATATCTGTGGGTGATGAAGACAAGTTAACTTGCTTTGAGGGCTTTAGCTGGTGACCATTCTTAAAGCACACATTTGTGAAGTTGGTTTTAAAATTTTGTTTCTTTTGAACATTTTATTATGAAAATGTTCAAACAGAAATGTTGAAAGAATTATACAGTGAACACCTGTATATAAACCATCTAGAGTCTACAATGAACATTTTGCTGTATTTGCTTTATTAAAACTTATCCATCTTTCTACTGTCCATCTATAAATCCATCTCATTTAACTTCTTTTGCATTTTTATAATTATCGGGGCCATTGTTCATATTGCAAAAGTTAAAAAACCTATTAAGATGCATTAATCATGAGTGTTTTTGCACATCTTTCAGCAAATTGCCAGAATAGTGACAACAAATATGTAAGAAGTCAAATAGTTTGAATAATATAATTAATATTATTGATGTACTATAATATTTAATAAACAAGGTATATGCATGTTCTTTTCCAGTGCCACGTTCTTTATCAGCACATTTTGTTGTTGATAAAATGTCGCTATTCAAAGGTTTCATATGGTCCAATTTATTTTTCCTCTTGTTTCCCTTACCTAAGGAGACATATCCAAAAAAAAATTACTAAGACCAGTGTCACAGAGTGTACTACCTATGTTTTCTTCTAGAAGTTTTATGTTTTCAGATCTTACATTTGAGTCTTTAATTCATTTTGAGTTTATTTTTGTAGATGGTGTGAGAAAGTAGTCTACTTCAGTTTTGTCTGCATGTGGCTGGCCAGTTTTCCCAACACCATTTATTGAAGAGGCTGCCTTTTCCCCATTGTATATTCTTGCTCCTGTGTCATAGATTAATTGACCATATAAGTATGGGTTCATTTCTGGGTATTGTGTATCCCTTAATTATTACGTAGATGATCTTACTACTTTGTCTTTTAACCTTTCTACTATTAAGGTTACCCTATGTTTGCCTTTACCAATAAAATTTGTTCTTTTGTAATTTTTATATTTTTAGTTGTGGCCTTCTCTTTTCCACGTAGAGAAGTCCCTTTAACATTTCTTGTTAAGCTGCTTTAGTGGTGTTGAGCTCTTTTAGTTTTTTTCTTGTCTGTAAAACTCTTTCTCCTTCAAATCTGAATGAAACCCTTGCTGGGTAGAGTATCCTTGGTTGTAGGTTGTTTCTTTCATCACTTTGCATGTATTGTGGCACTCCCTTCTGGCCTGCAACGTTTCTGCTGAAAAGTCAGGGGACAGTTTTATGGGAATTCCTGTGTATGTAACTAGTTGCTTTTCTCTTGCTACTTTGAAGCTTCTCTCTTTATCTTTAATTTTTGCCATTTTAATTATAATGTGTCTTGGTGAGGACCCCTTTGGGTTCACCTTGTTTGGGACTCTCTGTGTTTCCTGGACCTGGATGTCTGTTCTCTTTCCCAGGTTTTGGGATTTTTTAGCTATTATTTCTTCAGATAAGTTCTCTGCCTCTTTCTCTATCTCTTCTCCTTCTGGGACCCCTATAATGTGAATATTAGTATGCTTGATGTTGTCCTAGAGGTCTCTTAAATGATCTTCACTTTCTAAAATTCCTTTTTCTTTTTTCTGTGCTGTTTGAGTGATTTCCACTACTCTGTTTTCCAGTTTGCTGATCTCTGTATCGTCTAACCTACTTAATACCTTCTTGTGCATTTTTGATTTCAGTTATTGTATTCATTAGCTGTCTTTGGTTCTTCTTTCTCTTTTCTTTTCTTTCTTTTCTTTTTTTTTATTGAAGTATAGTTGATTTACAATGTTGTGCCAATCTCTGCTGTACAACAGAGTGAATCAGTTATACACATAGAGACGTTCATTTTTATATTCTTTTCCATTATGGTTTATCACAGGATATTGAGTATAGTTCCCTGTGCTGTACATTAGGACCTTGTTGTTTATCCATTGTAAATATAATAGTTTGCATCTTCCAACCCCAAACTCTGAGTCCATCCTTCTTCCCTCCCCTCTTCCCCCTTGGCAACCACAAGTCTGTCCTCTATGTCTATGAATCTGTTTCTGTTTTGTAAATAAGTTCACTTGTGCCATATTTTATTATTTTTTAATAAATTTATTTATTTATTTTTGGCTGCATTGGGTCTTCATTGCTGCACACGGGCTTTCACTAGCTGCGGTGAGCAGGGTCTACTCTTTGTTGCGGTGTGTGGGCTTCTCATTGCGGTGGCTTCTCTTGTGGAACATGGGCTCTAGGTGCGCGGGCTTCAGTAGTTGTTGTGCCATATTTTAGATTCCACATAAAGTGATATCATATACTATTTGTCTTTCTGACTTACTTCACTTAGTATGCTGATCTCTAGTTGCATCCATGTTGCAGCAAATGGCATTATTTCATTCTTTTTTATGGCTGAGTAGTATTCCATTGTATATATGTATCTTCCTTCTATTTTCTAACTCTTTGTTAAACTTCTCTCTGTGTTCATCCACTCTTCCCCCAAGTTTGTTGGGCATCTTTATGATCATTACCTTGAACTCTTTTTGGGTAGATTTCTTATCTCCACTTCCCATAGTTCTTCTTCTGAGATTTTATCTTGTTCTTTCCTTTGGAGCATATTCCTCTGTTGCCTCATTTTGCCTAAGTCTCTGGGTTTATTACTGTATATTAGGTGGGTTGGTTATGTTTCCTGATCTTGGAGAAGTGGCCTTATTTAGGAGACTTCTTATGGGGCTCAGCAGCATACTCCAGTCTGGTCACCAGAGCCGTATTCTCTAGCAGTTCCCCCGTGTGGGCTGTGTGGTCCCTTCTGTTATGGTGGGGCCAACTACTGTTGGTGTACTGGTAGGTGGGGCTGGCCCTGGCTCGATTGCTTGCCAGGCCTTGTCTCGTGTGGTGGCTGCTGGCCCACTGATGGACAGGGCTAGGTCCCAGGGTGGCTTGCTGCAGGGCCAGGGGGATCCTGGGGCTGGTGCTGGTCCACTGGTGGGAGGGTCCTTGTCCCAGGGTGGTTGGCTGTGGGACTTGGGGAGCCCCAGGCTAGTGCTGGCCCGCTGGTGAATGGGACCAGCTCTTGGGGTGGCTAGCTGCTGGCTCTAGGGTCCCAGGGCTGGTGCTGGCCCACTGGTAGAAGGGGCCAGGTCCCTGAGAGGCTGGCTCCTTGGCCTGGGGATTCTGGGACTGGTGCTGGCCCTCTGGTGCTAATAGGCTAGAGAGAAGACTCCAAAATGGCCCTTGTCAACACCAGTATCCTTGTGGTAGAATAGGTTCCCCCAAATGGCTGCCAACATGTATCCACTGGGGGTGTCCCGGTTGTCTCCTGCCTCTCCGAGAGGCTCTTCAAGATGAGCAAGTGGATCTGACCCAGGCACCTTTTAAATTACTGCCTCTGCACTGGGATTTGGTGTGTGAGATTTTTGTGTGTGCCCTTTGGGAGCAAAGTCTCTGTTTCCTATAGCCCTCTGGCTCTCTCATATACAAGCCCTGCGGGTCTTCAGATCCAGACATTCTGGGGGCTTGTATTGCTGGTGCAGGAGCCCCAGGCTTGGGGAACTTGACCTGAGGATAAGACTCTTTGCTACTTGGGGAGAACCTATGCAATTGTGATTATCTCCCATATGTGGGTCACCCACCCCGGGGTATGATTCTTGACTATACCACATATCTGCCCCCTTTACTCTTCTAGTTGTAGTTCCTTTTTTATATCTTTAATTGTGGAAAATCTTTTCTGCTAGTCTTCAGATTGTTCTCATAAATAGTAGCTCTGTAAACAGTTGTGATTTTGGTGTGCTTGTAGGAGGTGAACTCAGGGTTTTTCTACTCTGCCATCCTGGCCACATCTCTAAACAACTCTTAATATAGAGAATATCAATTAGAAAGTACAGAGTATTTAAAAGTGAAGACTACCAACAGCATGACATGTTGTGTCTAAATGTAACTCAGAAGAGTGTTCCTGCCTTTATTTTTATTTTTTATGTATGTATGTGTGTATTTATTTATTTTGGCCATGCTACACAGCATGTGGGATCTCAGTTCCCTGACCAGGGATTGAACCCATGCCCCCTGCAGTGGAAGTGTAGAGTTCTAACCACTGGACTGCCAGGGAAGTCCCCCTGCCTTTAAATGTATTTATTAGACAAGAAAAAATAAGGCAAAAAGTCAAGGAGGTAAAAGAATAAGGTAAAATAAAATAAAATAAAAAACAAATTTAACAAAATACAGTAGTAGGAAGGACTCATTAAATGACAAAAATGCACAAATTAATGAAGATTGAGAAATGAAAGAAAAAGAGATGATTCTTTGAAAATACCAAAATAGGCCAACCTCTTGACAGTAGTCAAGAGAAAAAGAGAAAACCAATAATATTAGCACTGAAGAATGAGAAACTCAGTGTGATTGATTTATTTATTTGGCTGCTCCAGGTCTTAGTTGCGGCACGTGGGATCTTGTTCCCTGACTAGGGATTGAACCCGGGCCCCCTGCATTGGGAGGACAGTCTTAACCACTGGACCACCAGGGAAGTCCCAAGTTAAGGTAGAAGAAATCCATGGGAATTCCCTGGTGTTTTAGTGGTTAGGACTGTGTGCTTCTGCTGCAAGCTGCACGGCATGGCCAAAAAAAATAAAAAATAAAAAAAATAAAAAGAAGAAATCCTTTATAAAAGCTTTTAAACAATCTAGATGGAAAGAACAAATTCTGGGAAACTAAATTTCTAAATTTGATTCAAGAAGGGTCCAAAAATTCCCCCCAAATAATGGAGGAAATTGAAAAAGTGGTCCAAAATATACTGCTAAAATAGTCACTATCTTTCAAGGGATGGATAATTTCTGTAGTTAAATCTGTTCCAGAATACAGAAAACAAAATGAAACAGTCCTCATCTTTTTCTAAACAGTGAACATAATCCTGATCCTACATTAGACTAAAGAACAGCATTAAAAGGAAAATGTATAGGTTAATCTAACTCATAAACAAAGATGCAAAATCTCAGTTGAAATGTTAACGAATCAAACAATGTTTTTTTTTTTTTTATAATGTGGACCATTTTTAAAGTCTTTATTGAATTTGTTACAGTATTGCTTTCATTCTGTGTTTTGGTTTTTTGGCTACAAGGCATGTGGGATCTTAGCTCCCTAACCAGGGATTGAACCCACATCTGCATTGGAAGGCAAAGTCTTTAACCACTGGACTGCCAAGGAAGTCCCCAAACAATGTTCTTAAGGAAAGAATAGTGCATTCTGACTGAAGGCATGCAAGGATAGCTCAACAACAAAAAAATCTGTTAACATTATTCACCCTTTTACTAAGGTGGAAACAAAGTAACCTTGTGATCTCCTGGATGGATGCCAGAAAACACAATCTTGAGAAGCTGTAAAACTCTTCTCTGAGGGCCACTGAGTGCAGTGATTGAAAAGGTAAATAGATGCCACTAAACAGATGTGACAATGACCCTTCATTGTTCCCAAGAGAGTAGTAAATGCTTTTGGTTTAAATTAATGTTTTCTCTAAGCCCTGATTGTCTGAGTGATTCTGCCTGTCATTTAAGAAATACGTCACTCTATCTTCAGCTCTTTATTTATATCTTGCAGATATTTATATTGTTTTCGTGAATTTTAAATAAAAAGGTGCAGGGGGGCTTCCCTGGTGGCGCAGTGGTTGAGAGTCCGCCTGCCGATGCAGGGGACACGGGTTCGTGCCCTGGTCTGGGAGGATCCCACATGCCGCGGAGCGGCTGGGCCCGTGAGCCATGGCCGCTGAGCCAGCATGTCCGGAGCCTGTGCTCCGCAACGAGACAGGCCACGACAGTGAGAGGCCCACATAACGCAAAAAAAAAAAAAAAAAAAAGGTGCAGGGGCCATAGCTATTATCACTGCAGGCTAGAAGTGGAGTTAGAGGTTCCTGAGAATCCAGGAGGTACATGCTTCTGTGCTGATAGCACACAACATCCAGGCAAAGTTAGGAGACCTCTCGTTCCAAGTGAAAGAATGTGAGCAGAGCCCCAAACTGTACAACGCATGCGGTCAAGCTTTGACCTTTCTCATTATGTGGAGTCACTGAAGGATTCATACAAATGGTGTTTTAATCATAGCATAAGTTATTAATTTAAACCAGACAAATTGCCCTTGGGGATTCTTCATTCTGTGTAGGCGTTTTTATAAACTTCCATGATTTTTCACCTAATTCTCCCTTGTTTACTTTTGTTGAGACGTTGGCAATGTTTTATAATTTAGACTTTTTCACCTTTGGAAATAAACCAGGCTTGGAAAAAAAATGTTTTGTCAGAATTTTGGATGAACTGAGAAAACTGTGTAATTTATGAAATCAGGACTTCTAATTTGAGGAAGTACAAAGGATGGAGTGCAGCCCGGGCCTGGGTCAGCACTGGGCCGCCTGACCCCATATCAGTCTCAGGCAGAGCAAGTCCATGGCCTTCTGGGCCGTATCTCCATTTTGAGCCCAATGGAACAATCAAACTGGATTTTCATGGTACCCAGCACAGAAACACTGGACTAAAAGGGATCACATGAGAAGCCAGTTAATCTCTGTGGGTATTTAAATAGATCAGCAAATGGTTTCTGACAGAATAGCTCACTGACCATCCTCTGGGCAAAATTTGTCCCCTTGGATGTGGTGAATGTGCCTCAAAGAATCAGCGGATGTGTGTAATGGACACAGTTAATTAGCTATCCATTGTTTGCATCCTGAAAAACCCACTCAGGGAGACAGCAGACCCAGTGGTTAACTATTTGGCATTTATTACTGCCCACGTTATCTCTTGAATTTTCCCCTTTTCTGTTTTCTACCATTTGGGATGAAGCTGAGGACCCATTCCAGTTCTTGCTGTGGATTGACACTAGCTCTCGCTTGGCCACGCTCTCTGGGGCAGGAGACCAGAAGTGTTTGTTGGAATAGCGCGCCCTCCTTAAGGCGAGAATGAAGAAGCCTGTAGTTTTAGTTTTTACAAGCAACCAGACTGCAGTCATGAGGAGGAGATGGAGCTAACTCTGTGGCAGAAAGATAGAAACTTAGAACTTCATGGCATCAGAGTCCCTGGGTCAACCAGTTCCAGAGCTGTCTTAACTCTTGGACCTCCAGTTATGTGTTTTAATTGTTTTTGAGCCAAGTTGAGGTGAGCTTTCTCTTACATGCATGTTAAAGCTCCCAAGTAACACAGAGTAAGAATTATTCTCTGTAATTTTCTGAGTGTAAGACTTCTTCTACTTCCCTTTTGATGCTCCCTCACTTATAACTTTAAAGTTATAAATCTTGCAAACTAACCATTTTTTCTTTTGAATTGTTTCTTTTTTAATAGTGTTTTTAAGCCCCAGATCATTAGTGACTATTCGCTAACATTTACTGTGCGTATACTCATTGTTGGACACTCTCATAAACATTTTATGTGTACAGCATTTCATACTTATGAATTTACAAGGAATAAGTTTGGCTTTTACCTATAACATAGTCCCCAAAGGGGGTAAATATTTCAATTATTCCCAGTGTGGATAGACTTAAACTCTATGTATGTATTTAATAACAGCACTTACTATATAAGCTTTCATTCAGTTGGCTCCATAACGTTTTGAGGCTAAGACTGTCATTTCCACATTTTAAATAGGACTAAAGTAGGGAGAGATGCCCAAGGTCGTGCTGTTAGTGACAGGGCTGGACCCAGGTGCATTCAGCTCTATCCCAGGGTCTGTGTACTTCATTGCCTCCCTGTGTAGATTTTACTGGATACTACTGAGCTATTGCTGTGTGTCTCTCCAGGAGATGTCATAGGCAGGCTGAGCAGAGAGGTGAGTTTTATCATGAAGATTTAGAATTGAAAACATGACTAATTGTTAGCTCCTCTAAAGTACTATTCTGAAATAGATGGCAAAAAGTAACGTGAATGCTTCTGAACCAAGGACTGATTATATACATTATTTTGATCCTTTTCATCTTCATTTTTATGTATTTGATCTGTTAAAAATGTATATTAAAATTGATACATTAAAACCTCCCAGAAAAAAATTGACAAACTGGGACTTCCCTGGCAGTCCAGTGGTTAAGACTCTGGTTTCCAATGCAGCGGGCATGGGTTCCATCCCTGGTCGGGGAGCTAAGATCCCACATGCTGTGCTGCACAGCCAAAAAAAAAAAAAAAAAAGAAAAGAAAAAGGTAAAACCTCTCAGGACACTGGTTTGTTCTATTGTATTCTTATGATTCCTGTAGGAGTTATTTTACCTGTTGGCTTATGATGTTATCTGGGCCTGGAACCACAGTGAGGGTTAAATGTTCTTCTTGACTGTGCCTCCCATCATCACAATATGACCCTCTTGGTGCCTTTTCCTGTCTCCCCATTCCCCCCACCCCCCTGAATGCTACATTGTGTGTATTGGGTAAACAAAAAAACCTATAGGAGATTCTTAATTATACCTTTGGTAACAAACAAATCTCCCCTAAGATGATGTGGGGACCAAGAACAAAGGGCATAACTTAGTTTCTTTAAAAGATTGTTTATTCCTCACTTATTCTTTATTTGCCAGTAACAAACGAGCAAACACATATATAAAAATGAAGACACGAGGCCAGGGAAAAGGCTCAGCCTATCACCTCACAGATGCAGTGGTAATGTGAGTGCTTTGGGGAGCTCCCAGGGAGGGAAGGTAGCAAGGGTGGCCCTTGGGGAAACTGAAGGTGGAGTGGTCCGTTTTTGGTGGCTGGTGGGAGATGTACATTTTCTCATCTGGGTGTAGTCACGGCATGATGTCCAAGAGTCTGGGCCACCAGGCTGAGTGGGTCAGGGAAATGGCATGTGGCTTCCTCCGTGTTTGTGGAGCCTCCTGGCATGTTCTGCACCGGACACGTTCTCCCTGCTGCCATGTTTCCCTGCCGCTATGTTCTCCTCCCGGCCCCCCTGGTCCCCACTAACATTATGCATTGCTTCCCCATCTCTTCTCTGCACCTCTTCAACCCACAATTTGTTCTAATATTTAGCAAATGCTCTTTCACATCAATGAATTTATCCTGCTTACACATACATGTTGACTTGTAGAACTACCTATCTACTTTACAATTTGAATTTACCATAAGCACTGTTTTTCAGCCTACTCCCGATCCACAGGGGAAATACAAGCAAAGTGTGGTGGATAGAAATGGAGGTGAAACGAGTTGAGGATTTCCCAAAAACCCACTCTTGTCCACAGTTTCATATTAATACCATAGATTTGCTTTCCTTTGCATTTGTCCCTCCTCTGACTTATAGATTTTCTGAGGCTTCATTTTAGGAAGCTCTTTTACAGTTGGACTTAATTTTTTTTTTGCAAGGGAATTCATGACTGTGGTTCAAAATGATTTTTCCTGGTACATCAAGTATGATCTTTTTAGTTGCTGTTTTTGTTTAAAGTCATGGTAACTTAGTTGCATTACTGTTGGGAATAATCATTTCACAGAACGTTTAAAAATATTGAATCAAATCTGTTTGACATAGCACTTTACAACACCAGGATTAAATCCTCTTTGACAAATGTTTTAATTGCAGAAAAATGAAACTTGGGGAGGGTTGTGGAGGAGTTTCGGCTGGTGTCCCTGTGTTGGCTGTTAGCGCTCACATGGTGGTGAGGAGCTCTGGTAAGCAGGAGGTTACTGGCAGCCAGAGCTGCCGACTTGGCGTGTGACTTCTGCAGGTTCCTGAATCTTTCTGTGCCTCTGCCTCTATGCCTGTCGGCCATGGCAGGACATAGCTGACTCAGGTCAGCATGACTAGAGTGAGCCCTTGGTGACAGGGCAGAGAGCATGAGACAGGATTGCATCCCTTCCCCAGCACACACGTTCCTTGCACAACTGATCAGTCTCCTTTTCAGAATTCCTTCAGTGTTCATGTTTTAAGTCCAGAGCAAGTTAATCGTTACTTGACTCAAAGTTATTTTATTTTATTTTATTAAAAAATTAACATACAGTAAATGTGACTTTTTTTTGGCAGTGTACAGTTCTATGAGTTTTACTACATGTATACATTCACCACAATCAGGATGCAGAATTGTTCATCACTCCAGAAACTCCCTGGTACTGGTCCTTTTCAGGCACACTATCCCTTCACCCTCGCTCCTGGTACCCATGAACTGTCCTCTGTCACTATAAATTTTATCATTTTGAGAATGTCATATAAATGGATTCGCAGAGTACATAAACTTTGAGACTGGCTTTGTTTACTCAGTGTATTACCTTTGAGATTCATCCAAGTTGTTGTATGTACCAGTAATGTGTGTCTTTTATTGCTAAGTAGTATTCCATCCTATGGGTGTACTGCAGTTTGTTTATCCATTCAACCACTGAAGGACATTGGATTATTTCCAGTTGTTAGTGACCATTAATAGAACTGATCTAAACATTCATGTATAGGTCAAGTTGTCTTTAAGAAGTTTTTTTTTTTTTTGTGGTACGCGGGCCTCTCACTGTTGTGACCTCTCCTGTTGGGGAGCACAGGCTCCGGACGCGCAGGCTCAGCGGCCATGGCTCACGGGCCCAGCCGCTCCGTGGCATGTGGGGTCTTCCTGGACCAGGGCACGAACCCGCATCCCCTGCATCGGCAGGCGGACTCTCAACCACTGCGCCACCAGGGAGGCCCCTAAGATAGTTCTTTTAAAGAGTTTCCTTTCTGTGTATTATTGCTTCCTGTGGAGATTTTAAAAGATAGCTGTAAATTCTTTGACATTCTTCTCATTGAGAGATGGTGACTCTGTCCCTTTTCCTTGAATCTGAGTGGGCTGCTATGAACAGTAATATATGACAGAAGTGATGCTATGTGACTCTGAGATAGGTCACAAAAGGCCATGCATTCTGCCTTATTTACCAGAATACCCACTCTGGAATCCTCAGGCACCATTTGGGAAGTCCAGTTACTGTGAGACAGCTATGCTGGAGAGGGCATGTGTAGGAGCTCTGGCTGAGAGTCCCAGCTGAGCTTTTCCCGCATCTCTTCCAAGTTGCTAGATGTGTGAGTGAAACCAGCTTGGTCCTGTCAAGAGTCACCTGCCACCTGAATACCACCAAGTGACCTCTGCTATTCCATGTAGAACAGAAAAATCACCCAGCCAAACTGCCAGATTTCTGAGCCAAGAAACTGTGGGATATAATAAAGTGGTTTTTGTTTTTACCCACTGAGTTTTGATTTGTTTGGTCCACAGATGTGGGTAACTGGAGCACTACACAATGAGTATTTAAGCTTCATAGGAACAAGGATTGTATCTCTTGACAAACCTAAAACTTTGGATGCAGTGGCGCTCAATAAGCATCATTTTTATTTTTTGAAACTCTGATTTCCACACCATGCTTGGCAAGGCCCCTTATAAATGTCGTGTGATGGTGATGATGAGGAAGTGGAATTACCTTGATAATTACCTTGGTGGTAAGAAAATTATCCAGTAGCTATCAAATGCCATTAGTAATCAAATGCCATGAGTCCATAAGTAAGTTGCTCATGGACTCACCAACTGCAGAATCTGGAAAGGGAGTTAAAAGACCATCTGTTTTACCCCAGCATCAGACAGGTGGGCAGTGAGGCCCCAGTGGGGAAGCTCCAGTGGGAGAAAGAACTTGGAGGCTGATGTCTGATTTCTGGCTCCAAGTAATCAAGCAAGGCCTCTGTTCACTAATGTGGATGGGCCACAAAGAACCACTGGGTGGCTCTATGAGCCAGCAGTGCATAAGGAGGGGTCTAGCCAGGTAATCAAAGGACCCCGACCCAAATAGTTAATGTAGAAAACAGAAGCGCCTCTACACAATTCTTGTCTGTGGTCTCAGAAGGTGTTTAGGAGCTATTGCTTTGATTAAGCACAAGTGTAGGCAATTATGAAAAAGAAACAGTAGGAGAACAAGGATGTGTTCTTGGAAATAAAAAAATCCACAATGGGGCAAATTAAAACAAAACTCACTAGAAGTAATGAGTGACAAATGGACTCTAAAATCTGAGGCAGAGAAAGTAACACTGGAGCGATCCTTATAGATAGAGCAAAAATAAAAAGCAATGGAAATTATAGGAAAGAAGATATAAAGAAAGAGAAAAAGTAAAGAGAGTCATGATTTATTCATGCATTTGTTGAACAAATATCTGTTGAGGCCCTCCTAGGGGTCTCAGCATTGGGCATCAAGCAGTGAATAAAACAGGGAAAAGTCCTGGCTTGCTTGGAGCTTATGTTCAGTGAGGGGTGGGGGAATGAAAATAAACAAATAAACAAGTTAAAATGTATCAGATGAGAGAAAGTGATCAGTGCCCTGGAAACACACACCGAGCAGAGAAGACTGAAAGGAGTGGGGGCAAGGAGGGGGGAGGGAGCTGACAGCCTTAAACAAAGTGGTCAGGAAAAGCTGGCTGTGAAGGTTGCCTGAGTAGAGGTCTGAAGGGGTGAGGGATCGAGCCAGGAGGAGTCGTGGGGGAGCACATTCCAAGCCAAGGGGACAGCCTGTGAAGGCCTCCTGAGACAGGAGCTGGACACCTAGTGTGGGTGGAGCTGGGATGATTCCTGGCGGAGGAGGCCGCGGGCTGGTTGGCGGTGGTGCAGGTGGTGAGAGACTTAAGGCTGTGCTAAGTATTTGGGTCATTTTAAGGGTTTTGAGAGGGAAAGGCATCGAGGGATTTTAAACAAAGGAGTGACATGATTTCATTTAAGCTTTAAAAAGATTATTCAGGTGGTGATGTTGTGATTAGATTTGGGGAGGGGCACCTATTGCAAGGGCAGAAGCGGAGAGAAGAGGGAAGAGGCTCGTGTAATGATTCAGGGAGGGAGGGTGGCAGTTTGCAGTGGTGGTTTGCACTGGCCTGATAGTGATGGAGGTGATGAGAAGTGGCTACATTCTGGATTTACTTTAAAGGCAGGTACAACAAGGACAAGGTTTGCTGACAGATCGATTTGGAATGGAGGAGAAGAGGGTCATCAAAGGTAGATGAGATTTGGGCTAAGCAACTGAAAGAAGTTGATTTTCACTGAGGAAAAGAAGATCCAGGGGGCACTGGGTTTTTTTTGGGGGGCAGGAATCAGAAATTTGCTTTTTAAAAATTGTATTATAACAGATATAATATTATATTAGTGTCAGGTGTACAATAGTGATTTAATATTTTTATACATTATGAAGTGATCACCATGACAAGTTTAGTTGCCGTCTGTCCCCATACAGAGTTATTACAATATTATTGACTGTACTCCTCTGCTGTACATTACATCCCTGTGACTTATTTATTTTATAGCTGGAGGTTTGTACCTCTTAATCCCTTTTACCTATTTTGCACCCTCCCCCTGTCCCCTCTGGCAACCACCAGTTTGTTCTTTGTATCTATGAGTCCGTTTCTGTTTTGTTTGTTCATTTGTTTTGTTTTTTAGATTCCACGTATAAGTGAAATTATATGGTATTTGTCTTTCTCTGTTTGATTTATTTCACTTAGCATGGTACACCCCAGGTCCATCCATGTTGTCACAAATGGTAAGATTTCATTCTTTTTTTAATGGCTGAATAATATTGCAGGAGATTGCTTTTTGATTTTCCAGTTTAAGATCCAACATTTGAGAGGAGCTGTCTGGTAGAGTATTGGAAACGTGAGAATGGAGTTGAGGGGAGAAGCTCAACGTGAGAGGAATATACTTTGTGAATCATTAGTTTATAGGTGGCATTTAAACTGTAAGAGTGGATGAGATTCCTCAGGAGTGAGTGTAGACAGAAATAGCGTGTAGTCAGAGATCAAGAACTGAAGCTGGGCTCGACTCTGCCAATGGATAGCTGTGTTGGAGACACACAGCACAGGAGGCTGAGAGGGAGTGCCCAGTGGGGTAGGGAGAAACCCAGAGGGCCTGAAGAAAAGTGTGGAAGAGGGTAGGGTAATTACCTGTATCAAGTACAGCTAAGTCTAGTAAGATGAGGATGGAAAAGTGACATCACTACTGACGTCATCAAAGTGGTTTTGGTCAAATGGTGGGGTAAAATGTAAATGTGGCACAATGTCAAAAGAGAGGAATTGGAATTGTGCAGAGTTGGGGAATGGGGGTAGCTGGAAGAAGATGGGAGGTCATCAGGGGTTTCTTTTTTATTTTCTATTTTTATTTTTAATTGCGGTAAAATACACATAACATAAAATTTACCATCTTAACCATTTTAAGTGTACAGTTCACTGGTATTAAGTACATTCACATTGTTGTGCAACCATTACCACCATCCATCTCCAGAACTCTTTTCATCTTCCCAAACTGAAACTCTGTCCCCATTACACAGTTACCCCCTATTCCTCCCTCCCCACAGCCTCTGGCAACCACCATGTTTGTGTCCCGCCAAAAATTCATATGTTGAAACCTAATCGCCAATGTGATGGTATATGGAGGTGGAACTTTTGGGAGGTGTTTAGGTCATGAGGGTACAGCTCTCATGATTGGAATTAATGCCCTTATAAAATAGACCCTAGAGAACTCCCTTGCCCCTCTGCCATGTGGGAGCACAGTGGGAAGAAGGCAGTCTGTGAAGCAGAAATCGAGCTCTCACCAGACACCAAATTAACCAGCATCTTAATCTTGGACTTCCTAGCCTCCAGAACTGTGAGAAATAAGTTTCTGTTGTTTATAAACCACCCAGTCTGTGGTATTTTTGTTGTAGCAGCCTGAATGGACTAAGACATTTAGGTACCTCATATTAGTGAAATCATACCATATTTGTCCTTTTGTGTTTGGCTTATTTCACTTAGCATAATGTCGTCAAGATGCATCCATGTTATAACATATATTGGAAATTACTTCCCTTTTAAGGCTGAATAATATTCCATCATATGTATATGCCACATTTTGTTTTTCCATTCGTTTATTCATTTATCTGTAGATGGACATTTGGGTTATTTCTACCTTTTGGCTATTTCAAATAATGCTGCTATGAACATGGGTGTAAAAATATCTGTTCGAGTCCCTGATTTTAATTCTTATGGGTATATATGCAGAAGTGGAATTGCTGGATCATATGGTAATTTTATGTTCAATATTTTGAGGAACCAGCATATTATTTTCCACAGTGGCAGTTGCATGATTTTTTGAAAGTGGCATATTTTCAACACATTTTTAAGGTAATATTTTGGACCAGATGGTTATTAAGACTATGGTGAAGAGATGAAAGACTCTGGGAAGGTGGTCAAACGGTGGCATTCTTTTTCATTCTTGCTTTTGTCTGTCCCAGGTCTATGCCTCTGAGGTCAGCTTGGCATCCATCTGGAAGCCAGGAAGAGGCCCAGACCCAGCACTTGGGTGCCTGGCATGCCCTTTCCGATAGTGTCCACTTACTTTTTTCCCACATAGGTCTCCTTCACTCTCTTAATAGCTCTCCCACTAAGTTGAATGTTTCTTGCTTTGCATTGGGGCGGTGGGGGGTTCTTAGGAGGACACAGAAGAAATGGCTAGAGACTGGCAGCTCAGTAAGAAGGAAGGGTCAAGATCAGCTAGAATTATGGAGGCATTGAGCCCCTGAAGGTCCTGGGCCCTGTTTTACAGATAAAGGAACAAATATTGCTGCAAGGAGAAGAATGTGGAAGAAGATGTTTCCATGAAAATAGTCCTCAAGGATGTGCTTACCAGTCCTGGAGGAGAAAAAGAGCATCGGTATTCCTGAGTTCCCTGGAACCCGGGGCCCCTCGTGGGCACTGCGTGGGCACTGAGTGCTGCCTGTGCATGTGGACATTTCACAGTTTCCTCTCTGCATCTTAGATGACCCGATAGCTTTGTTTTCCTCTGTCTACGGAGGCTAACTGGGAAGCTTGTCTATTTAGCATTTATCTACTGTGTTGAAAGAGAGGTGGGGATACAAGATTAGGAAACCTTTAAACAAAGATTTAAGGAGAGCTATCTCAGCATAATTCAAAACTGAACACTTGGACATCTGGCAATATAAGTCTTGCCAATTCCCATTACAACACAGATTGCAACATGCCTCTCTTCTCGTAAATGTTTTTTCAGGGTCACTCCAGTCCTATCTGATCCCTCTCCCCTTGACCTGCCAATAGACAACTATGAATCAGTAGAGTCGTCTGCTTTCTCCTTCTTGCTCACCTGCAGCCAAGGGCTGGTCGAGGATATGGGAGGGCGCCTAGACCCCGTGCTCTGCAACAAGGGCAGCCACTGCAATGAGAAGCCTGTGCACCACAATGAAGAGTAGCCCCTGCTCAACGCAACTAGAGAAAGCCTGTGTGCAGCAATGAAGACCCACTGCAACCAAAAATAAATAAATGAAGAAAATTGATTCTTAAAAAAAAAATAGACAAAGGCACTCTCTCTGGACTTTCACCTGTGATATTAACATATATCATAATGTTATCTGTCAAGGTTTAAATGGAAGCGCTGTTTCTGATGAGCTTCTGGAACCATCAGTGATACGTTTGCCTGACCAGGCTGAATAAATGATGCTCATGTACTGAAGTTCAATTCTTTCTGCTGGGGGTGAATCCCATGTGGCCAAAGGCCCCGTCTGGCAGTGTGAATGGTGCACAGTGAATGGTGAAGCTGAGATCTGGGCACCATTCTGGGTTAGAAAAGCAGGTCCCTGACCACTTAGAGTACATGATATCAACTCTGGGGCCCCTTGTCAAGGTGTATCAAGGGCAGGTTTTAATCTTGGGCCTTTCCTGGATCTCCCCTGCTGTGTACATTCCCAGGCCAGCCTTCCTCCTCACCCGGTCCCCTCTCCTAACCTCAATCTGCTCCAGCCTCCGTGCTCCTGAGACCTCCTCCACTTCTCTCCAGCACTCTTTCATCCTGTGGGATTCTTCCTGGGACTGAAGGGTCAATGCAAGTGATGGCCTTGGAACAGTCAGCCCTCGGGTGACAAGCAGAGAGTCTGGGAGGAGGGGTGCATGCATGGCTGACTCTGACCTGGGACGACACTCCTGGGCCCCCCAGAATTGCACTTTTTTCCTTTCTTCTCTCATCAGCTCCCCTTACAGCCCCTCAGGGACACACTATGCGTTTCACCCTTGGTGCTCATGGCTCCTTATAAGTGATTTTAAACAGTAAACAAACACTGACAGGAGGATTCTTGTAAAGAAATGGCATAATAAAGACCCTGACTATGGTCCCATTGAATTGCCTCGTTCTTCAACGGAAATAATTTGATCAAAATATGAGAACACGGTTACTGCTAAATGACAGTGGGGTTCCAGGGAAACCAGCGTGTCAGTAAGTGTGTGTATGAAGAACTGCCATGATTAAAATCCAAGCAGGAAGCAAGAGAAGATTAGCAAAGAGTTTGCTGTAAGGAAAGGCATGGTCCTACAAAGAAGAGCCATCCAGTCTGCTGTTTGAAAAAAGTCAAACTAGAGTAGATTTTGGTTCTCCAAACCAACATGCATATACTAGAGTAGCTCACTAGAGTAGCTCATTCTTCTTCACTTTGGATTTAATGTTTTTTCTTTTCTGGGTTTAATGGTTCTTTAGCTGAGAATATGAAGGCAATAAAGGAGAACTGCAGGCCCCCATTCTTCTCTGCTGATAGAACTTTCCCACCGGGATAGGGGATGGTTCTTTTTCTCTTTAGAATGATTTCTTGGGGCTACCTGGGCTCTTTCTCTGTCTTTTTATTTCTGTAGGTGACATAGTCTTGGCAGAGTGTTTGACCCCTCCTTGCACTCAATCATCAAGTGTCTTCTGAGAGAAAACTCCATCCTGTCCATTGGCCTTGCCTTTGCAGCTCGATGGCTACAATCATACCTTGGGTGTTCCCTATCTCACTCAGTCTACTTTGCATATCGCCACAAGAACATCATCAGAGAGTGTCACTCGTACTTCACTGACTTTCCTTTGCTTATGAAATAGCATTCAGACTTCCAGGTGTGGAGTTCAAGGACCCACCACCATCTGGTCACAAACTACACTTCAGTCCCTGCCTCTGAGGATGCTCTTGTTTTTCCGCCCCACCGTATGGAGTCCTCCCATCTTTGAGTCCCACCTCAAAACTCACTTCCTCTATAAAACATCTCTGCCCTCAGAAGGGCCTGTTCTAAAATTATTTATGGGTGTGCTTTAGCTCTTGCAGCAGTGGGAAGCCTCAACAGCAGGTTCTGCTGCATCTTATTATTTTTTTGTATTTTTTAATTAATTTATTTTTTATTGAAGTAGAGTTGATTTACAATGTTGTGTTATTTTCAGGGCTACAGCACAGTGATTAAGGTCCTTGTTGGCTATATATATATATAGTAATGTGTATATGTTAAGCCTAACCTCTTAATTTATCCCTTCTCCCGTATCCCCTTTGGTAGCCATAAGTTTGTTTTCTATGTCTGTGAGTCTCTTTCTGTTTTGTAAATGAGTTCATTTGTATCTTTTATTTTTTTTAGGTTCCACATATAAGCAATATTATATGATATTTGTCTTTCTCTGTCTTACTTCACTTAGTATGATAATCTCTAGGCCCATCCATGTTGCTGCAAATGGCATTATTTTATTCTTTTTTATGGCTGAATAATATTACATTGTGTAAATATATTGCATCTTATTCTTTGTTATGTTTTGTGTTTTTTAACATCTTTATTGGAGTATAATTGCTTTACAATGGTGTGTTAGTTTCTGCTTTATAACAAAGTGAATCAGCTATACATATACATCTATCCCCATATCTCTTCCCTCTTGCCTCTCCCTCCCTCCCACCCTCTCTATCCCACCTCTCTAGGTGGTCACAAAGCACCGAGCTGATCTCCCTGTGCTATGGGGCTGCTTCGCACTAGCTATCGATTTTACATTTGGTAGTGTATATATGTCCATGCCACTCTCTCATTTTGTCCCAGCTTACCCTTCCCACTGCCTGTGTCCTCAAGTCCATTCTCTAGTAGGTCTGCGTTTTTATTTTCCCATCCTGCCCCTAGGTTCTTCATAACCTTTTTTTTTAGATTCCATATATACGTGTTACATACGGTATACGGTTTTTCTCTTTCTGACTTACTTCACTCTGTATGACAGACTCTAGGTCCATCCACCTCACTACGAATAACTCAATTTCGTTTCTTTTTATGGCCGAGTAATATTCCATTGTATATATGTGCCACATCTTCTTTATCCATTCATCTGTTGATGGACACTTAGGTTGCTTCCATGTCCTGGCTATTGTAAATAGAGCTGTAATGAACGTTGTGGTACATGACTCTTTTTTCTTTTTTTTTTGCGGTACGCGGGCCTCTCACTGTTGTGGCCTCTCCCGTTGCGGAGCACAGGCTCTGGACGCGTAGGCTCAGTGGCCATGGCTCAGGGGCCCAGACACTCCGCGGCCTGTGGGATCCTCCTGGACTGGGGCGTGAACCCGTGTCCCCTGCATTGGCAGGCGGACTCTCAAACACTGCGCCACCAGGGAAGCCCACATGACTCTTTTTGAATTATGGTTTTCTCAGGGTATATGCCCAGTAGTGGGATTGCTGGGTCATGTGGTAGTTCTATTTTTAGTTTTTTTAGGAACCTCCATATTGTTCTCCATAGTGGCTCTATCAGTTTACATTCCCACCAACAGTGCAAGAGGGTTCCCTTTTCTCCACACCCTCTCCAGCATTTATTATTTGTAGATTTTTTGATGATGGCCATTCTGACTGGTGTGAGGTGATACCTCATTGTAGTTTTGATTTGCATTTCTCTAATGATTAATGATGTTGAGCATTCTTTCATGTGTTTGTTGGCAATCTGTATATCTTCTTTGGAGAAATGTCTATTTAGGTCTTCTGCCCATTTTTGGATTGGGTTGTTTGTTTGTTTGATATTGAGCTGCATGAGCTGCTTGTAAATTTTGGATATTAATCCTTTGTCAGTTGCTTCATTTGCAAATATTTTCTCCGATTCTGAGGGCTGTCTTTTTGTCTTGTTTATGGTTTCCTTTGCTGTGCAAAAGCTTTTAAGTTTCATTAGGTCCCATTTGTTTATTTTTGGTTTTATTTCCATTTCTGTAGCAGGTGGGTCAAAAAGGATCTTGCTGTGATTTATATCATAGAGTGTTCTGCCTATGTTTTCCTCTAAGAGTTTGATACTGTCTGGCCTTACATTTAGGTCTTTAATCCATTTTGAGTTTACTTTTGTGTATGGTGTTAGGGACTGTTCTAATTTCATTCTTTTACATGTAGATGTCCAGTTTTCCCAGCACCGCTTATTGAAGACGCTGTCTTTTCTCCATTGTATATTCTTGCCTCCTTTATTAAAAATAAGGTGACCATATGTGTGTGGGTTTATCTCTGGGCTTTCTATCCTGTTCCATTGATCTACATTTCTTTTTTTGTGCCAGTACCAAACTGTCTTGATTACTGTAGCTTTGTAGTATAGTCTGAAGTCAGGGATTCTGATTCCACCAGCTCCGTTTTTTTCCCTCAAGACTGCTTTGGCTGTTCGGGGTCTTTTGTGTCTCCATACAATTTTTAAGATGTTTTGTTCTAGTTCTGTGAAAAATGCCATTGGTAATTTAATAGGGATTGCACTGAATCTGTAGATTGCTTTGGGTAGTATAGTCATTTTCACAATATTGATTCTTCCAATCCAAGAACATGGTATATCTCTCTATCTGTTGTTATCATCTTTAATTTCTTTCATCAGTGTCTTATAGTTTTCTGCATACAGGTCTTTTGTCTCCCTAGGTGGGTTTATTCCTAGGTATTTTATTCTTTTTGTTGCAGTGGTAAATGGGAGTGTTTCCTTAATTTCTCTTTCAAATTTTTCATCATTAGTATATAGGAATGCATGAGATCTCTGTGCATTAATTTTGTATCCTGCAACTTTACCAAATTCATTGATTAGCTCTAGTAGTTTTCTGGTGGTGTCTTTAGTATTGTCTACGTATAGTATCATGTCATCTGCAAACAGTGACAGCTTTACTTTTTCTTTTCTAATTTGTAATCCTTTTATTTCTTTTTCTTCTCTGATTGCCGTGGCTAGGACTTCCAAAACTATGTTGAATAATAGTGGTGAGAGTGAACATCCTTGTCTTGTTACTGATCTTAGAGGAAATGTTTTCAGTTTTTCACCATTGAGAATGATGTTTACTGTGTGTTTGTTGTATATGGCCTTTATTATGTTGAGGTAGGTTCCCTCCATGCCCACTTTCTGGAGAGTTTTTATCATAAATGGGTGTTGAACTTTGTCAGAAGCTTTTTCTGCATCTATTGAGATGATCATATGGTTGTTCTTCCTCAATTTGTTAATATGGTGTATCACACTGATTGATTTGCGTATATTGAAGAATCCGTGCACCCGTGGGATAAATCACATTTGATCACATGGTGTGTGATCCTTTTAATGTGTTGCTGGATTCTGTTTGCTAGTATTTTGTTGAGGATTTTTGCATCTATATTCATCAGTGATATTGGTCTGTAATTTTCTTTTTTTGTAGTATCTTTGTCTGGTTTTGGTATCAGGGTGATGGTGGCCTCATAGAATGAGTTTGGGAGTGTTCCTTCCTGCACAATTTTTTGGAAGAGTTTGGGAAGGATAGGTGTTAGCTTTTCTCTAAATGTTTGATAGAATTCACCTGTGAAGGCATCTGGTCCTGGACTTTGTTTGTTGGAAGATTTTTAATCACAGTTTCAATTTCATTACTTGTGATTGGTCTGTTTATATTTTCTATTTTTTCCTGGTTCAGTATTGGAAGGTTATACCTTTATAAGAATTTGTCCATTTTTTCCAAGTTGTTCATTTTATTGGCATAGAGTTGCTTGTAGTAGTCTCTTAGGATGCTTTGTATTTCTGCGGTGTCTGTTGTAACTTCTCCTTTTTCATTTCTACTTTAATTGATTTGAGTCCTCTCCCTCTTTTTCTTTATGAGTCTGACTAATGGTTTATCAATTTTCTTTATCTTCTCAAAGAACCAGCTTTTAGTTTTATTGATCTTTGCTATTGTTTTCTTTGTTACTATTTCATTTATTTCTGCTCTGATCTTTATGATTTCTTTCCTTCTGCTAACTTTGGGTTTTGTTTCTTCTTCTTTCTCTAGTTCCTTTAGGTGTAAGGTTAGATTGTTTGAGATGTTTCTTGTTTCTTGAGGTAGGCTTGTATAGCTGTAAACTTCCGTCATAGAACTGCTTTTGCTGCATCCCATACGTTTTGGATCATTGTGTTTTCACTGTCATTTGTCTGTAGGTATTTTTTGATTTCCTCTTTGATTTCTTTAATGATCTCTTGATTATTTAGTGACGTATTGTTTAGCCTCCATGTGTTTGTGTTTTTTACATTTTTTCCCCCTGTAATTCATTTTTAATCTCACAGCATTGTGGTCAGAAAAGATGCTTGATATGATTTCAATTTTCTTAAATTTACTGAGGCTTGATTTGTGACCCAAGATGTGATCTCTCCTGGAGAATGTTCTGTGCACACTTGAGAAGAAAGTGTAATCTGCTTCTGTTGGATGGAATGTCCTATAAATATCAATTAAATTTATCTGGTCTATTGTGTCATTTGAAACTCCTGTTTCCTTATTTATTTTCGTTTTGGATGATCTGTCCATTGGTGTAAGTGAGTTGTTAAAATCCCCCACTATTATTGTGTTACTGTCGATTTCCTCTTTTAAAGCTGTTAGCAGTTACCTTATGTATTGAGGTGCTCCTATATTGGGTGCATAAACATTTATAATTGTTATATCTTCTTCCTCGATTGATCCCTTGATCATTATGTAGTGTCCTTCCTTGTCTCTTGTAACATTCTTTATTTTAAAGTCTATTTTATCTGATATGAGTATTGCTACTCCAGCTTTCTTTCGATTTCCATTTGCATGGAATATCTTTTTCCATCCCCTCACTTTCAGCCTGTATGTGTCCCTAGGTCTGAAGTGGATTTATTATAGCCAGCATATATATGGGTCTTGTTTTTGTATCTATTCAGCAAGCCTGTGTCTTTTGGTTGGAGCATTTAATCCATTCACGTTTAAGGTAATTATCGAAATGTATGTTCCTATGACCATTTTCTTAATTGTTTTGGGTTTGTTTTTGTAGGTCCTTTTTTTCTCTTGTGTTTCCCACTTAGAGAAGTTCCTTTAGCATTTGTTGTAGAGCTGGTTTGGTGGTGCCGAATTCTCTTAGCGTTTGCTTGTCTGTAAAGCTTTTGATTTCTCCATCGAATCTGAATGACATCCTTGCCCGGTAGAGTAATCTTGGTTGTCGGTTCTTCCCTTTCATCACTTTAAATATATCATGCCACTCCCTTCTGGCTTGTAGAGTTTCTGCTGAGTAATCCCCTTTTAACCTTATGGGAGCTCCCTTGTTTGTTATTTGTCATTTTTCCCTTGCTGCTTTCAATAATTTTTCTTTGTCTTTTTTTTTGCCAATTTGATTATTATGTGTTGCGGCGTGTTTCTCCTTGGGTTTATCCTGTATGGGACTCTCTGCGCTTCCTGGACTTGGGTGGCTATTTCCTTTCTCATGTTAGGGAAGTTTTCAACTATAATCTCTTCAAATATTTTCTCTGGTCCTTTCTCTCTCTCTTCTCCTTCTGGGACCCCTGTAATACGAATGTTGTTGCGTTTAATGTTGTTCCAGAGGTCTCTTAGGCTGTCTTCATTTCTTTTCATTCTTTTTTCTTTATTCTGTTCTGCAGCAGTGAATCCCACCATTCTTTCTTCCAGGTCACTTATCCATTCTTCTGCCTCAGTTATTCTGCTATTGATTCCTTCTAGTGTAGTTTTCATTTCAGTTATTGTATTGTTGATCTCTGTTTCTTTGTTCTTTAATTCTTCTAGGTCTTTGTTAAACATTTCTTGCATCTTCTCGATCTTTGCCTCATTCTTTTTCTGAGGTCCTGGATCATCTTCACTGTCATTATTTTGAATTATATTTCTGGAATGTTGCCTATCTCCACTTCATTTAGTTGTTTTTCTGGGGTTTTATGTTGTTCCTTCATCTGGTACATAGCCCTCTGCCTTTTCATCATGTCTATCTTTCTGTGAATGTGGTTTTTGTTTCACAGGTTGCAGGATTGTAGTTCTTCCTTCTGCTCTCTGCCCTCTCTCTATTACTATTTTCTTAATTATTTTGGGTTTGTTATTGTAGGTCTCTTCGTTCTCTTGTGTTTCTTCCCTAAAGAATTTCCTTTATCATTTGTTGTAAAACTGGTTTGGTGTGGTGCTTAATTCTCTTAGCTTTTGCTTGTCTGTAAAGTTTTTAATTTCTCTCTTGAATCTGAATGAGATCCTTGCTGGGTAGAGTAATCTCAGTTGTAAGTTTTTGTCTTTCATCACTTTAAATATGTCCTGCCACTTCCTTCTTGCTTGCAGAGTTTGTGATGAAAGATAAGATGTTAACCTTATGGGGATTCCCTTGTATGTTATGTGTTGTTTTTCCCTTGCTGCTTTTAATATTTTTTCTTTGTATTTAATTTTTGATAGTTTGATTAATATGTGTCTTGGCATGTTTCTCCTTGGATTTATCCTGTATGGGACTCTCTGTGCTGCCTGGACTTGATTAACTATTTCCTTTCCCATATTAGGGAAGTTTTCAAGTATAATGTCTTCACATATTTTCTGAGTCCCTTTCTTTTTCTCCTCTTCTTCTCAGACCTCTATAATTTGAATGTTTGTGCATTTAATGTTGTCCCAGAGGTGTCTGAGACTGTCCTCAGTTCTTTTCATTCTTTTTTCTTTATCTGCTCTGCAGTAGTTATTTCCACTATTTTATCTTCCAGGTCACTTATCTATTCTTCTGCCTCAGTTATTCTGCTATTGATTTCTTCTAGAGATTTTTTAATTTCATTTTTTGTGTTGTTCATCATTGTTTGTTTGCTCTTTAGTTCTTCTACGTCCTTGTTAAACGTTTCTTGTATTTTCTCCATTCTATTTCCAAGATTTTGGATATCTTTACTCTCATTACTCTGAATTCTTTTTCAGGTAGACTGCCTATTTCCTGTTCATTTGTTTGGTCTGGTGGGTTTTTACCTTGCTCCTTCATCTGCTGTGTGTTTCTCAGCCTTCTCATGTTGCTTCACTTACTGTGTTTTGGGTCTCCTTTTCGCAGGCTGCAGGTTCATAGTTTTCGTTGTCTTTGGTGTCTGCCTCCAGGGGCATGGTTGGTTCATTGGGTAGTGTAGGGTTCCTGATGGAGGGGACTAGTGTCTGTGTTCTGGTGGATGAGGCTGGATCTTGTCTTTCTGGTGGGCAGGTCCGTTTCTGGTGGTGTGTTTTGGGGTGTCTGTGACCTTATTATGATTTTAGGCAGCCTTTCTGCTAGTGGGGGGTTGTGTTCCTGTCTTGCTAGTTGTTTGGCATGGGGTGTCCAGCACTGTAGCTTGCTGGTCGTTGAGTGGAGGTGGGTCTTGGCGTTGAGATGGAGATCTCTGGCAGATTTTCGCGGTTTGATATTACGTGGAGCTGGGAGGTCTCTGGTGGACAAATGTCCTGAACTCGACTCTCCCACCTCAGAGGCACAGGCCTGACACCCAGCCGGAGCACCAAGACCCTGTCATACACACAGCTCAGAATAAAGGGAAGAAAGAAAGAAAGAAAGAGAGAGAGAGAGAGGGAGGGAGGGAGGGAGGGAGAGAGAGGGACGGAGGGAGGGAGGGAGGAAGGAAGGAAGGAAGGGAGAAAGAAAGAAAGAGCAAGGAAAAAAGGAAATAAAACAAAATAAAGTTATTAAAATAAATAAAAAATAAGTATTAAAAATTAAAAGAAAATTAAAAAGAAAGAACAGAGCAACCAAACCAAAAAACAAATCCACAAATGATAACAAGTGCTAAAAACTATACCAAAACAAAACAGGGCTTCCCTGGTGGCGCCGTGGTTGAGAGTCCCCCTGGCAATGCAGGGGACGCGGGTTCGTGCCCCGGTCCGGGAGGATCCCGCATGCCGCGGAGCGGCTGGGCCCGTGAGCCATGGCTGCTGAGCCTGCGCGTCCAGAGCCTGTGCTCCACAGCGGGAGAGGCCACAACAGTGAGAGGCCTGCGTACCGCCAAAAAAAAACAAAAAACAAAAACAAAACACAACAAACAAACCGGACAGACAGAATCCTAGGACAAATTGTGAAAGCAGTGCTGTACAGACAAAATCACTCACAGAAGCATATACATACACACTCACAAAAAAAGAAAAAGGAAAAAGAAATGTATATCGTTGCTCCCAAAGTCCACCTCCTCAATTTGGGATGATTTCTTGTCTATTCAGGTATTCCACAGATGCAGGGTACATCAAGTTGATTGTGGAGATTTAATCCGCTGCTCCTGAGGCTGCTGGGAGAAATTTCCCACTCTCTTCTTTATTTGCACAGCTCCTGGGCTTTCAGCCTTGGATTTAGACCCGCCTCTGTGTTTAGGTCGCCTGAGGGCGTCAGTTCTTCGCTCAGACAGGACGGGGTTAAAGTCGCATCTGATTCGGGGGCTCTGGGTCACCCAGGCCATGGGGTGGGAGGGGTACGGAATGCCGGGTGAGCCTGCGGCGGCAGAGGTCGGCATGACGTTGCAACATCCCGAGGCGCACCGTGTGTTCTCCGGAGAAGTTGTCCGTGGATCACGGGACCCTGGCAGTGGCGGGCTGCACAGGCTCCCAGGAGGGGAGGTGTGGATAGTGACCTGTGCTTGCACACAGGCTTCTTGGTGGCTGCAGTAGCAGCCTTAGCGTTTCAGGCCCATCTCTGGGGTCCGCGCTGATAGCCGTGGCTCTTGCCCGTCTGTGGAGCTCATTTAGGCGGCGCTCTGAATCCCCTCTCCTCCCCACGCACCGCGAAACAAAGAGGTAAGAAAAAGTCTCTTGTCTCTTCTGCAGCTCCAGACTTTTTCCCCGGACTCCCTCCTGGCTAGTTGTGGCGCACTAGCTCCCTTCAGGCTGTGTTCACGCAGCCAACCCCAGTCCTCTCCCTGGGATCTGGCCTCCGAAGCCCTAGCCTCAGCTCCCAGCCCCCGCCCACCCTGGCGGATGAGCAGACAAGCCTCTTGGGCTCGTGAGTGCTGGTCGGCACCGATCCTCTGTGCGGGAATCTCCCCGCTTTGCCCTCCGCACCCCTGTTGCTGTGCTCTCCTCCGTGGTTTCGAAGCTTTCCCCCTCCGCCACCCGCAGTCTCCGCCCGCGAAGGTGCTTCTAGTATGTGGAAACCATTCCTCCTTCACAGCTCCCTCCCACTGGTGCAGGTCCCATCCCTATTCTTTTGTTTCTGTTTATTCTTTTTTCTTTTGCCCTACCCAGGGACGTGGGGAGTTTCTTGCCTTTTGGGAGGTCGGAGGTCTTCTGCCAGTGTTCCACATGTAGATGTATTTCTGATGTATTTGTGAGGAGGAAGGTGATCTCCACGTCTTACTCTTACGCCATCTTGAACGCCCCCCTCATCTTATTAATTTTTAATTTCCCCATGGCATCTAGCACAGGGCCGTGTGTGCGTGCGTGCGTGTACATGGGTATGTGTGTGTGTATGTAGGCATTGATTCTCTAGGCTTAGTCTTTAAAGTGTTGAAGAAAGTCAATTCTAACTCATCCGGTTATTCCAGATAAATTGGAAGGCTCTCAACACGCTTTTCTACAATGCAGCAAATATTTCCAAAAGAAAAATAATATCATTCACACTTGGGCTTTCCATTTATAAGAGAGGGAGAATTTCCTATAAAGTTTAATGACAGTTGATTTCAGGAAAGGAACCTATTGTATTGGTAAAATTACATTAAGCCGAGAACGTTTTGTTTTGATTTATTTTGAATTTAAACATCTAGAAATAAAGATGTACAGAAGCTTCACGTTCAGTCTACATTGTGGGGTGGACATAGCCCATGATTTCACTGATCTATTATTGTTTAGTTAAAAAACACACCTTTTAGAATGTGAATCTTATTATGTGTTATATTCTAAAGCAGAAGAGAAGTGCCCCCAGTGGGCCAAGCGGGAGGCTCTGCCTTGCCTGCCTGTGTTTTCCCCAGTGGTCACCTCCACCCGTCTCTGCGGGCTCAGTGGCCGCAGTGTGACCCGGCTGCAGGAGGCCCTTGCTGATGTGACTGTCCAGCCTCTGAGGAGACTGGCTGTCACTATTTGGGAGAGGTGTGTCATATTTTATTTCAGGGCTCCCAGGGGCCATCCCCACTTTGAGCATCTGCCCTTTTACCTTCCTCACATTGGTTTCTCCTGTCAAAAGAATTTCTCCAATGCCTGAAAATCCTGAATTCACCTCGAGTGCACATGGCTGCTGCTCTCTGAGAGGTTTTCATGTCCATGTGAAATGTGATAATAAGATTTGAGTTTAATGGAGTGGGTTTTCTAGAAGTGACTTTATCTGTGTTGATCAGCTCTTAGCTCACGCTAGCTGCCCTCAGCAAAGTCAGCGCTCCGGCTCCCTCCTCCCGGGCCACCTCTCTGCTCCACTTTCCGTGCTGCCTTCCCCTCTCTCTGCAGTGGGGAAGGGAGAGCATGGCCGCAGATGACCAGGCTCCTGTCATCCATGTTAGCAAATCTGGAGGAGAGAGAGAGTGTCCCTTTCCCAGGTCCCAACACAAAGCCATAGGGCAGGACTCCAATTGGCTAGGCTGCGGCCCCGAGCTCACTGGGACACCGATCCCTGCACCCGGAGGAGCAGAAACTGCTCATGTGTCCCCAGTGGCCCATCCTCAAGGAATGCAGGTGTCCTTAACAGGAAGAGAGTAGGGCTGTGGGGCAAAGGAAGACAAATGCACACCCTGCCAGCTACATCCTACAAAGTGTATTTCTTTCTCAGAGTCATGATATTCAACTTTTTAAAAGAACATTTTGTAACATTATTGACTTTAAAATGGGGGGCATTGAAGGTTACTAAACAATGTCTCATTTCTCCACCTCAATAGGACTGGGCCACCACAGGCTCACTCAGGGGATCTGAATGATGGGTGCTTTTCAGGGAAGGGATCAGGGTGTACCCCTCCATGGGGACCCTGAGATACTGTTGTGCACCCTTTGAACCCAAGCATTCTTCAGAGCAGGGTGGGAAAGGAGAGGGGGAGATCCACAAGGCTTCATTTTCCGTGGTACTCAACAAGCGAGACATTATTGTTTCACCATTTCAGGCCAGAGGATTATGTAAAAGACTCCCTCTGCCCAGAACCCTCTCCATGCAATTCTGCTGAGAATCTGACCCTCTCTCCCGCCCCACCCCCACGCCATTCACAGAGACCTGCAAGGCCTCAGCACCTGAGTTTAACACTGAAGTCAATTGAAAAGTGCCTGTGTATGTACTTCCAAGTATGTGTACATATGCTGCTTTTGTGTTGTGTCCATGTGTGAAAAAATGTGTGCTTTGTATGTCTTACATGTCAGGATGTGCTCTGCCTGTGTTTTTGTGGGTCTGCATTTGTGTGTGTGTGTCTCTGTGGTGCTTGTGCGTATATGAGAGCTGAATTAGTGTTTATGTTTAGACTGTGTTTGTGGTGTATTGAAGAGCTGGAGGAACAACATTCCTTTACTTACATTTACTAATTTTGTCCTTAATGTGCTTAGTTTATGAAGCCTCCAGCTGCCGTCCTTCCCTCTCCCCCCAGCCAAGCAGGAGGGAATTTGGTCCAGCTGTCATGCTGGAATGCATTCTGCTGTTCCTGAGCATGCTTCATTATTATTATTTTTAAAGCTTTTGGAAGGCTTTGTGAGAGAGGTGCTAGGAGTTCATTGCAGATTATTTTTAATAACAGAATTCTAGAGGGAAATGGAAAGCTGTGTTTTATTGGCAAGCTGTCTTCTCCATCTCTAAAGTAAACAAGGACTCCATTTTCTACATTATTTAACGTGTCATCCTTCCCTCCCCCTTTTTTTAACATCTTTATTGGAGTGTAATTGCTTTACAATGGTGTATTAGTTTCTGCTTTATAACAAAGTGAATCAGCTATACATATACATATATCCCCATATCTCCTCCCTCTTGTGTCTCCCTCCCTCCCACCCTCCCTATCCCACCCCTCTAGGTGGTCACAAAGCATGGAGCTGATCTCCCTGTGTTATGTGGCTGCTTCCCCCTAGCTATCTGTTTTACATTTGTTCCCTCCTCTTTTTAATCATCCTCCAACTGAACTCATGAGATCCAAACCGACAGGCATAGAGCCCTCTCTGTGAGCACGTGTGTATCAGGCCCTGCTTGGGAGAGGTTGCACCCAGCGGGACACAGATCGATTCTGCTGTGACTCAGGTCCTCCCTGGGTCACAGGTGGCCACCTCCCTGCTTAGAGAGGCCGGCCCCACAGAGCCGCTGGCCCCTGGCCTGCATTGGTGATGCGTAAAGCTTGGGAAGAATCAGCACATGGTGGGTAGAGGGCACCCTGTTATCTAGAGAAGCTTCTGCTAGGCTCCGGTGGCAGCACCAGCCACTTGTCATTTCAACTCAACTCAGTTTGACCCAAATAAACACACAGAGCACCTGCTTGGTCCCCAGCATTGTGCTAAGCCTGTGTATGTGTGTGCGTGTGTGTGTGTGTGTGTGTGTGTAAATGAATGAAAGCTGAGACCCCTGCTTTCCCTTGAATGGTATGTTGATGTAATTGGCCCAAAGCTCAACTCTTCAGGCTGCGATAAATACCCTGCCATGTCTATGAGCCCTGCTGCCCTCTGTAGCCATGGCCCTGTGTTTGTGACAGCTTTTCTGCTCTGCCATGCACATGGGCAGGGAGCCCTCACCACTGGTTTCTGTAGGTCCACACAGAGCAAGCCCCTTTTGATTTCTGCTGCCTTATAGCAAGGGCGTGGAGTCACTGGCCTGCATGCGTGCACCGGCCTTGCCCATCTTGCCTGCTCCTGCTTCTGCCCTCCTTCTCACATCCCTGCACAGCTGGCCTTCATGTCCACCCAGGACCATCCCTCCAACTTCAGACTCCCCAAGACACTCAGCTTTTTACCTTTCATGAGCTTAGTAAGAAGTTTTTTTGTGAATAGAGAGGAATTTTGAGTAGTGCCTTGTTCTGTCTAACTACGTATATAAAGCTGACAGCCAGGTAGGAGTTTGTTTTCAAACAAATTTTTGTAGAAGCTGTTACTCGGAAGAGGAAGAGCTTATTGTCAATCCTTTCAGGCAAATCTTCCCTCAAAATTTCCAGGATTCCAGGAACCACCGGTGAGGTGCTCAATACACCTGTTTCTCCAAGGCCTCTCTTTGTATCCTTCCCCATCCTCTTTGCTCCTCTTTCCTTCTTCTGTTTTCTCTGTTCATCATAAAAGTGTTACGCACATTCCTTGTGCCAGGACAAATTCATGAGGCCAGATCACACAGTTGGAGAGCTTGTAACTCACCCACGCTAGTAACCTTAAAATTGTTGAGTGTCTGGGTTCCAGGAACAGAGCAAGGTGCTGAGGCACTGTTGCTGCCTTTGAGGAGAGAGCGGTCTCCAAGGGAGGGTGACATGTCCACAGATGACTGTAAGAGAGTCTGGGGATGTGCCAGGGAACCAGTTTGCAGGGAGTTTCCCCTGGCGGAGGCTCAGGCACAGCTTCCTGGAGAAGATGGATTTTAAGCTGCCCTTGAAGTTTGGGTGGGATTTTGACAAAATCCTCAGGGAAAGAGAAGGGCAATGGTGGTGCATTGTGTGACCAAAGCGCAGGTTCAAGCAGTTCCAGTGCGGGTCATGCTTCAAGCTACCTGGACAGAAGGGACCAGCAGGAGGTAGATGAGGAAAATGGGCTGAGCCACATCCAGAAGGTCCTGAGGGCAAGAAGCAGGGGTTTGGACGTTGTCATTAAAATATCTTGAGCAGGCAGGGATGCAGGCTGAACTTTGTGCTAATGGAAGGAATAACACACCACTGTATTATTTTAAAATTATTATTATTATTATTATTATTATTATTTTTGGCTGTGCTACATGGCTTGTGGGATCTTAGTTCCCCCACCAGGGATAGAACCCATGCCCCCTGCAGTGAAAGTGCAGAGTCCTAACCACTGGACCACCAGGGAATTCCTATTTTTTTTTAATCATGTGCTCTGTGGCTAATTACCATTCTACTTATTTAACCAGGTTTTCCTTTGACAACTAAGTCACTTTCTAAATATCCTGAACTTAATGGAAATGACTTAACCCTTTAAGGTTAGCATAAAGTCTTAGAGAAAGAGAGAGAGGAAAAAAAGGGTGTCAACAAATTTGCTCACCATAAATAAGTTAACCATGGACACACCACTTTATATAGTAACTAGAAGGCAGTGAGGAGAAGGTCAGGAGCACACCACCAGCACATCGTTGCTAGTTTACAAAGCCTAGGATTATGCCCAGGTGTATATTCAGTTCAGTGACTTACTTAACTTTAAATTAAATATTTTTAGTAATATTAGAGACATTATCTAATCCTTTTTTGCCTCTACTAACAATTTTTTTGGGGGGCTATATTTGTACTTTAAGCTTCTTTTCTCCCACTTTTGATAGGTGGGACAATTCTTTGGTTTTTAAAAAGTAAGATGAGCAGTTTTTTTCTTCTTTTAAAATATGAATTTGAACTTCTGTCTTGTAGCTTCTGCAACATCTGACACCGTAGGAAGTTACCGTTTATCTAATGTAGATGTACGTTGCTGACATGGGGTGTGCATGGAGGAGGGGAAGATGAAACACAGAATGTGTGTGTTTGCAGGTGAATCCACCTACCTCCCTGCCTGCCCACATCTTTAGCTTTCATCCACTTTTTGAGCTGGAGCCTTCCAGCTCTCCCCGAAGTCACTTTCGCTGCTTCAGGCATGATATATCACTTCCCTGTAATGTGTATGTGGACTGTGCTGTAGAATAACTAGTTGCAGTTGGAAATATCCCAGGAAGAATGATTCTTTCGTGAAAACGTGCAGAATCCCTCTGTCCTGACTGCTATAGAAGGTGGGACGAGGGCAGTGTTTGAGCTCTGACAGACACTGCCACCCGTGGGCTGGGGTCCTGGAGAGCTGGCTGCTTTCCACTGGTGGCAGGTTTGCTGGCACCTTTCCAGAGTAGATCCAGGGTGGGGCAGTATTTTTTGCCAAGGCCTCATCCTCCAGGGCAGAAGAGGGAGAGTGGTCCAGGCATGACTGTATATGCGTGTTGGGACAGGGAGGCTGGCAGCAGTTCTTGGCGTGGTAGGTGGTTCCGCAGCACTTTGATGGCATCCCTCGCTTTTCTACTCTTCCTCAGCTCTCATTGCTTTTTTCCCGTAATGACCTGGGCAAGGGGAATGGAGAGACTTCTTTCAACACTTCCCTGGCCTGATGCCCTCAACCCTTCTGAACTGAGAAAGGTAGGCATCTTCAGCAATCCTGAAGCAATCTCGAGGAGGAAGAAAGAGGAGCCTTGGGTAGAACTAGGACCAGTGTCTGGAACAACAGGCCTCCCGGAAGCAAGTCTTGTGGTCCCGCTAAGAATGGGAGCCTCAGGTCCTTGTATGCTGAGGAACTCGCGGGGACGGAGACTGAAGCATGGAAGTGTTGCGGAGGAGTCTTGGGGGCTTGGCCATGGGGTCTGAGTCTTTCATCCTAAGGCCCTGAGGTCTATCCAGCTTAATGGTGGCACTTCTGAGTTCAGATTTTATCTACATTTTCCCGGAAGGAAGACGCGAGGCCTCAGAATCCCTGATGGCCCAACATCAATCCCACCCGGAGCCCTGGGCCCCTGATTCCCACAGCTGACTCATCCGCGGCAACCTGCTTCATATGCTGGAGTCATCTCCTGCCTTCCACCCAGGCCATGTCTGTGCCTTCACACGGCTTTTGACCGCTCTTTCTCTCTTGGGACCTGTTATACATCCCAATGCCTGATCTAGATCCCAGCCTGATCTCAGATCAGCTTCTGGTCCCAAACATTTCAGCCCAAACTCTTTATTTATTTATTTTTAACATCTTTATTGGAATATAATTGCTTTACAATGTTGTGTTTGTTTCTGCTGTGTAGCAGAGTGAATCAACTATATGTAAATATCCCCATATCCTCTCCCTCTTGTGTCTCCTTCCCACCCTCCCTATCCCACCCCTCTAGGTGGTCACAAAGCACCCAGCTGATCTCTCTGTGCCCAAACTCTTAATTTGTTTGTACTTCCTGAGAACCTACCGTGTGCCAGCTTCTGGGCTCTGTGTTATGAGAGAGTCAAAGAGAATGAGACTAGCTATGACCTGAGGCTGGTTCAGCCCTGAGTAATCTCTCTTCCATCTTGTCCTTAAAATACACATGAGAGTACAGAAAATGACCAAAAGCAACACAAAAAACCTCACAGGAACACCGTCAACAATTGCTAGCCTTGGGAGGGATTTCCATTATCTTCAGCAACAATGAGACAGATTCAGAAGCACAATTGATGACATTTTCATTGTTAGTGGCTCAGTTGGCCAGAGGTGAGAAGAGGCCTTGGTGACCCCTTTCTCCCCAAGGTCTGAAGAAGTCCTTGAACCCAGTGGAGTATTGAATAGCACCCTGCCCCCTCTCCACCTCACTGCCCATTGCAATCTGGGGGAGATAAAGGGGAGGGCATGTCACAACAATCCTGAAAGGTGTGGTTTTCACAGGTACAGTGCTGCTGGCTGGGGCTGAGGGAGCAAGAGAGCCATTTCATCTTCTGTGCGTTGAACCTGGTAGAAGAAAATTAAGCCCCTCCGCATACTTACTAGGGCATAAGTATGTGGGAGAGCTTGACCATCCTCAGCCCACCAAGTGAGTGCCTGACACCAAGGTACTGCCATGTGGACGGGATGTGAACCAACTTTGCCTTCTAACTTTAGCTCTCCAGGGAACGAGGGGATCAGAGGATGGGCAAAAATGGTAAAATTGTGCTGCATGTCTTCTGTCAGCAAGGTCTTGTGGAAGATGAATATACAACAACCAAAAAAATCAAACCGCTAGAGAACCAATAAAAATGTTCTGAACTGAATACACTGACCACATTTGAAAAACACAACTTTAAAAAAATTATTTTTAGGAGGAAATAAAAAGTAATTTAAAGATCTATACTTCATGTTCTTAGTGAGTTATAAGAATATAAGAAATTATTAGAAGAGATCAGGCTGAGGACAGCAGAGCAGCCTGAGATATGAGCTCAGATGAAAAGGACAACAGTGCTATTAGGAAAAGGCTTCCAAAAAGCATACAACAGTAGAGCTAAAATCTCTATCAGTGGCAGTAAAGGGAAGAACTGAACCAGCAGAAGAATGCTATAATGTTGAGGGCAAACTTAAGTTCCTTTTCTAGAATTCACTGAAAAAGGACAAAGAGATGAAACTAATAAGAAGTACAATAGTTACAGAGCCTAATAAAAGCACATCAACCTTTGAATTGTATGGCTATTGTGAGGAAGAAATATAAACAAGTCAGAAGAAGCAATAATCAAAGATACAATGTTTGAAAAATTTTCTGAGCTGGGAAAAAATATACTTCATTCATAGACAATACTCAGTAATGACATTTAAGGTAAACTTGCTCAAAAACAAACATAGATATACTCTATTAATTTAATCAGTGATTTAAAAATAGATATAAAAGCATTCAATCTGAGAGTACATGTTTCTCAGAAAGGAATAAAACACTAGTCAGGATAATGTTAGATTATTCATTAAAGCAGGAAATGAGAAGACAATGGAACATCTTCTAAGTTTTCAGAGAAATCATGTTTATTACCGTCAATTTGAATTTTATATGTTAATAAAACATTTTTATATGCAGGGGCTCTGAAAGTATGCTAAACCTTATACTGTTATAACTGTGAGAAGAATCAAATGGAAGAACTCTGGGATGGAGAGGTCAATTGATAAATGTCTGCATGTTGTCAATTTGGATGAAAAAGCCAGAAATCAGAATGAAGACTAAAGATACATAATAAACAAAAACTGTCACTTGGTCACAATGGCCTGGCTCTTTTTTTTTTTTAATAAAGGCTTTTAATTATTTTATTTTATTTTTTAAATTTATTTATTTATTTTTGGCTGCGTAGAGTCTTTGTTGCTGCACGTGGGCTTTCTCTAGTTGCCGTGAGCAGGGGCTACTCTTCATTGTGGTGCGCGGGCTTCTCACTGCAGGGGCTTCTTTTGTTGTGGAGCACGGGCTCTAGCTGTGCAGGCTTCAACAGTAGCGGCTCGCAAGCTCTAGAGCACAGGCTCAGTAGTTGCGGCGCACAGGCTTAGTGGGATCTTCCCGGCCCAGGGCTCAAACCCGTGTCCCTTGCATTGGCAGGCTGATTCTTAACCACTGTGCCACCAGGGAAGTTCTGGCCTGGCTCTTGAATTCCTGATGGATGCATGGAAACTGAGCAGGGTCTCTGAGCTGGCATGATTTAGAAGCCAGGGATGAAGACAGAGAGAATTCCTGCTTTTATGAGGCACATATTCTAAAGAATGCACTAGAAATTGATAAGCTGATTTTCAAATTGTGATGACGTCAGAAAGAAAATAACACAAGGTTATTAATGGGGAGGAATGGGTGAGTGGAAGGCTACTTGGTGAGGAATATTCAGGTTCTGTTTTGGATATGCTAACCTGGAAAACCCAACCACGCTGTTGGTTATGTCTGGAGCTTGGGGGAGAGATCTGAGCTACTAATATCACTTTGGGTGTCATTAGCTTGTGGATGATATTTTAAGCTGTGGGATTTGCAGAGGGCCTGGGCCTGAACCCTACATCAATCCAGTGTTTACAGAAGGGAGAGGAGGAGGGCCTGGCAAGGAGGCTGAGGAGGGGCAAGGAGTTTGGGAGAGAAATCAATAAAATTTTTTCAGTTGGAAATGTATTTGGCTACTAGTAACAAAGACCAAACTTAATAATGGCTGAAGTCAAATGGAAGGGTGTTTCCCCACTGCCATGTGAAAAGTTAGGTGTGTGCCAGGGAAAACATGCTGGCTCCACAGATACTGGGGACACAGACGTCCTCTAAGTTTTGTCAACCTGAGCCTGCAACTTCATCTTCAGGAGTCTTTGATGGCTGCTGGAACTCCAGCCGTCACATCTGTATCCTCACACCTAGAAAGAGGAAAGACGAGAACAAGAGAGCCTCAGGCCACTTGTCACGCTCCCTTCTAACCTGCTTTCCTAGAAGTTCTACTCACAACTTCAACTTATATCTCCTTGGCTACCCCTGTCTCAAGGCAGGCTTTCAGTTTTTCTGAATACAGTTCAGATACAAATACAATTTTTCTGACTCTTAATATCCTCATCTGCAAAAATAGGGAGTTCTCCATTTATTAGTGTTTCATTATGCATGGGTGCATTCATTTATTCATGAACCATATCAAGCATCAGGGCTGAACATACTGCTTAATGCACCTGGGCCTGGTGATGGGGGCTCTGTCCCTGTTCCTGATGACTGCTGAGCACTGACCATATGACGGGCTGGGTACAAAATGCTCCCTGTAGAGTAATACTCACCATTACTCCATGGGTTGCTTTTGTCCCCACGTGCTGTGTGAAGACAGCAGCGGCCCTGCAGGGGGTGAGCCCAGTGGTTATGTCACTCTGTGCAGTGACAGGAGGTGTGCAGCTCAGTGTCGTCCCCACCTGTGGGGCCTGTGAAGTGAGCCTGCCTTCTGGAGACCCTGCAGACTTGCTGACGACGGGACAGCTCCGTGCAGTGTGCAGGAAGTGTCAGAACAATGAATCCCTGCAGCCTGGAGGTCTGGGCACGCCCCCAGAGATTTCCCCTGTGTGTTCTGGAATGTTTAGTATGGTTGACCTTGCCGGTGATTTATGAAATACCTTAAAAATAGTTTTTACCTAGAGGTAAAATATGGCCCTGATTCTTGTGCATACAATAACCATTGTACTTGTTGATGACTTCAGCTATAGTTGTTTGAAATCAGTATTATATTCACCCAGAACACTTAATAAAATAGTTTCCCCAGCAAGCACCTAGCTTCTGAGAAGAATTTCCTCTGGTGATACAAGAAAACCATTCATATCTTACCCTTAAGAGGTGATGGATAAAATTATCCTGATTACGAAGAAATTATTTGTCCAGGAAAGAAAACTTGCTGTCTCTATTGTGTAGATATCCACGTTTTTCTGAGTCTGACCTCACTCAGCTCTGGCAGCAAGGATCACTGGCCCACCTGCTCCGGGACGCCCCCTGATGTGGCCAATGTGAGGATCCCCCTCCCCATGCTGCTCTCCACCCAAATCAGGCTTAATCTGGCTCTGGCCTTGAACTTAATATTCCTAACTCTTTTCCTCAACATATAGAAGGCCACCTGATTTATGGTGTTTGAATTTCTGTTTCTCATTAATTGGCATTTCCTTTTTATTTTTTTTTGCAGTACACGGGCCTCTCACTGTTGTGGCCTCTCCCGTTGTGGAGCACAGGCTCCAGACGTGCAGGCTCAGCAGCCATGGCTCACGGGCCCAGCCACTCCCTGGCATGTGGGATCCTCCCGGACCGGGGCACGAACCCGTGTCGCCTGCATCAGCAGGCAGACTCTCAACCACTGCGCCACCAGGGAGGCCCAATCGGCATTTCCTTTTAAGTCCCAGACGTCCTCAATTTTTGCATTGTCAGCAGACAGAAAGGTGGCAGCCTCTAATGCCAACTCTATTCTGCGTAATAGAGTGGGGTCAGGTGAGTTCCTTCTTGCCTGTTAGATGGACACTCTGAGAGACACTCCATGGGGAGATCCCCTTGTTCTCTGCAGAATCAGTCTCGAGACTCGGAAAGAGAAACTGCCCATGGTGTGGGAGGTCATGCGAGGCCGACACTCAAAGGCAAAGCTAAGTCAGGGGCCTCTTTGTTTCCACGGACTCGTTAGAAAGCATGGGCAATGGAGCCAGACAGAACTGGACTCTAGATTCTAACACTGCCAATCACTGGCCTGTGACCCAGGGTAGGTCACTTAACTTCTCCAGCTGTGTCTTCCTTCCTTCCTCCCTTCCTTCCTTCTTTCCTTCCTTTTTAAAAATAGACTTTCTCTTTTAGAGTAGTTTTAGGCTCACAGCACAATTGAGAAGGAAGTTCAGAGATTTCCCTTATATCCCATCTACCCCACACATGCACAGCCTCTCTTACTATTAACATTCCCCACTAGAGCGGTACATTTATTGTCATTGATGAACCTACATTGACATATCCTTATCACCCAAGGTCCATAGTTTACATTAGGGTTCACTCTTGGTGTTGTACATTTTATGGGTTTGGACAAACGTCTAATGACGTATACCCATCATTATAGTATCATTCACAGTATTTTCACTGCCCTAAAAATCCTCTGTGCTCTATCTATCTGTCCCTCTCCCCTCACCTGGCAACCGCTGATCTATTTACTATCTCTGTAGTTTTGCCTATTCCAGAATGTTATGTAGTTGGAATCCTATAGTATATAGCCTTTTTAGATTGGTTTATTTCATTTAGTAATAGTCATTTAATGTTCCTCCATGTCTGGATAGCTCATTGCTTTTTAGCACTGAATAATATTCCATCATCTGGACGTACCATAGCTTGTTTATCCATTCACCCACCAAAGGGTGTCTTGGTTGCTTCCAGGTTTTGGCAGTTATAAACAAAGCTGTTACAAACATCTGTGTGTAGGTTTTCAAGTGTCCCTTTCTTCATCAGCAGCAACATGGGGATTTTGGAAGCATGAAGCTGGACAAGACACAGACAGCCCCTAGTACTCTGCTAGGTACCACATGTGCTCTGAGTCCCTGTTCTTGATTACTGCTATTATTGCTCCCTCTCCTGTGCTAATGACAAACAGACTGATGAAGACACTGTAGTCAGTCTTTAAGGTTTCATTTACTGGGATGGGAGGGAGAGGGAGTTTGACATAACATGACTTTCCAGAGAAAAAGAACAAAAAGTAACTGTGTTACTCAGGGAAAGAGAATGCTTCTCAGGAACTGAGCAATGTGTGCTTTCAAGGATTACAAGAGTATGGAAGGAAGGGGGACAGGCCACAGATAGATTTAATTTGTGGACCTAACAGAGGGGGCAAGGAGGTTATCCACTCCTGGGGCACCTGTGTACCATTGAGACTCTCATAGGTCTGAAGCACGAGTCCTGTAAGCTACAATCAAGGAAAAAATGACAGTCAAAAGAAACTTCACAGCATGGAAAAGGGGTGTGAGAGCTCCGAAGCTTAGGGCTGGGGTGGCCTTAAAGTGGCTGCACAGCTGACAGCTTACAGCCTTCTGCCAGTGTGGACCCCTGTCTCTGCACATCTGTGGGGAGTGCAGTGTGGTGGAGAAGGCCTGGGCTTTCTAGTTAGGTAGATGTGAATGGGTTCCAGTCCTGGCTCTGCTGTGTGGCTTTGGGGAAGTTATATAACCTGTCTGATCCTCAGCTGAGAGATGGCATTATAATACCTCGTGTGGAGTTGTGGTAGGGGTCAAATGAAGTAATATTTATGAAGTACTTTGAGAAGTGTGTAGTCATGGTAGATAGTTGTTTTTATAGCATCTGGAAAGCAGAATTGGTCTGCACATTGCTCGTTGTAGGGAACCATTGTCTGAGGCAACCCAGTCCCACTGTTACAAATGTGTCCTTAGCCTAAGTTGAAATCAGTTCTCCTGTACACGTAGAACATGGGATGAGAACATGTCCAACTCCTGTTGTGTGAAATATTTTGAGATGTTTGACACTGATGACAGTTTCTTTCTCTACCTCGACCATGCCTTCTCCTGGATAAAGTGTCCTCAGTGCCTCCAAGCATCCCTTTATGTCACTTATCAAGCCTGAGATCAAGATCTGGAATTTGACAGATGAAAGCACAGTTACTTATTCAAAGCAGCAATATGATAGTGGCAACTGTATCTCTCTTTTTTTTTTAAAAGAATCAATTTTATTTATTTATTTATTTTTGGTTGCATTGGGTCTTCGTTGCTGCATGCGGGCTGTCTCTAATTGCGGAGAGCGGGGGCTATTCTTCGTTGTGGTGCGTGGACTTCTCATTGTGATGGCTTCTCTTGTTGCGGAGCACGGGCTCTAGGTGCATGGGCTTCAGTAGTTGTGGCACGCGGGCTCAGTAGTTGTGGCTCACGGGCTCTAGAGCGCAGGCTCAGCAGTTGTGGCACAGGGACTTAGTTGCTCCACAGCATGTGGGATCTTCCTGGACCAGGGATCGAACCTGTGTTCCCTGCATTGGCAGGCAGATTCTTAACCACTGTGCCACCAGGGAAGCCCTATTGGCTAACTTTGTTTCATTGATACCCTCATCTATTCACCCTGAGAGACACAGAAAATATGGCAGATGGTGCTTAAGACCATTTTCAAAGCTAAAAATCCACATGTTCAAGTTGCCATGGAAGCTTGAGAATGCCTGGTGTACACAGAAGGCCTGACGGGTTCATTTGGGGAAATGGTTGTTGTCAAACAGGGTCAGGCCAGGTGAAGCTGGATCTTGAACAGGGCTTACAGGACTGAGACATATGGTGATAGGATGGAGAGTGGCATGGAAGGGATGGAGGGTGTGGGATTGGGATAAAACCTGTGAGTTGCCTTCCAGTGAGTGAAGAGTGGGTTAATGGCAGGGTGACACAAAGGTCAGATACCCAAGCAGCCCCCTTCTAAAGTATGTTGGCAAGGGGCCTCTATTGAGCAACCCAAGAACAAACAGACATATAAACAGCATCGCGAAAGGCCACACAGCAGTGTCTGAGCTGTTAGCAGATCCAGTCTGTTAACTAAACACATGGGGGGAAATGGGAAAGTCTCCTCTCCTCTACTAAAGGTTTAAAGCACAAGCAGACCCAAGGTCAATAAACTGATGCCATCAGGGTGGGAGCAGGAGGGGGAAATGGAGGAAAGAAGCGAAAGTGAAGCATGATTTAGTAATTCTGGAAAGAACAGTGCTGCACGTAACCAAGAAGTTATTTCAGTGGGAGGTGAAAAGAAAACAAAAATCTCAAAATCAGAGAGGGAGGCTGATAGGGGAAAATGAGAAAAGAAACAAAAGTGGAAGAATGATTTAATGAGTTCTGGGAAGAAAGCGTGTAACTGAATTGAGGGTCTGATTGATGGGATGGGTTTTAGAAAGAAAATGGAATCTTGCTTTCTGCCTATGGACGCTGCCGTGTAAGCATCGTTGACATCTCCCCCTCCCCAGCCGTCATGTCTAAGTCAGAGTCTCCCAAAGAGCCCGAACAGCTGAGGAAGCTCTTCATTGGAGGTTTGAGCTTTGAAACAACCGATGACAGTCTGAGGAGCCATTGTGAGCAGTGGGGAACGCTCACAGACTGTGTGGTAATGAGGGATCCAAACACCAAGCGCTCCAGAGGCTTCGGGGTTGTCACGTATGCCACTGTGGAGGAGGTGGATGCAGCCATGAAGGCAAGGCCACAGGAGGTGGGTGGAAGAGTTGGGGAACCAAAGAGGGCCGTCTCAGGAGAAGACCAGGTCTCAAAGACCTGGTGAAAAAGATTTTTGTTGGTGGCATTAAAGGAGACACTGAAGAACATTGCCTAAGAGACTATTTTGAAAAGTATGGGAAAATTGAAGTGATTGAAATCATAACTGACCAAGGCAGTGGTAAAAAGAGAGGCTTTGCTTTAGTAAGCTTTGATGACCGTGACTCTGTAGACAAGACTGTCATTCAGAAAAACCACACTGTGAATGGCCACGACTGTGAAGTAAGGAAAGCCCTATCTCAGCAAGAGGTGGATAGTGCTTCATCCAGCCAAAGAGGTCAGAGTGGTTCTGGAAACTTTGGTGGTGGCCGTGGAGGAAACTTCAGTGGTCGAGCTGGCTTTGGTGGCAGCCGCGGTGGTGGTGGCTGTGGTGGCAGCGGGGATGGCTATGATGGATTCGGTAATGATGGGAGCAATTTTGGAGGTGGTGGAAGCTACAATAATTTTGTCAATTACAACAATCAGTCTTCAAATTTTGGACCCATGAAAGGAGGAAACTTTGGAGGCAGAAGTTCTGGCCCCTGTGGTGGTGGAGGCCAATACTTTGCCAAACCACGAAGCCAAGGTAGCTGTGGTGGTTCCAGCAGCAGCAGTAGCTATGGCAGTGACAGGAGGTTGTAATTACTGCCAGGAAACAAAGCTTAGCAGGAGAGGAGAGCCAGGGAAGTGACAGGGAAGCTCCAGGCTACCACAGATTTGTGAGCTCAGCCAAGCAGGGTGGTGGCAGGGCCTAGCTGCTACAAAGAAGACATGTTTTAGACAATACTCATGTGTATGGGCAAAAAACCCCTTGAGGACTGTATTTGTGACTAATTGTATAACAGGTTTAGTTTCTGTTCTGTGGAAAGTGTAAAGCATTTCAAAATAGATTTTTTTTGTTTTTTCTTAACATCTTTATTGGAATATAATTGCTTTACAATGGTGTGTTAGTTTCTGCTTTATAACAAAGTGAATCAGCTATACATATACATATCCAGCAAAGGGTTTTAATGTAGAGTTTTTTTTTGCACCCATGCTGTTGATTGCTAAATGTAGTAGTCTGATCATGACACTGAATAAATGTGTCTTTTTAAAAAATGTGCTGTGTAACGTTAGTCTACTCTGAAGCCATTTTGGTAAACTACCCCAACAGTGTGAAGTTAGAATTCCTTCAGGGTGATGCCAGTTTCCATTCAAAATTTATTTACAGCCTGCTTTGGTGGAGAAGCTATTGTCTTCAGAAACCTTGGTGTAGCTGAACTGACAGTTACTGTGTTGTGACCTGGAGTTCACCGTGAAAAGGGTGACCCAAGCAAAGTTATGGAGTTTTTTGGTTATTAATACGATTGTTGGCACATCCTATGCCATATATCTAAATTGAATTATGGTACCAGATAAAGTTATAGATGGGAATGAAGCTTGTGTATCATCCATTATCATGTGTAATCAATAAACTATTTAATACCCTCTTGAAAAAAAAAAAGAAAGAAAACAGAATCTTAAGGGAAGTTGGGAATGTCTGAAATGGTTCCTGGTTCATTCGTTTTCAATTAAAATTTTATGTGTAAAATTATGATCAGCCATTGCCAACGGGACGTGTAGCATCTCTGTTGATATTGTTTGCCGCTCCGTGGGCTTACAAGGATAATACAATTCAAAGTTGCCATTTACCCCCCAGGAGGAAAGCCTGGAAGTGATTAGGAAGAACCTTTCTTTGGTTGCTCTGAGTTGTAGCTAAGAGAGGGAAAAAAAGAACGAGGAAAATAGGTGCGTGCTGCCTATGGGCTGGAATCCCAGCAGTTTTACTGGCGTGAGTTCAACTCTGCCCATAGAGGCAGAGCTCCATGGGGGAAGATGGAGTGGACGAGAGGTGATAGCTGACTGAGGAGGCAAAAAACAGTCAGGGAGAGGACCTGAGACCTGAGCGTGATGATTCTCAGCCATGGGGTTGAAACATGACAGCATGACTCTTACTTGTCATGGGAAGTTATCAGCTCCAAGATACCTACAATGGGGACAGCTTGTACAGAGATGTGAATGTCAGATCAAGCTTTTGAGTATTACACCAAGGGTAGGAAGCATTAGAGGCATTGTAGCCAAGAGAAGTCTCTATCAGGGTTGCCTTAAGAAAGATCACTGTGTGACTGCATGATCAAGGTTCTCCAGGGAAACAACCAACAGGATACATATATAAGGAGATTTCTTGTAGGAATTGGCTTATGTGGTTATGGAGGCCAAGAAGGGCCACGATCTGCCGTCTGCAAGCTGGAGATCTAGGAAAGCAGGTGGTGGGCTGGTAATTCAGCCCAAGGCTGAAGCCTGAGAACTGGGGAAGAGTGGGGAGCTTTCTGAGTCTGAAAGCTTGAGAACAAGGAGCATTGGAATCTGAGGGGAGAAGATGGTCATCTTAGCTCCAGCAGAGAGAGCAGAGTCTCCCTTCCTCTACATTTTTCTGTTCTATTTGGACCCTCAACAGATTGGACGTTGCCCACCTACACTGGGGAGGGTGATCTGCTTTGCTTATCAGTTCACCAGTTCAAATGCTAATCTCTTCTTGAAACAGTATCTCAGGCCCAGGAATAATATTTTATAAGCTATCTGGGCATCCTGTAGCCCAGTCTAGTTGACACATAAAATTAACCATTACAGCTACTCTGCCAATATTGTCCCCTCTCTCCTCCCCAAAGCCTAGGTCACAAGAGAGACCATTCTTATTTATGCCCATGCAGAGGGTGGGGGATGTCTGGAGGTACCGTTGAAGTGGGGAGGAAATGTGGTCATGGGTCTTGACTAAAGTGTTGAGAGGAGGGCAGAGGAGTGGAGAGATTCAAAAGGGTATCAGCTGATACAAAGCCACACATACCTTTACAAGTGACTAGGGTTATACTGAGGCCATTTAGCACCCTGCACAAGGGCAGTATGGATCTTCACTTCAGACCTTTGGTCTGGTGACTGAGTTCTCTGAGGCTAGGTTTGGGTAGGGATTAAAATTTTTTTTTTAAATTTAGAAATAATTTTAGACTTACAGAAAAACTGGGAAAATGCAGAGAATTCCCTTACACCCAGCTTTTTGGCGTATAACTAGGAAGGAGTTCAAAGAACTGAGAGACATCTCTATAGTGCAGCTCCATTCTATTCTGCTTATTTAAGAGAACTGTTTTTCAAGACTTGTATTTATAAAAGCTGAAAAATAAGTAATGTTTATCTTTGTATGCATGAACTAATTTATACAAACATCCCATCCATCTCATTAAGCAACAAATTTACCATAAAATTTTGCTTTTCATGTGCTTTAATTATCCAAATTTATAATATTCTTACGTTATTTTCATCAATTACATGCTATTAATAATTATAATAATTCACCTAAAATAAACATTATTAGCACCTATTAGAGCCTTATAATCAAAGGAAATATTTTAAAAATCTATATTTCATTTATATGCGTATAAGTGGGAGTATGATAAAGTAATCAATAATAGTCTTTCAGCCATGAAAACACATTAGGAGAAAATTCAATGGTGGAAATGGGAAATAGAAACACAATTCTAGGAGAAAAAGGAATATGTAAATTTCTAGCTATTAAAGTGCTAGGTTCTTTTTTTTTTTTAACATCTTTACTGGAGTATAATTGCTTTACAATGGTGTGTTAGTTTCTGCTTTATAACAAAGTGAATCAGTTATACATATACATATATCCCCATATCTCTTCCCTCCCACCCCTCTAGGTGGTAACAAGGAGCTGAGCTGATCTCCCTGTGCTATGCGGCTGCTTCCCACTAGCTATCTATTTTACATTTGGTAGTGTACATATGTCCATGCCACTCTCTCACTTTGTCCCAGCTTACCCTTCCCCCTCCCCATGTCCTCAAGTCCATTCTCTAGTAGGTCTGCGTCTTTATTCCTGTCTTGCCCCTAGGTTCTTCATGACCTTTTAAAAAATTTTTTTTAGATTCCATATATATGTGTTAGCATACGGTATTTGTTTTTCCCTTTCTGACTTAACTTCACTCTGTATGACAGACTTGAGGTCTATCCACCTCACTACAAATAACTCAATTTCGTTTCTTTTTATGTAAGCTGAGTAATATTCCATTGTACATCTTCTTTATCCGTTCATCTGTCAATGGACATTTAGGTTGCTTCCATGTCCTGGCTATTGTAAATAGAGCTGTAATGAACATTGTGGTACATGACTCTTTTTGAATTATGGTTTTCTCAGGGTATACGCCCAGTAGTGGGTTTGCTGGGTTGTATGGTAGTTCTATTTTTAGTTTTTTAAGGAACTTCCATACTGTTCTCCATAGTGGCTGTATCAATTTACATTCCCACCAACAGTGCAGGAGGGTTCCCTTTTCTCCACACCCTCTCCAGCATTTATTGTTTGTAGATTTTTTGATGATGGCCATTCTGACCGGTGTGAGGTGATATCTCATTGTAGTTTTGATTTGCATTTCTCTAGTGATTAATGATGTTGAGCATTCTTTCATGTGGTTGTTGGCAATCTGTATATCTTCTTTGGAGAAATGTCTATTTAGGTTTTTTTTTTTTTTTTAATTATTTATTTATTTATGGCTGTGTTGGGTCTTCATTTCTGTGCGAGGGCTTTCTCCAGTTGTGGCAAGCGGGGGCCACTCTTCATCGCCGTGCGTGGGCCTCTCACTATCGCGGTCTCTCTTGTTGCGGAGCACAGGCTCCAGACGCGCAGGCTCAGTAGTTGTGGCTCACGGGCCTAGTTGCTCCGCGGCATGTGGGATCTTCCCGGACCAGGGCTCGAACCTGTGTCCCCTGCATTGGCAGGCAGATTCTCAACCACTGCGCCACCAGGGAAGCCCTATTTAGGTTTTAATAGCATCAAATTGCAAGGTACTTAAATTCTGTCAGATACATTTAAAAGGAGTATTGTAATATTTTTGTTTTAATTTGTCAGTATTTATAATATGCAAATTATATCCTTTGCTATTATACAAATCTAAGATAAAATAATTCAAGTGTCATCTTTGAAATGTGTATCATTTTCAAAATTCCTGGGGGATATGCAAAAACAAACAAACAAACAAAAAACAAATGAGTGAAAGCCACAGCTTTGGAGGATGCCTTGAGTCTGTGCTGTTCATCTTCTTGGGTAATTCCCTTTATCATATCCTTGCCACCTTTTACCAGGACAAGAGCCTGAACCCCCCAGGGTCTCTCCCTGGCTGAGCAGAATTGACTTTGCTGCCAAAGGGGCCTCCCTACAGACAAATATGGTCATGGAATCCCTTCAAAATCTCTGTTGGGTGTCATCCTACCTGCAGCTTGTTGCTGGGCTTGGTCAGCTTTTACATGAGTCATTAACTGAGACAGAAATATTGACTTGGATTTTACTCTTTCTTTCTCAATAAAGGTTTCTGCATTTAGATGGCATAGGACAGAGGTAGCAAATCAGTAGCCCCTGGACCATATCTGGCTTGAAGATGTGCTTGGTTTGAAATCTAAAACATTTAAAAATAGTTTAAAGGAGAAACACTGGAATCTTGCTAACAGTAAACTTTGTGGCATTTTAACTTGCCATATTTCCATCTCCCCTCCCAGCTCTGCAGTAGCCTTGGAAACCAACATCCCACAACAAAGGTGAAAGCCAGCAGACTAACAGCCATTGGAGGGGCAGAATAGGGTTGGAACTCCTCCAAAGACCCATTCCCAGAGAATTGTCATTATTTCACCTTCTAATGGTTCCCCATTCCCAAGAGTTGTCTTTATTTGACCTTAGAGCTTCCCCAGTGCAAACAAGAGGCATTTGTAAAAAACAATCAGCAGTGATGGTTTAGTATCACAGCTGCCTGAGATGATGATATCAGTGGGGCAAACAACAAGCTGACCAAAAAACTCAAAAGGAAAAGTTGGAGAATGATATTTCCGTTGGAGGTTTTGAAAAGCTCTGCTATATTCCTGGGAATCTAGAAGGTCACATGCATGCATAGGCTTATGAACAGCCATGCATACACAAGGCTGTTCATATGTTCAGGAAAGACCTGGGAAAACTCTAAGCTGTCATTCTGGCTTAAGGCTAAGGTAGAGTTGTCAAACTCCTGACTGAGTGTTGAAGTCAGGCCCCCAAATGCACACAGAGACCTTTGACAAAGAGTGGGAGAATTACTCGTTCCAGCCATTTAAAGAAATCTATGTACAACCATTAGCCAACCATTAAGCTAACTGAACAGAGACTTCACATATGATAATGAATACAGACTTTACATTATTAGTTCAGGAAAGTCACTAAACAAACAACAGAAGCTGCAACAACAACAAACAGCAACAAAAACAAGTTCTAGGGAGTGGAGAGAATCTGATTTCCAGAGTAGCCACATTATATTATTTAAAATGTCCAGTTTTCAACATGCAAAGCAACAAAAAAATATGGTCCACATATAGGGGAAAAGAAGTCAACAGACAACTGTCCTTGAGGAAGTTCACACACTGTACTTACTAAATAGCATTTAAATCAACTATTTTAAATATGTTTGAGGAACTAAAGGAAACCACATCTAAAAACCTAAAGCAACGTATGAGAGTAATATTACCAAATAAAGAATATCAATAAAAGAATTATAGAAAAGAACCAAAAGAAATTTTAGGGTTGAAAATTACAGTAACTGAAATGAAAAAAATTACTAGAGAGGCTCAACAGCAGATTTGAGTTGGTTGAAGAAAGAATCAGTGAACTTAAAGATATGTCAACTGATGGGACTTCTCTGGTGGTGCAGTGGTTAAGAATCTGCCTGCCAATGCAGAGGACAGGGGTTCAGGCCCTGGTCTAGGAAGATCCCACATGCCGTGGAGCAACTAAGCCTGTGCACCACAACTGCTCAGCCTGTGCTCTAGAGCCGTGAGCCACAACTACTGAAACCCGCACACCTAGAGCCCTTGCTCTGCAACAAGAGAAGCCACCACAATGAGAAGCCCGCACACCGCAACGAAGAGTAGCCCCTGCTCGCCACAACTAGAGAAAGCCTGCATGCAGCAACGAAAACCCAACGCAGCCCAAAATAAATAAATAAATTTAAAAAATTAAAAAAAAAGATATGTCAACTGAGAGTAGGGAATGGAAAGAAAAAAGAATGAAGAAAAATGAACAGAGCCTAAGAGACCTGTGGGATGCTGTCAAGCATACAAATATGCATAATGCAAGTCTCAGAGGAGAAGATAGAGAGGAAAGGACAGTAAGAATATTTGAAGAAATAATTGCTGAAAACTTTCCAAATTTGATGACAAATATTCATCTATATTTCCAAGAAATTCAGTGAACTCCAAGTACGACAAACTCAAAGAGATCCATACTTAGACAAATAATAATCAAACTGTCAAAAGCTGAAGACAAAGAGAGGATCTTGAAAGCAACAAGAGAAGTGACTCATCACATACAAGGGATCTTTGGTAAGATTAACAGATAATTTATTCATCAGAAATTGGGAACATATTTGTCAATTATACCACAATAAAGCTGAAAAAGAAGAGAAGTGGAGGACAGAAGGCAGTGGGTGGGAATATTCAAAATGCTGAAAGAAAATGTTTGTTAATTAAGAATTTTTTTTTTTTTTTTTTGTGGTACACGGGCCTCTCACTGTTGTGGCCTCTCCCATTGTGGAGCACAGGCTCCGGACGTGCAGGCTCAGCGGCCATGGTTCACGGGCCCAGCCGCTCCGTGGCATGTGGGATCTTCCCGGACCGGGGCACGAACCCATGTCCCCTGCAACGGCAGGCGGACTCTTAACCACTGTGCCACCAGGGAAGCCCAATTAAGAATTTTATACACGGTGAAACTGTCCTTCAAAAATGAAGGTGAAATCAAGACCTTCCAGGTAAACAAAAAGTGAGGGATTCTGTCACTAATAGACCTGCACTACTAGAAATACCACAGGGATTCTTTCAGGCTGAACAGGAAGAACACAAGCCAGTAGTTCAGATCCACATGAAGAAATAGAGTACTACATAGATAAATATAAAATACAATTTGTTTTTGGTTTCCAGTTTTTTCCTTTCTGATTTAAAAGACAATAGCATAAAACAATTATTATATCACTGTGTCAATGGACACACAGAATTAAAGATGTAATAATTTGCATGACAGTACTAGCACAAAGAAGGGAGTGGAGACATGGAGCTGTGTAGAAGCAAAGTGTTTTGTTTTGTTTTAATCTCCACTTTTCCCCCACCCCTCAACCATGGTAATTACCATTCTAGTCTCTGTTTCTATGAGTTTGGCTTTTTTAGATTTCACATATAAGTGATATCAGGCAGTATTTGTCTTTCTTTGACTTATTTCCCTTAGCATAATGTCCTCAAGGTCCATTGTGTTGTTGCAAACAGTGGATGTCCTTCTTTCTCATGGCTGAGTAATATTCCATTGTATATATTTACCACATATTCGTTATCCATTCATCTGTTGATGGACACTTAGGTTGTTTCCATATCTTGGCTGCTGTGAAAAATGCTGCAATGAACAAGGGAGTGCTTATAGCTCTTTGAGATTCTATTTTAATTTCTTTTGGGTACTCAGAAGAGGGATTGCTGGATCATATGGTAGTTCTATTTTTAATTTTTTGAGGAACCTCCATACTGTTTTCCATGGTGGCTGGACCAATTTATTTTCCACCAGTAGTGCACAAGGGCTCTCTTTTCTCCACATCCTTGCTGACATTTGTTATCACTCATCTTTTTGATGATAGCCATTCTAACGGGTGTGATGTAATACCTCACTGTGGTTTTGATTTGCATTTATCTGATAATTAGTGATGTTGAACATTTGTATGTCTTCTTTGGAAAAATGTCTGTTTAGTTCCTTGGCCCATTTTAAAACTAGATTGTTTTTGGCTATTGAGTTAAGTGAGTTCTTTAATTTTTTTTGGATATTAACTTCTTATCAGATACATGAGTTTCAAATACTTTTCCCATTTGGTAATTTGTTTTAATTTTATTGATGGTTTCCTTTTGCTGTGCAGAAGCTTTTTAATTTGATGTAGTCCCACTGGTTTATTTTGTTTTCTTGCTTTTGCTTTTGATGTCAAATCTAAAAAATCATTGCCATGACTGATGCCAAGGAGCTTTAGCCCCTTACTGTCTAGGAGGTTTAATGTTTTAGGTCTTAGGTTCAAGTCTTTAATCCATTTGCATTTATTTTTGTGAATGGTGTAAGATAGTTGTCCATTTTTTTCTTTTGCATGTGGCTGTCCAGTTTTCCCAGCACCATTTACTGAAGAGACTATCCTTTCCACATTGTATATTCTTGGCTCCTTTTTAGTAAATTAATTGATCTTATATACATGGGTTTATTTCTGGGCTCTCTATTCTGTTCCATTGATCTATATGTCTGTTTTTGTGACAATAGCATACTTGTTTTAATTACTAAAGCTTTGCAATATAGTTTGAAATCAGGGAGCATGATGCCTCCAGCTTTGTTCTTTCTCAAGACTGTTTTGGCTATTCAGGGTCTTTTGTAGACTGTATGAATTTTGGGATTGTTTGTTCGATTTCTTTAAAAAATGCCATTGGAATTTTGATAGGGATTACATTGAATCTGTATATTGCTTTGGGCATCATGGACATTTTAACAATATTAATTATTCCAATCCATGTGCCTTGAACATCTTTTCATTTATTTGTGTCTGCTTGATTTATTTCATCAATGTCTTTATAGACTTCAGTGTATAGGTCTTTTACCTCCTTGGTTAAACTTACTCCTATGTGTTTTATTCTTTTTGATGCTATTGATAATGGGATTGTTTTCTTTTTTTCTTTCTTTTTTTTTTGTGGTACGCGGGGCTCTCACTGTTGTGGCCTCTCCCGTTGCGGAGCACAGGCTCCGGACGTGCAGGCTCAGCAGCCATTGCTCACGGGCCCAGCCGCTCCACGGCATGTGGGATCTTCCCAGACCGGGGCACGAACCCGCATCCCCTGCATCGGCAGGCGGACTCTCAACCACTGCGCCACCAGGGAAGCCCCCGATAATGGGATTGTTTTAATTTCTCTTTCTGAAAGAAGCAAAGGTTTTATATGCTATTGACACTAAGTTGGTATTAGTCTGAACTAGATTGTTACGAGTAAGTATGTTAATTGTAACCCCCATGGCAGCCACTAATGAAATAACTCAAAAATATATTAAGGAAACAACAAGGGAATTAAAATGGTACTTCAGAAAATGTCTGTTTACAAAAAGTAGCTGAGAGACAAACTTTGCATGTATGTAGAGGAAATAATTATGTAAGAGAGTCTGTCTTCTGTTTTGGATGTTTGGCTGCTGACAGCTTTTAAACCTCACCTCTCCTTATCACCCTCCTGCCCCACATCTGGGCAAGCTGCCAAGAAAGTCTGGGTACTTCTTTCTTTGGTACCAGTGAAAGGTTCAAAACACACCAATAACCAGAACTGAGGGCACATAGAAGCAAGTTTAAGGGAAGAAAAACATAGTGAGATAATTTTTGGAGATAGTCATGTTTCTTTGGTACATTTAGGTGAAGAAGTTTACCTGGCAGTTCAGTGTTTGGGTCTGGCATTTGGGAGAATGGTTTGGGAGTGTTTGGGAGTCATCAGTGTGTAGGTCATAAAGGAGACTGGAGCTGTGAATGCAGCCATCCAAAGGTAAGGACAGGGCATACGGAAAGAGTGAACAACCAGCTGCCAGTTTATGCTGATCCTTTTCCCTCCTGAGCACATTCCACCTAATTAACTCTCTGTCTTATGCACAGAGTTCCACCCAGGCATCCTATGGGAGAGCATGCTGCTGTCCCTGCCCACACTCTGTATTCCTCGGTGTTTACATCGTGGTGGTCATGATGCTGTTGCTGTGGTGTCTGTGATCCATGAGAGCTCTTCACCTATGAAACGCTGTTTATGCCCTGATCTCCCATACAGTTAATGGGGCTAATAAGTAGAACCTTCCATAATAGAACCTTTATGTTATTTATATACATGGAAAAGTGATCACATTTATGGGGTACTCAAAGACTAGTCTCTATCTCTAGAGCTGGCAAAGATCAAGAGCTCAAAAAAGATGTATGGGAAGGATAAATGAACTAGAAGCTAAAGGCAGTGTTCTTTTGACTTATCAGAAATTTGGGCATGGGACTTCCCTGGTAGTCTAGTGGGTAAGACTCCGTGCTCCCACTGCAGGGAGCCTGGGTTCCATCCCTGGTCAGGGAACTAGATCCCACATGCATGCCTCAACTAAGAGTTCGCATGCTGCAACTAAGAAGCCTGCATGCTGCAACTAAAAGATCCTTGTTCTCATGCTGCAGTGAAGACCCCGTGCAGCCAAAATAAGTAAATAAAATAAATATTAAAAAAAAAAGAAATTTGGGCAAATCAACTTCACTTCTCTGTATTGTTTCCTCATCTGTAATAGGATAATCATAGTGCCTTTCTCAGAGGGTTCTTCTGAGAGTTAAATGAATATATATGTACATGCATGTGTCTGTATCATATATAGGTTCACATGTATGTACATATAATATGTCTGTATATACACATGTACATATATATTTACAGACACAGCACTTAGAGCAGGGTCTGACACATACAAATGATTTATAAATATTAGCTGTTATATGTTGAATTGTATTAAATAGTACATAACTACTCAGTTCCCTTTCAGCAAGACTGTGGCCTCTTTTGTGGCCTGTTTAGGCCAAAATGGAGACAGGGAGACAGACTGAAAGATACTTCTATTGGATTAAGATTGGAGCCTCCTGCCATCTGGTCTTCATTTGTTTTTATTAAGTCTAGAGCAATATAAACTCTTTGGCCTCTCGCTACCCCTCAGTGGAAAAAGCCCTGGGCTGGGAAAAGAAAATACTGTTAAGTATTTATCCACTTCTACTTGTAAAATGGTAGCAAAATGACTGGTTTCCTTTACTCACAGTGTTATCATGAGGGTAGTGGATGCTGTTGTGTGCCATCCAGATGCCCCTTCAGGACCGAGGCACTACGTTTTTGGCAACTGAAAGTTCTTAGCCAAATCTCTCTCTGGGAATTGCCTTCTGCCTTTCCCAATGTTACCTACCTCCTGTGGGAAGCCTGCATCCAATGAGTGGTTGATGAGGAGAGGTATCAAGGTCCAGACCTCTGGTGTCAAGAGGGAAGAATAACAAAGGACCATTCCAGCTCCAAAGATCCCCATAGGATCAGCTGAGATCAACTTGCCATTCACATTGCAGTTCAACTTCTGCCCAGTCATGCTTCCTTCACCCTTACAGATGTGATTTCCAAGAGTAATCCTAAGAAACATTTTTCATGAAAGTCTCAGAGCTTTAGAGGCTATTTTTTTCTGATGACACTTGACATTTGGTATCAGAAATGGCCCTAGGAAATACCAGTTAAAATTAGATTTTGAAGATGGATCACCCATTGGCCTTCTGGCAATGAAGACCACATCACTGGGGGTAGATGGAGAACTGATAATGAAGATGCGGTACAACTGCTGACATTTTAAACAGTGGTGAACAGAGATGGGGCGCTGGTGGGAGCAAGCACATGGGCAGGTGCAGTATCTCAGGTGGTTAAGATTTTGGGGGTGTTGGGTAGTCATTATCAGGATTATAATCAGATGGCTGCTGTGGGGGCCGTTGACACCTTAGAGCAAAACAGTGAAAAACCGAGACTAATTAATCACCGATGTCAAGGGTGAAAGTCAGAGGGTCTCTTTGAAAGCATATAGAGAGTCTCTCCTCTCTTTAAGCCAAAATGCAGAAAAACCAAGGTGAAACAGAGCTCCAGAGAAAGTTCAGTTTACAACTTTGATGGGTCTGCTACATCTACTCTTGCTACATCAAGAGTAGAGCCTTGGGAGAGACCTTCAAGATGGTGGAGGAGTTTGGTGGGGCTAATGGCGGACTCTGGGAGGGCTCACGCCAAGGAGTACTTCCCAGAACTTCTGCTGCCAGTGTCCTTGTCCTCAGAGTGAGCCAAAGCCACCCCCGCCTCTGCAGGAGACCCTCCAACACTAGCAGCCATGTGGCTGACAGGGTCTTGGTGCTCCAGCCAGGTGTCAGGCCTGTGCCTCTGAGGTGGGAGAGCCGAGTTCAGGACATTGGACCACCAGATACCTCCTGGCTTCATGTAATATCAAATGGTGAAAGCTCTCCCAGAGATCTCCATCTCAATGCTAAGACCCAGCTCCACTCAACGACCAGCAAACTACAGTGTTGGACACCCTATACCAAACAACTAGCAAGACAGGAACACAACCCCACCCATTAGCAGACAGGCTGCCTCAAATCATAATAAGGTCATTGACACCCCAAAACACACCACTGGACGCAGTCCTGCCTACCAGAAAGATAAGATCCAGCCTCATCCACCAGAACACAGACACTAGTCCCCTCCACCTGGAAGTCTACACAACCCACTGAACCAACCTTAGCCATGGGGGGCAGACAACCAGAACAATGGGAACTACGAACCTGCAAACTGAGAAAAGGAGACCCCAAACACAGTAAGTGAAGCAAAATGAGAAGACAGAGAAACACACAGCAGATGAAGGAACAAGGTAAAAACCCACCAGACCAAATAAATGAAGAGGAAATAGGCAGTTTACCTGAAAAAGAATTCATAGTAATGATAGTAAAGATGATCTAAAATCTTGGACATAGAATGGAGAAAATATAAGAAACGTTTAACAAGGACCTAGAAGAACTAAAGAGCAAACAAACAATGATGAACAACACAATAAATGAAATTAAAAGTTGTCCAGAAGGAATCAATAGCAGAATAACTGAGGCAGAACAGGTAGGTGACCTGGAACATAAATAGTGGAAATAGCTACCGCAGAGCAGAATAAAGAACAAAGAATGAAAAGAATTGAGGACAGTCTCAGAGACTTCTGGTACAACATTAAACACACCAACATTCGAATTATAGGGGTCCCAGAAGAAGAAAAGAAAAAGAAAGGGACTGAGAAAATATTTGAAGAGATTATACTTGAAAACTTCCCTAATATGGTGAAGGAAATAGTCAGTCAAGTCCAGGAAGCACAGAAAGTCCCATACAGGATAAATCCAAGGAGAAACACACCAAGACACATATTAATCAAACTATCAAAAATTAAATACAAAGAAAAAATATTAAAAGCAGCAAGGGAAAAGCAACAAATAACATACAAGGGAATCCCCATAAGATTAACAGCTGATCTTTCAGCAGAAACTCTGCAAGCCAGAAGGGAGTGGCAGGACATATTTAAAGTGATGAAAGGGAAAAACCTACAACCAAGATTACTCTACCTGGCAAGGATCTCATTCAGATTTGATGGAGAAATTAAAAACTTTACAGACAAGCAAAAGCTAAGAGAATTCAGCACCACCAAACCAGCTTTACAACAAATGCTAAAGGAACTTCTCTGGGCAGGAAACACAAGAGAAGGAAAAGACCTACAATAAAAAACCCAAAACAATTAAGAAAATGGTAACAGGAACATACATATTGATAACTACCTTAATTATAAATGGATTAAATGCTTCAACCAAAAGACATAGACTGGCTGAATGGATACAAAAACGAGACCTGTATATATGCTGTCTACAAGAGACCCAGTACGGACCTAGGGAAACATACGGACTGAAAGTGAGGGGATGGAAAAAAATACTCCATGCAAATGGAAATCAAAAGAAAGCTGGAGTAGCAGTTCTCATATCAGACAAAATAGACTTTATTTGACTGTTACAAGAGAGAAAGAAGGACACTACATAATGATCAAGAGATCAATCCAGGAAGAAGATATAACAATCGTAAATATTTATGCACCCAACATAGGAGCACCTCAATACGTAAGGCAAGTGCTAACGGCCATAAAAGGGGAAACCGACAGTAACACAGTCATAGTAGGGGAGTTTAACACCCACTTTCACCAATGGACAGATCATCCAAAATGATAATAAATAAGAAAACACAAGCTTTAAATGATACATTAAACAAGATGGACTTAATTGATATTTATAGAACTATCCATCGAAAAACAATAGAATACACCTTCTTCTCAAGTGCTCATAGAAAATTCTCCAGGAGAGATCATATCTTGGGTCACAAATCCAGCCTCGGTAAATTTAAGAAAGTTGAAATCATATCAAGTATCTTTTCTGACCACAATGCTATGAGACTAAATATCAATTACAGGAAATTCTGTAAAAAATACAAACACCTAGAGGCTAAACAATACACTACTAAATAACCAAGAGATCACTGAAGAAATCAAAGAGGAGATAAAAAATTACCTAGAAACAAATGACAATGAAAACACAACAACCCAAAACCTAAGGGATGCAGCAAAAGCAGTTCTAAGAGGGAAGTTTATAGCAATACAATCTTACCTCAAGAAACAAGAAATATCTGAAATAAACAACCTGACCTTACACCTAAAGCAATTAGAGAAAGAAGAACAAAAAACCCACAAAGTTAACAGAAGGAAAGAAATCATAAAGATCAGATCAGAAATAAATGAAAAACAAATGAAACAATAGCAAAGATCAATAAAACTAAAAGCTGGTTCTTTGAGAAGATAAACAAAATTGATAACCCATTAGCCAGACTCATCAAGAAAAAAAGAGAGAAGACTCAATAGAATTAGAAGTGAAAAAGGAGAAGTGACAACTGACACTGCAGAAATACAAAGAATAATGAGAGATTACTGCAAGCAACTATATGCCAATAAAATGGACAACCTGGAAGAAATGGACAAATTCTTAGAAAAGCACAACCTTCTGAGACTGAACCAGGAAGAAATAGAAAATATAAATAGACCAATCACAAGCACTGAACTGGAGACTGTGATTAAAAATCTTGCAACAAACAAAAGCCCAGGACCAGATGGCTTTACAGGCGAATTCTATCAAACATTTAGAGAAGAGCTAACACCTATCCTTCTCAAACTCCTCCAAAATATAGCAGAGGGAGGAACACTCCCAAACTCATTCTATGAGGCCACCATCACCCAGATATAAAAACCAGACAAAGATATCACAAAGAAAGAAAACTACAGGCCAATATCACTGATGAACATAGATGCAAAAATCCTCAACAAAATACTAGCAAACAGAATCCAACAGCACATTAAAAGGATCATACACCATGATCAAGTGGGATTTATCCCAGGAATGCAAGGATTCTTCAATATATGCAAATCAATCAATGTGATACACCATATTAACAAACTGAAGGATGTAAACCATATGATCATCTCAATAGATGCAGTAAAAGCTTTTGACAAAGTTCAACACCCATTTTTGATAAAAATCCTCCAGAAGGTAGGCCTAGAGGGAACTTACCTCAACATAATGAAGGCCATATATGACATACCCACAGCCAGCATCGTTCTCAATGGTGAAAAACTAAAACCGTTTCCATGAAGATCAGGAACAAGACAAGGGTGTCCACTCTCACCACTGTTATTCAACATAGTTTTGGAAGTTTTAGCCACAGCAATCAGAGAAGAAAAAGAAATAAAAGGAATACAAGTTGGAAAAGAAGAAGTAAAACTGTCACTGTTTGCAGATGACATGATACTATACATAGAGAATCCTAAAGATGCTACCAGAAAACTACTAGAGCTAATCAGTGAATTTGGTAAAGTTGCAGGATACAAAATTAATGCACAGATATCTCTTGCATTCCTATACAGCAATGAGAAAAAATCTGGAAGAGAAATTAAGGGAACACACCCATTTACCATTGAAACAAAAAGAATAAAATACCTAGGAATAAACCTACCTAAGGAGACAAAAGACCTGTATGTAGAAAACTATAAGACACTGATGAAAGAAATTAAAGATGATACAAACAGATGGAGAGATATACCATGTTCTTGGATTGGAAGAATCAACATTGTGAAAATGACTATACTACCCAAAGCAATCTACAATTACGGTGCAATTCATATAAAACTACCAATGGCATTTTTCACAGAAGTAGAACAAAAAATTTCACCATTTGTATGGAAACACAAAAGTCCCCGAATAGCCAAAGCAATCTTGAGAAAGAAAAACGGAGCTGGAGGAATCAGGCTCCTGGACTTCAGACTATACCACAAGGCTACAGTAAGGAAAACAGTATGGTACTGGCACAAAAACAGAAAGATAGATCAATGGAACAGGATAGAAAGCCCAGAGATAAACCCACGCACATATGGTCACCTTATGTTTGATAAAGGATGCAAGAATATACAATGGAGAAAAGACAGCATCTTCAATAAGCAGTGCTGGGAAAACTGGACAGCTACATGTAAAAGAATGAGATTAGAACACTCCCTAACACCATACACAAAAATAAACTCAAAATGGATTAAAGACCTAAATGTAAGGCTAGACACTATCAAGCTCTTAGAGGAAAACATAGGCAGAACACTCTATGACATAAATCACAGCAAGATCCTTTTTGACCCACCTCCTAGAGAAATGGAAATAAAAACAAAAATAAACAAATGGGACCTAATGAAACTTTAAAGCTTTTGCATAGCAAAGGAAACCATAAACAAGACGAAAGGACAACCCTCAGAGTGGGAGAAAATATCTGCCTTTGAAGCAACTGACAAAGGATTAATCTCCAGAATTTATAAGCAGCACATGCAGCTCAATATCAAAAAAACAAACAAACCAATCCTAAAATGGGCAGAAGACCTAAAGAAACATTTCTCCAAAGAAGGTATACAGATTGCCAACAAACACATGTAAGGATGCTCAGCATCACTGATCATTAGAGAAATGCAAATCAAAACTACAATGCGGGGCTTCCCTGGTGGCACAGTGGTTGAGAGTCTGCCTGCCGATGCAGGGGACGCGGGTTCGTGCCCCCGTCCGGGAGTATCCCACATGCCGCCGAGGGGCTGCGACTGTGAGCCATGGCCACTGAGCCTGCGTGTCCGGAGCCTGTTGCTCCGCAGCGGGAGAGGCCACAATAGTGAGAGGCCTGCGTACCGCAAAAGCAGAAAAAAACAAACAAAACAAAAAAAAACTACAATGCGATATCATCTCACACCAGTCAGAATGGCCATCATCAAAAAATCTACAAACAGTAAATGCTGGGGAGGGTGTGGCGAAAAGGGAACCCTCCTGCACTGTTGGTGGGAATGTAAATTGATACAGCCACTATGGAGAACCGTATGGAGAGTCCTTAAAAAACTAAAAGCAGAACTACCATACAACCCAGCAATCCCACTATCGGGCATATACTGTGAGAAAACCATAATTTAAAAAGAGTCATGTACCAAAATGCTCATTGCAGCACTGTTTGCAATAGCCAGGACATGGAAGCAACCTAAGTGTCCATCGACAGATGAATGGATAAAAAAGATGTGGCACATATATACAATGGAATATTACTCAGCCATAAAAAGAAACAAAATTGAGTTATTTTTAGTGAGGTGGATGGACCTTGAGTCTTTCATACAGAGTGAAGTAAGTCAGAAAGAGAATAACAAATACCATACGTTAACACATATATATGGACTCTAAGGAAAAAAATAATGGTTCTGAAGAACCTAGAGGCAGGACAGGAATAAAGATGCTGAAGCAGGGAATGGACTTGAGGGCATGTGGCGGGGGAAGGGTAAGTTGGGACGAAGTGAGAGAGTGGCATGAAACTATGTACACTACCAAACGTAAAATAGATAGCTAGTGGGAAGCAGCTGCATAGCACAGGGAGATCAGCTTGGTGCTTTGTGACCACCTAGAGGAGTGGGATAGGGAGTGTGGGAGGGAGACGCAAGAGGGAGGAGATATGGAGATATATGTATATGTATAGCTGATTCACTTTGTTATACAGCAGAAACTAACACACAATTGTAAAGCAATTATACTCCAATAAAGATGTTAAAAAAAAATGAAAGAGTAGAGCTTTGATTGGGATGGAATGAATCACTGAGTCTGGAATAAGGTCACCTGTATTGATACAATCAAAAATCTTGAATTTCCTGCCTCTAAGCCTATAGAAATAGCTACTCTTCTCCATTAATTGCTAGTGTTCCGCCTGCTTGAATATAATATAGAGATTTATGCTTGCAAGAAATGTGCATCCCCTCAGTAGACATATCTACTTCTACTTCCCTTCCTAGTCACCAGACCAATAACTAGAGTTAAGTCACAATATGACCTGGCTAGAGACAGACTAACACTGCATGGAAGGAAGGAGACTGCAAACTCAAGTTCCATAGGACATAGCCAGCTTGTACCAGCAGGCAACAGTAGAATATATATGGGGCTGGTTCACGATGGAATACAAAGTTGGAAAAGCGAGAGTACTTTGATATGATAGCACTCATCCATGATAGAGGTTTGCACCCCTGGGAAGGACCCCAGGAGATGGTGCTAATACACTTCTAACTTGGACTTGGAAGCTTGAAAGAAGCTTTCCTACTTCACCAATTTCTTATCTTTACTGGATCATTCTCTTATCATACGAATATGCTGCTACTTTCTTTGAAAAACTCATCTTTTGAACCCACACTTCATGTTGTTACTGCCTAATTCCTTTGTTCTCCTGTGTAGAAAACTAAAAAAATTTGCCCATTTCGTCCTTCGACTCTTTAAAAAAATAAACTTTATTGGGGTATATTTTCATGCATTAAAATTCTCATACCAAGTGTACAGTTAGTTCTATGAGTTTTTACAAATGGATAAACTTGTGTAACCACTGCTTAAGTCAAGGATGTTTCCATCACCCAAGGAAGTTCCCTCTTTCCCTTTTGTAGTCAGTCTCTTCCACTCCAAGGAGCCATAGATCCAAGGAGCCTTAGATCCAAGGAGCCATAGATCTGACTTCTAGCATGATAAATTATTTTTGTCTGTTTTAGAACTTTATATAAATGGAATCATGCTGTGTACTCTTTTCTGTCTAGTTTCCTTTTGGAGATTCATCGAAAATATTGTTGTTGTATCAATAGTTTGTTCTTTTAGAGATATTGCTGAGTAGCATTCCATTATATGGATGTTCCTCAGTTTGTTGGTCCATTCTCTAATTAATGGATATTTGAGTTATTTCTAATTTCTAGCAAATGTGAATAAAGTTGCTGTAAACTTTCATGGACAAATCTTTGTATGCATGTACGTTTTCATTTTTCTTGAGTAAATATGTAGGAGTGGAATTTCTGGGTCTTGTGGTAGTTGTGTGTTTAACTTTTTAAGAAATTGTCAAATTGTTTTCCAAAGTGGTTGTGCTATTTCACATTCTTACCAGTAGTGTATGAGGGTTCCAGTTGTTGCAGATTCTTGCCAAAACTTAGTATCCGTTTGGTATCTTTTCAATTTAAAAAATAAAAAATTTAGCCATTTTAACTGCTCTGTAGTAGTGTTTCCTTGTAGTTTTAATTTGCATTTCTTTGAGGACTAAAAATAATGAGGATCTTTTCATTTGCTTATTAAACATTTGTATATCTTCTTTCATGAAGTATTGATTCAAATATTTTGCCCATTTAAAAAATTGGATTGTTTGTCTTATTATTATTGAGTTGGAAGAGTTCTTTCTATGTTATGGGATCAAGCTCTTTGTCAGATGTATGATTTGAGAATATTTTCTCTCAGTCTGTGGCTTAACTTTTCATTTTCTTAGTGGTGTCTTTTGAGGAACAGAAGGTTTTAATTTTGATGAAACCTAATTTATCAGTTTTTTCCTTTTATGGTTAATGCTTTTTGCCATCTAAAAAAACTTTGCCTACTCTTAGATCAGAAAGATTTTTCCCATTATCCCTACTACTCGTATTTTTGCTCTCACCATGCTACTGTAACTTCTCTCAAGTTCACCAGCAATAACAATAAATTCGCAGTTCTCTTATTACATGATCTGCCAGCAGCATCTGACACATCTTCCTGACATGGTGTCATCTTCTGGCTCTCCAGACACCACATTCTCATAACTCTTCCTCCTATTTCTCTGCCTACTTCTCAATATTTGTTATAAATCTCTCCTTTTCTCTTTACTCCCTTAACATTAGACAGCCCCGAGGCTCAGTCCTTGGTTCCCTTATTTGTCCATCTTTCCTATGGTTAAGCTACAAAATTTGGAGCCAAGCTTCACTCCCTTCTTTCTCTCATATCCTTTATCCATTCAGCCAGAAAACCCCTGGGCTCTATTTTCAAACTCTGCCCAGAGTTCAGTCCCTTCTCACCATTTCCTCTTGCTTGAGTCTGCATCATGTTTCCCTAAATCACTGCGGGAACTTCTTAAGGGTCTTCCTGCCTCCACTCTTGTCCCTCTGTAGCTACTGTCAATGCAGCAGCCAGAGTGACCCTTTAAATATAGTCATGTCATGTCACTACACACATCAAAACCCTGTAGTGGGTCCCCATTTCATGGGAGTAAAAACCATGGTCCTTATAAGGTCCAGTAAGATGCTCTACTGAGTCCCTATCCTGTCTCTGGCCTCATTTCTTTGCTCAACTCCACTCCAGCCATACTGGCCTCCATGCTGTTTCTTGAATATGCCAGGCACACTCCTACTGTGAGATATTAAAAAATTGAGATAGAATTCACACATCATAAAATTCACACTTTTAAAGTGTACAATTCAGTGGTTTTTAGTACATGCACAAGGTCATTCTGTCAGCTCCACTATCTAATTTCAGAACGTTTTCAACACCCCAGAGAGACATCTGTACCCATTGCCTCAGGACCTTTGCATTGGCTTTTCCCTCTGCCTTGATTGTCTTTCTTCCAGATAGTCGTGTCCTCCACTCCCTCACCGCCTCCAAATCTTTGCTCAAATGTCACTTTACACAGGGCATACCCTAACACGCTAGTTAAACTTGTAACTTCTCCCATGTTAAACATTTTTTCCATTGAACTAATCACTTTCTAACATACTGTGATACAGTGTTTATAATTTATTGCATGTGTGCCCCACCTGTTCTCTGGCAACAATGTAGATTTAATGAGTTCAGGGATATTTGTGCTGTTGACTGATTAAATCTAAGCAGCTAGAACAGTGTTTGGCACATGGAAGATGCTTTATTAAATATTTATTAAAGGAATGAATAAACCAATGAAATAATAAATGATTATAAACCACATTAATCCGTATAAGTGTAACCTGGCAGCAAGTGCCTCCCTTCGGGCTAGTCTTAACTGCTTTTTCTTTTTCTTTTTTTTTTTAAATCACTAAGGCCCGAGTAGAAGAGGCAATGGAGATATTTACTTGAAATAGAAGTTCTTGGGGGAGATGGAGGAGGAAGAAGTTAGAGCAAAGGTTAAGCCATAACATTTCTTAAATATTCCCATTAAACAGTTCAACTCTTTTACTAAATTCTTCTCCCAGCTGACTCACTTCCCCTATTTTTTTCCTTTTACCAAATCTCTCTCCTCCTCTTTGCTGGCTCTCTGTGTCCTGCCCTATACCACCTTTCATCTTGCCTACCCCATCCAACAAAATAAAGATTGACAGTTCATTCCTTGACCAGGTCAGTAATAGAGAGAGGGGTGGTGAAGGTTCAGTTACGCTGGCATTTTGAGAACAACTGACTCTACCTTCAAGGCCTCTCTACCTTGATGTGTCAGGCATTTATTCTGGGGGCTCACCCCACAGCATTCTTAGATTAAGTCCTCAACTCCTAAAAAGGTGTGAATTTTCTTCCTTCTTTTAAAAGCACAGGAGAGAATTAGATAATTCTCTTCTGATCTTTGCCTTGTGAACAGAACAAAAACAAGTATTTCTGGAGATGAGAATACTAGAGGCCGAGATGCAGTGGAACCATAATTAGAGACCTGCAGTTCCACAGGTGGAGTCTCCCCAAAGGGGAAGGCTGAGCCCCATCCTGGGGTTCATTGCTCTTCCATAGCTTCTCATTCCTTCTATGTCCATTACACTGCTTAGAGTGGAACTGTGGTCACAGTCATGAAATGACCTTCTGACTTTACTGATGGCAGTTCAGGGGCATCACAGAGGTGGAGGTCAGGCTGCCCTGATCAAGAAGGACTGGATGGGAGATCCTAAATGAAGGGAGGGAAGGTGATAAAGCACTCTGCTAGGAGAGTGGCGAAGTTGGTGGTAATGTCTCTTGTCCTTTCTAAGTGGGCAGAGAGAGACCTTGAATAGTAGCCTCCACTGAGAAGGTGGTGAATCTAGCAAGTGAATGTTCTCAGTTGTCCTCATTTCCCCTCTAATGTACAAAATGTAGGAACTGGTGCAATGGGTAATGGTTCCCATGTGCTGTTATGTTTATTCACAGCTGCTTTTTTAAAATCACAAAAGTAGTATGTGTTCATTGCAACAATAAAATACAGGAGTAACATAAAAACTAAAAGACTTCCCAACACATGATATATATGGCTTTTTAGAAACCAAAATTGAAGGTATATTGTGCATATTGTGTGAAATATTCTTTTTTCACTTCACATATATTATAGATACACACCTGTGCTAGTGCATGTAGATCTCCTTCGTTCTACTTAATGGTTGCATAGTATTCCACTCTGTGGGCTTCTTATAATGTATTTAATCAACTTTTTGACAGACATTTAGGTTTTTTCCTTTTTTTTTTCTAGTTTAAACAGTGTTGCAATGAACATTCTGTTACACATATCTTTGTGCACTTATGTTATCAGTTCTGTAGCAAAAATCCTAGAAGAAATTTTTCTGGGTTGAATGGTACGTGTTTTTAAAATATTAATAGTTATTAACAAATTATTCTTCAAAGTGTCACACATATTTGCACTCTAACCAGCACTGAATCATATTTCTTCCTGTTAATAAATCTGACAATTAGTATCTCTTATTCTCCAAACCAGAACTGTCAGAAGAAATATAATGAAGCCATGTATATAATTTAAAACTTTTTAGAAGCCACATTGAAAATGTTAAAAGGAAATGGGTGAAGTCCATGGGTGAAGCTATTATTTAACCCACTATATCTAAAATATTATCATTTCAACATATAATCAACATAAAAATTATTAAAGAGATACTTTATATTTTTGCCACTAAGTCTTTGAAATCCAGTGTGTTTTACACTTAGGGCAGACCTCAATTTGGATCAGTTGCATGTGGCAAAAGCCACCACATAGAACAGCAAAGCTCTAAACTGTCTTTGAGTCATTTGCCCACTTTTCCACTGGGCTGGTTTTCTTTGCTTATTGATTTCTAAGCAATTATTTTTTTCTCAATTTGACTTTCACTTTTGATCTTGCTTACTTTTGGGAAATATTGGTGGATTGACTGGTGAATGAGTTCAATTTGTGTGTGGACAAATTTAGTCTTTTTAGCTTCTAGGTTTGCTTTCACACTCTAAAATCATCAAAACTGCATTTATGCTTTCATTTTTTTCCTTTAAACTATTTGCTTCTCCTAAATATTATTTCTATTATTCTGAAGGTCACAACATCACCTTTATTACTGATGAGAACCTAGTTGGAGGATGTAGCTTTAGCTCTGTTAGCCAAGGGAGCTTCTAATAATGAAGCTCAGAATTTAACAGACTTTTCCACCAGTCCCAGGCAGAACCGCACTTGAATGGGCATCCCTAAACTTGAGTGAGCTCAGAATCACCAGGAGGGCTTGTGAAAACATAGACTGTTTGGCCTCAGCCCGAGAATTTCTGATTGAGTAGGTGTGAGGTGAGACCCTCACATTTCTATTTCTAACAAATTCCCAAGTGATGTAGATGCTGCTGGCTTGGAAATCACACTTGTAAAACCACTGGCTCATGTCATAGAGGAACACAGGTGAAATGTGTGCTTTCTGTGGGGAGCCTCCTCCCAAGATAGAAAACGGCAAAGCTGAGGTGAACAGTTTGTGCAACTTCTTCCCAAGTTTCCATCTCCCATATGGTGTGAGTAAAGATGGAGAGAGACCCTGTCCTCTCATAGAGAAAGGAAACATTGGGATTGGGAAGAAAGTTTCCTAACACTGATCTTTTCTAAACTTATCTGTGTCTCAACGTTAGCAGATCTGTATTCTGGCTGCACATTGGAACCAGCTTGGGAAACTCCAAAAATAACATCTGGCCCCACCCCTAGAGATTCTAATTCGTGGTCTGGAGAGGCCCTAGCCAGTGACATTTAAAAAATCTCCCTGGATTGCAATGTTCAGCCAAAGCTGAGAATCATAGCTCTATAACTACAAGTTCAGGCATCACCTGGTAGCTTGTTAGAAATGAATCTCTGGTCCCATGTAGACCTACTGAATCAGAATCTGCATTGTGATCCACAGTCTACACTTTGAGTACTTAGATGATACCAGAACATTGATATCCTGAAGGATCCGCCCAGCTTCACGGGTTTGCTGACAGGTGTTGGCAGTCACCTTTTTCTCTGTGGATGGCTTACCTCCCTAACACTCAGAGTTTCTTGTGCACGTGCTCTCTTCTCTGTCCACACCCATTTTTTATTGTGGTTAAATACACATAACATTGATCATTTTAAACTATTTTAAGTGTACAATTCAGTGGCATTAAGTACATTTACGTTGTTGTATAACCATCACCACTATCCATTTCCAGAACTTTCTAAATATTATTTTGTTTTAAGGAATGAAGTAAAAATCCACTTTAACATTACTAGCCACCGGTCCTAATACCATTTACTGAATAGACCATATTTTCTTCCATTGTTTTAAGTGGTACTTTGTCATATATTAAATTCCTATGTGTATTTGGACCTATTTCTGGATTCTGAAACTTGTAACTACTATAGCTTTAGAATAAGTTTTACTAGTTGAAATGTATGGAATCACCAATATTCAAGCATTTCTTGATATAAAAATGGCAATTTTATGTCGTTCAACCTAATATCTGATAGGGTCAGTTCTATACATCCCCCCTTTTCTGCTCCATCACTCTTTTTTAAAATGTAGTTTTTCTGGTTATTCTCAAATTTTTTTCCCCGACAAATTTAGTGTCTCTTTGTCAGATTCTTTCTGTTATGGATTGAATTGTGTCACCCCAAAGTTCATGTGTTGAAGCCCTAACTCTCAATGTGATTGTATTTGGAGATAGGGCCTTTAAGGAGGTACTTAAGGTTAAATGAGGTCATAAGGGTGGGGTCCTTATCCTTATAAGAAGAGGGAGAAACACTGGGAGTACATGTGCCCAGGAGGAAGGCCAAGTGAGGACACAGCAAGGTAGCCATCAGCAAGCCACGGAGAGAGGTTTCACAAGAAACCAACGCTGCCAGTGCCTTGATTTTGGACCTCCAGCCCCCAGAACTGTGAGAAATAAATTTCTGATGTTTAAGCCACCTAGTCTGTGGTCCTTGTTATGGCAGCCCAAGCAGACTAAGGCACCCCTCCACCAAGTATTTTTGTTATTTTTATTGGGATCATATGAATGTCGATCAATTTAGGGAGAACTTAGACCTTAAAATGTTTAGTTTTCCTATAAAAAAGACATAGTTTTCTATTTAATCAAGTTTTCTTTCATGTTACTCATTAAAGTTTTATATATCAAAGATGTGCATATTTGTGCTAACTTATTTCTAGCGTTTCTCCTTTTTTGGGCATATGTTATTGTTGATATTTTAAATGGATTTTTTTCTCCTACTATGTTTTGTTTATTTAAAACAAGTTTAAATATATATAAAAAACAAGTTTAAAAATATATTTTTAAAAGAGTGAGATAGTTCAAAGGTCTTGCATTTCTTTTAGCTGATTGTTTTGTATTTCTACAAAGCACACTGTATTACTAGTTCCCGACTTTTCACTTGTAGTATTATCCATTGACTTTTTGATGTGGAGGCTGAGATGCTAGCTCTCTTTCTATTCCCCCTCTTGGATAAACTCATACTTCCCTTCACATCTCTTCCAAATGTATTTATAATATGTTATCTTTGGATCAATATCCAGTGTCTATATTATTTTGATATGTAAACATCATTCACAACTGAGCCATTTTGTAAATTAAATGAATTCATTTTCCTTCTTGTACAATTTTCCCCCTGTATTTAATAACTGTCTATTTTTTTGGTTTGATTAGTTTTTCTCTGTTATCACTAATACTACCCCACACTCTTCCTTAGATATGTATATCTCCTCTTAATATGCTCATACAAATTGAGAATTTATATGTGAAGTTTTCTCAAGGTTGTTGTTCCTGAAGCCTTCTGAGCTGCTCTGGTCTAGAAAGACTGCCTTCTCAGCTGGCTGGCATCACAATCTTGGGACTTCCTCTCACCTTCCTCTTGCTTTGGGTCTCCTGTGTTCTGGATCTCACCTCTCTTTTGGCTCACTGTTTCATTTGATAAAGCCCATCCTAGGAGCTTCCTGAAGAAAGTTGTGTGGGAGAAACTTGGAAATGCTTGGAGGCCTGGCAACACGGTCATAGATAAAGAGGGATAGTGCAGGGTAGGGAAGAGATCCATTTAAAACATCAACAGTAATATATGACAAAGAAGAGTGTGAGCTCTGCACCTCCCACTTTCCAGTGATGTGGACTGGGACATGTTCCTTGATCTCTCTGTGTCTCTTTCCTTATCTGTAAAATGGGAATTGTAATACTAACTACCTCATAGCTCCTGGCACATAATAAGCTCTATATAAATATTGGCTGTTATTCTCAATCTTGGCTGTGTGCACATAAGTAAGAATGAGGCACAAATATGCTTACTAACAAACTGGCTTCATTGCAGAGTGACTTGTCTGGTCCATTTTGATAGTCTTTTCTTTGGGGCTGGTCAGACTAGCTACAGAAGGCTCTATGACCTCCTGCATCGGGGCAGAAAGCCCAGCTGCCAGAAAAAAGGCAAGAAAGAGAAGAAACCTGGGTAAAGGAGAGGGTCTCAGCATTCAGTATACGAACTTTCACTTAATCTCCTTGTTTTCAGGACGTTAAACTCACCTCTAGCCCCACGTACTGTCTCCTGGCCTAGACATCTTGTGTTATCCTCTCTAGGGCATATACACCGTAACCTCTGCTGGGTTGGGGAGGAGCAGATGCACAGTCACTTTTAGTGGGGGATGAGGTCTGGTGGTGGGAGAGGGACTAACTTTCTTTTAAACAGACTTTCAATCAGTTCTCCTGTTTTTAGCCCATCATCACCCCACTTCACCCTCTCTTTGGTCCTTTTATTCCTGAGTTTTGTGGGAATTCAATGGTGTAAATCAGGTGGCCTATTTCCTATCCCACTGTTGGCTTAAAAGTCAGTTTTCTTAGGTTTAGTAAGTTAGCTACCACTTAGCATCAACCTCCAGTCTTCTTTCCTATTTTCTTTGTCTTCATAGGTTCATGACATTAAAAGAAACCCCACTTTTAATGCTGTTGCATAGGTATTTCAAGAGGGAGTGTAGACAAATGCAAGTGTTCAGTTATCTACCTTTATCTTTTATATTTTGTAACTGGATATAGTTGATATATGTAGAATTCTAGTTTGCATAATATGAATATATCCAGATTTCTTTTGTTTTTTTCTTGTTGTTTGCTTTTTATATTCCACATTTGAATGAAATCATATGGTATTTGTCTTCCTCTGTCTTACTTATTTCACTTAGCATAATACCCTCAAGGTCCATCTGTATTGTCACAAATGGCGAGATTTCATTTTTTTAAATGGCTGAGTAGTAGTCCATTGTGTGTGTGTGTGTGTGTGTGTGTGTGTGTATCACATCTTCTTTATCTATTCGTCTATTGATGGACACTTAGGTTTTATATCTTGGCTATTGTAAATAATGCTGCAGTGAACATATGGGTGCATATATCTTTTTGAATTAGTGTTTTCATATTCTTTGGATAAATGCCCAGAAATAAGATAGCTGGATCATATGATAGTTGTAGTCTTAATTTTTTGAGGAATCTCCATACTGTTTTCCATAGTGGCTGCACCAGTTTCATTCCTACCAAGAGTGTATAAGGGTTCCCTTTTCTCCACGTCCTCACCAACACTTGTTATTGCTTCCCTTTTTGATAGTAGCCATTCTAACAGACATGAGGGTGTTATCTCATTGTGGTTTTGATTTGCCTGTTGGCCATCTGTATGTCTTCTTTGGAAAAATTTCTATGCAGTTCCTCTGCACATTTTAAAAACTGGGTTGGTTTTTGTTGTTGCTGTTGAGTCATATATCTTTCTAGATATGACTCCCCAGGCAAGGGAGACAAAAGCAAACATAAACAAATGGGACTATATCAAGATAAAAATCTTCTGCAGAGCAAAGGAAACCATCAAGAAAACAAAAAGATAATGTACTGAGTGGGAGAAGACATTTGCAAATGATACACACTCCAGCTTTCTTTTGATTAATGTTAACATGGTATATCTTTTTCCATTCTTTAACCTATTTTTGTCTTTATATTTAAAGTGAATTTCTTGTAGGCAGCACATAGTTTGGTCTTGCTTTTTTATCCAATTTGATAATCTCTGCCTTTTGATTAGGGTAATTAGAACATTTCCATTTAATGTGATTATTAGTATGCTTAGTTTGGGTCTGTCATCTTGCCATTTTTTTGTCCTTGTCCCATCTTTTAAAATTTCCCCATTCTTTACTGACTTCTTTAGGATTGACTATTATTTTTAATGACTGTTTCCCTCTTAATTTGGCCTATGTGCTATAACTCTTTAGTATTTTAATGATTGCTTTAGGGTTTATTGTATATATCTTTAACATCATCAAATGTTATTATACATTTCACATAGAGTATTAGAATCTTTTGATAGGTTCTGTTTTCCCCCTACTGGCCTTTTGTGCTATAATTGTCATACATTTTACTTCTACATATTTTATAAACCTCATTCTAAATCGTTATTATTTTTGTTAATAAGAACACAGTCTTATGTCCCTACTCATGTAGTTACAATTTCTGATCCTCTTCATTCCTTTGGGTAGAGCGAGATTTTCATGTGGCATCAATTTTTTTGCCTCAAGGACTTGCCGTAACATTTCTTGTAGTGCAGGTCTGCTGGTGATACATTCTTTTAGCTTTTTATTCCTGAAAAAAAGTCTTTATCCTACCTTTAGTTTTGAAACATATTTTTTGCTGGGTATAGAATTGTAGATTGACACATATCTTTAATCCAACTGGTATTTATATTTGTGTATGATGTTGACTGAAGTCCACTTTTTGTAGGAACTGTAAATCTAACATTAAATCTCCAGCTTCCTAGCTGAGTCTTCTTTTAGTTTCTGTTCTACTCAGTGCTGATCTCCCTTTTTCACGACTTTTCTTTTGTGCTTTAAAGATGTTACTTGATCATCTTCTTTCTTGCATTGTCTCAGACAAGAAATCTGCTATAATCCTTATTTTTGTAATATGTCTTTTACTTTTTTTTTTTAAGATTGTCTCCTTATCACTGGTTTTGAGCAATTTAATTATATCATGCTTTGGTGTAGTTTTCCTTATGTTTCTTGAGCTTTGTGTTTATTGGCCTCTTGGACATGTCGATTTATAGTTTTAATCAAATTTGGAAATTTTCTACCATTATTTCTTAAAATATTTTTTTCTCTGTTCATTTTATTTTTTTGTGTTATTTTCTTTCTCCTGGTGTTTTATTTTGGATGGTTTCTTTATCTTCAAATTCACTAATCTTTTCATCTGTGGTGCCTAATCTGCTGTTAATTGTGTCCAGTACGTTTTTTATTTTATCGTCTCACGTATTGTAGTTTTCATCTCTCTAAGTTCATTTATCTCTATTTTTACAGCTTCCATGGAACTAATTTTTTAAAATACATAATGCATTTATAACAACTATTTTAGTGTCCTTGTTTGCTTATTCTAACATCTTTGTCAGTTCTGGGTCAGTGTTGATTGGTTGATTTTTTTTTTTTTTATTATGGGTTCTTCTTTTTGCCTGCTGGTAATTTTTGATTGGGTGCCAGTCATCATTAATTCTGCCTGGTTGGGTGCTGGATACTTTTTTTTATCCCTATGTTTATTCTTGAGCTTTGCTCTGAGATGAAGCTAAGCTACTTGGAAACAGTCTGATCCTTTGGGTCTTTCTTGTTTTTAAGATTTGTTAGGTGGGGTTGGAACAGAGTTTAATTTCAGACGAATTATTCCCCACTACCAAGACAAGGCCCCTGAGTACTCTACCCAATAGCTCTTGAATTGTGAGGTTTTCCAGGCTGGTGGGAACAGGCACTATTCCCAACACTGTGTGAGTACCAGGTACTATTTCCTCTAATCCTTTCCCCAGGCTTGGGTTGATTTCCTCACATATGTGCTGGATATTCAAGGGAGACCCTCTTCTGGTTTCTGTAGTTTTTTCTCTGTGAAGGTTTTTCCTTTCTGGTATGCTGTCTTGCAAATCTAGCTGCCTTGGTACGTTCAGCTTTGTCTCCTCAGCTTGAGTCCTGGATTCCCCTGATATTCATCTGCCTGCCCTGTGGCTGGAGAGGGCACCAGTAAGCGAGGACAGTCATAGGAACCACCTTATTTCTTTCCTGTCTCTCAGGGATCACTGTCCTCCACTGCCTGTTATAAAGTGTCTTGAAAATTATTGTTTCATGTATTTTGTCCATTTTTTTGGTTGGTTCTGACAAGAGGGCAAATCAGATCTTATTACTTCCTCTGGAAGTCTACTTGCAATATGTATATAATAATAGTAATTTTTTCATAGGGGTAAAATGTGCTAATAATTGGAAAGGGCTTAGCATAGAGCCTGGCATATGGCAGGCACTCAGTTAATATTAGAGATCACTACTAACACTACTGCTAATACTATTGCTGTTAGTAATTATCTTAATATGTATTACTTAATGTAAGGTTCTTAGACAGGGTCTGGCAATGAGTACATACTCAATTAATATCACTCCTACTCCTCTTTGTGCTGTACTATTGCTCTGGCTGCTATGCTATTACTATTGTAGCTGTTATTATTACTACAATCTAACTAACAACATTGCCTTAAAAAAAAATCTCACTGGCATGAAAAGAACCTGACCAACCTCTTTGAGAGATTGTAATTAAGGGCTTACCTGAGAAGTGGAGTGAGCATGAATCCTCTAATCTGAGCCTAGGTATACTGACCCAGGGGAAATCACTGCGCTCTATGATCATGATTTCTACATTGGTCTGGGAGATGCCTTTTCCTGAAAGTTATAAAGCTGTTACAAATTCAGCTTTGTTATATAGTCTCCTCAACAAATTTATGCCTGCCTTCTCTCTCCCATTATCTAATCCTAATGTCTTAGAGTTGAGAAGAGTGGGATAGGAAAGAGAGCTAGCAGCTACTGGGTGCCCATAGTATAACGGAAACTCCACTAGATGTTAAAATGACGGTTTTTAATTTTTGAACATTAATTTCATCAACTATTAAGTGAAGATAATAGAACCCATCTTGCAGAGTTCTTATGAAAATGAATTTTAGAAATGTGTAAAGTGTCTTGGATAGTATTTGGCATCATCTATAGTAAATTTTATCTATTGTTATTATCTTCACAGAAGTCCCACAGTGTAGCTAGTATCATTGTTTGCTTTTTATTGATAGATAAAATGTTGCTTACATAAGACAAATGATGGAGCCAATATCTGACCCAGCCTCAAATGCCACTTACTCATTCATCCATCAGGGATTTATTGAGGTCCTCTTGTATTCTAGGGATATGGGTAATGCTCTCATGGAGCACAAAGTACAGACAGGTAAATTTATAAGTGCAGTAAAGTATCATAGGAACATTGACAGAAACGTGTGGAAGGGAATGATTTTACATGGTTTTGGGAGAGAAGGGGTTGTCACTAAACACTTCACTTGGACTAAATCTTGAGACATGCTAGTGTTTGCCCAAGGGAAAGGATAGGGCGAAGTGCATTCTGAGCAGAGAATAGCATGAATAAAGGCCAAGAAGCATAAAATTGCCAGATCATCAGTATGTATGGAATGTAAAATACCAGTAGGGCTTGATGAGAAAATGGTCTGGAGTAGGAGCTTCTTGATGCCAAGAAAGGAGTTGGAATTTTATCTTGTAGGCCATGGGGAGCCACTGAAGGATTTTAAACTGGAAAGTACCTAAACCAGTTTTGCAGCGATCTTTTAAGCCAAAATAATATAAATTAACATATTCCCATGGTAACAAGACAAATAATACATATTTAAGAATAAAGGACTCAGTTCCCTGGTGCAGGTAGTTTGTAGAGGTTTCATCCAGCTGTCTCTATAGGTGGGATTCTCTCCTGATGAGGACAGCATGGCTGGATGCTGTCAGTTTATGACAGGGAATTGGCAGTGAGCAAGAGTCACTTCAGAGCATGAGAGTAGGAAGCTGGGCATAGATCCCCCAGATCCCTGAATGAAGAAAAGCTCTATCTTCAGCCTTACTGCAGTGGTCCCAAGTTCAATTTCTTTTAAAAAAAAACACCCTTATCAACTCTTGCTGCAAGATCCAAATCCAAAGCTTCTCTGAGGGTTGTGAAATGGGGTGAGTCTCTCTATATTATGATTTATCTGTTAACCTCCTCTTATTCACTTTAATTTTTTTTTTTTTTTTTTTTTTTTTTGCGGTACGTGCGGGCCTCTCACTGTTGTGGCTTCTCCCGTTGCGGAGCACAGGCTCCGGACGTGCAGGCTCAGCGGCCATGGCTCACGGGCCTAGCCGCTCCGCGGCATGTGGGATCTTCCCGGACCGGGGCACGAACCCGTGTCCCCTGCATCAGCAGGCGGACTCTCAACCACTGCGCCACCAGGGAAGCCCCCTTATTCACTTTTTAACTCTAAAAATTATTGAAATGTCCTTTTCACTAATGGCCTTTCTCATCACTATTATGGATTCATACTCTTTTTATACCTATCATACCTTAATATTTGTTTCACCTTCTTGAACTAGAATCTAGTTTTTCTTTTTAAAAAGGTTCATTTTATCTGTAGTGGGGGTAATTGGAACAGTGTGGCCTGGATGTAGGGAGACCTATTCAGAGACTACTGATTGTGTGGCCCAGGTGAGATGGTGGGGGCCTGAATCAAGGGAAGCAGTGGGTGTGGAAAGAAGGGAAGTATCCAGAGGTGTCAGTGAGCAGCTCTCACAGATTAGGCATGGGAGACAAGGGAGAAGTAGGAGTGTAAGATAACTGTCAGATTTTAGACATGACTGAGTGGGTTTTTGGCAAAACATGAGGAGAACTGAGTTTGGAGCAGAATATAAGGAGATTCAGTTTGGATAATTTGAATCTGTAGCCCTATTGAGACATCCTGGTTGTAATGTCTCTGTAGAACTGGTGCTCAGGAGGGATGTACAGAAAAAAATATGGACTCATGAGTCATCAGTATATGACTGTTGATGATTTAATGTATTGGGCATCCTCAAGACCACCCTCAAGCTCAATGATTCACTAGAAGGACTCACAGAACTCAGAAAAGCTTTTATACACATGGTTATGGTTTATTACAATGAAAGGAGGAGCCAAAGTCAGCGAAGGCAAAAGTTGTGAGTGCAGAGTCCAAGCACAAGCTTCTAGTTGTCCCTTTCAGTGCATTTGTGCAGATGGTACTTACTTATCCCAGCAATGATGTATGACAACCCCTATGGAGGACTGCCAACCAAGGAATCTCACCAGAGCCATGATGTCCAGGGATTTGGGGGAGGGGGTTGGTCAGATAAACATGAGGTGCCCACATGACTGACCTTAGCTACTTAGTCTCCAGCCCCTTCGGAGGTCACATTGATACTGTGTGGCCCAAGATCCGCACCACACATCACATTGTTAGCATAAGCTATCTGGCGTGGTCCAGAAAAATAGGCAGTCTTATCAGGCAGGATATTCCAAGGGCTTAGAAGTTATTTTCCAGGAGGCAGGCAAGGGCCAGACCTTTCCTTGGAAGGTGCACAGTTTGAAGATACCAGACCTGCCGAGTCAGCCCTTTCCTGCACAGAGGGGATTGGATGAAGTCACTGGGATGGCTACGTACTGCAGAAACAGAAGAGTGCTGTGGGCAGGACTCTCAAGATCTCCAGCCTCTCAGGGAAGATCTCACAAAAGGGCCTTGGGAAGAATGTCAGAGAGCTATGAGGACAGCCTCTAAGCAGTATTGTGCCAGAAACCAAGGAAGCAGGAGATACCAAGGAAACCATAACATATATGACAGGAAATTCAGGCAGGAGGGTGACTAGAAAACGGATCCTCTGGATGTGGCATTTAAGAGCTTAGTGCTGTTTTTAACAGACTGTTTCCACTGGAGCGGTTGCGGCTGGAAATGCAGGCGATGGAGACAAGAGACACAGACGGATATTTCGAGCTGCTTGATCTTGACGGGAAGGAGAGTGATAAGGTGGCAGCTAGAAAGGAGTAGCAGGTCAAGAAGTGAATTTATCTGACCATGGGAAACATGGGAAGACTCGAGTGTGCTTATCGATTGTGGGAAAGAAGCTGAGAATAAGAGTGAGTGTGAGAGACCGAGGGAGAGAGACAACTTGAAAACACAGGTGAGAGGAGATGCGCCATGTGGAAGGGGTGTGCCTGGGGTGTTGAGGAGAGTGGTAGGGGATCCACTTTAGGGGAAGGGAGAGGGAGCTGACTGCCAAACACAGCCGAAGCACTTACGGATGTTATCAACTGAGGTATGACACCATAAAGTTTAGGCCGGAAAGTCGAGTCCAGAGTTTGAATGCATGTGGGGATGAGGAAGTGAGCAGAGTACAAGGGTAGCAGGTTATGATAAAGGAGCTGGTGAGAGTTTAGCTAAGCTATCCTGTGACACTGCTGCCTCGGCATCCATTTTGTTTAACCGTGTGTCCTGCAGGGACCTTAAACTGACACTAGCCCCCTTTGTAAGCACATGCCTCAGACGGCAGCCCAGAGAGTCACAGCAAATGTAAATTCCTAATATGACCATGGCATTCGCCAACACCCCTTCCCCTGCCTCCCAGGGCCTGTATACCTTATGGGCCTCTTAGATGAGACCCCCGTGGGGCTTTCCAAAGCCCCGCTCTTTTGGATTGAGTTGACCATTCCGCCCCTAGCCTGGAAGTTCCAAGGCACTTACCGTGCACCCTAATAAAGGCATGTGCCCCGGGTCCTGTCACTCTCTCTGCCTGTACCTTGCCTTGACCTCCTCATGTGACCCCTCGAGGCATGCTGTATTCTTCCTCCAGGACCTGTGAGTGATAAACTTCTCTATTTTAATTTCTTTTGTAGTCTGTTTGAACCTGGGCTCACCTGAGCTCTGCTTAACAAATGTTAATTTAACAAAGTCATAATAGGAGTAGAACAACAATTTTGGAGGTTCTGTGTGTTGACCTCCAAAAATCTAGAGTGTGGCCTGAGACCAGTAGGTGAAGTTCAGTGGCATCCAGGGGTTAATAAGTGTTGAGGGTTAGGGGTTGGAATGTGTCATCCACAGGACGATCTTTTGTTTGGGCAAATCCTATGCCTTACCCAATGGAGAGGAAGGAGCTGGACTGGAAGCTCCACTGGGTTTGTTTTCTAGAAGCTAATGGTAGTGTCTTCATTCGCGTACAGTAAGGCTGTGAGGATGGCTTAACGCATAAGCATCAGAAGGACTAAAACCAACTGGCTTAAACAGTTGGAAATATGTAAGATGAGCACCTTCAGGGCCAGCTTTGGAGACTCCCGCTCTATTTCTCTGCTGTTCTCTCAGCTTGGCCATCCCCTGTGTGTAGGATTCTCTTAAAAATTTTTTTTAAATTAAAAAATTGTGGTAAAATACACATAACATAAAATTGAACATCTTAACCATTTTTAAGTGTACAATTCAGTGGCATTAAGTACCTTCATTCACATTGTTTTGCAGCCATTGCTTCCACCCATCTCCCGAACAGTTCTCATCTTGTACGACTGAAACTCTGTGCCCATTAAACAATAACTTCCCATTTCTCCCTCCTCCCAGCCCCTGGCAACCACCATTCTACTTTCTGTCTCTCTGAATTTGACTGCTCCAGGAAACTTATAAGTGGAATCATGCAGTATTAGTCCTGTTGTGACTGACTTATTTCACTTACCATAATGTCCTCAAGGTTCATCCATGTTGTAGCATATGTTAGAATTTCCTTCATTCGGAAGGCCGAATAATATTTTGCTGTATGTATCTACCACATATTGTTTATTTATTCTTCCACTGATGGACATTTAAGTTGTTTCCACCTTTTGGCTTTTGTGAATGATATTTTGTGAATAATGCTGCTATGAACACAGGTGTACATATATCTGTTCGCATCCCTGATTTTGTTTCTTTTGATATATATCCAGAGGTGGAGTTGCTGGATCATATGGTAATTGTATGTTTAATTTTTTGAGGAATTGCCAGACTTTTCCATAGCTGCTATGCCATTTTACATTCCCACCAACTCGGGGCTTAAGTCTTGAGCTGCTTTTCTCCTGGTGGAAAATGTTACAGGCTCTACCTCCTCATGCTATGATGTCAGAGGAAGGGTGGAAGCTTACAGCATTATAAACAGTAGCTATGAGACATACCCTGCTTGGGCTGCTCAGATCACATGGCTAACCCTGAGCCAGTGATGGTAAATGGAATGGGGTGAACTGGTGGGCTTCAGAAAACCCGGCCCACCCTTGTACTGGGGGAAGGGTCCCCATAAGTACACATGATCCATGGAGCCTCAAGCGAGGACCATTGATACAAAGAATTCAGGTCTTAGTTATTTCAGGTAAAAAGGCATTTTCATGTACATATGTGTTGAAGGACCATTATCCTGAAATCTGAATTCTTTTTACCTTGCTGTATTATTTTTGTCTCCTTGCTTCACTGAAGCATATATTTATCTGACATTTGGAGCAGTGGCCCCATGATGCAGGATTGTTAGGAAAAAGGCTAGCTTGTTTTTAACACATGGTTTTCTTTTATTAACTTTACAAGGGAAGGGGAACTTTTGCCAAACGTCAAGACTTTTCTTCACAGTTTGTAATCTGTAATGGGAGAAGACAGTTTGGCCAGACTCCCCTGGTCTCAGAAGAAAGACCTGCACTCAGTCCTTGGATGGCTGCTTGTTTACTGCTGGTGAACACCAACTTCCTGACTCTGGGCTAAAGAGTTGCCCTTTTTATGAGAGGCCTGGGCTGGGTGGCACAGGCCACCTACCCACAGTCACCTGGATGATTTAAGATCTCATCAGGAAAGAAGCTGTAGATGCCAGTTCCCAGATCCACATTAAAACAAAGATTCAAAGGGAAAGGCCTTGGAAACAAACATGCCTGGCTCTTTCAGAAGCAAAATGTCAGCTGGTCGCAGCCAAGCTCTGAGTCCATTTTAAAGGTTTCATTGTTAATCAGGACCAACTGTGAAAATGAATTTTCTTGTGAAAATTCAGATGCTGTAGGCTCTCCCTCAGCCCTGGCAAAGGGAACATAGGGCCCACATATGGAATAAAGAGTAGATCCCACTGAGAGCACTCAATTGCTTTGAGGACTCTGGTTACCAGCTTGATACCTTCCTGCTTGCCTCAGATCTGGGGCTAGTCCAGGATGGGGTGTCCTGAGAGCCACCCCACAGAGGTATGTGCACCTGGGATCCCTGTCTCCCACCCTGGGCTGGGGTGGGCAGGCAGTGCCCACCCGCCCCGCCCTCCCCACAGCTGTCCCCCCCCCCCACCCCATGCCCAGGCCCCTCATCAGCATCCCTTCCTGTCTGAGTAGGAGCATCTGCCGGGTTGACTGAGTCTGAGAGGGACCAGAACAGACCCTCCCTCATGTTTTCTTTGGCCCCATATTCCCAGGCTTCCTGGCTGTCAGCTCAAATAGTGGCAACCAATGGCATGCCCTAAACAACCCTGAAGGAGGCTCCACGCAGGAGCCCTGCTAAGACTGGTACTCGGAATACAGCCGAGTGGGCTTCCTTATCCTGGCCCAGCGCCGCGGAGCGGGACCTGCATTCCACGGGGGGCCCAGGATGCTTTGACATCCAAGCTGCCGGCCCAGCAGCCTTGGCTTTGTGTGGCTCCGAGCAGGCGGGCCTTTCTTCATCGGGGCCTCCCAGGGCAGTAGAGAAAGTGCCCCAATCCCGTTTCCCACCCTCTAAAAAGCGGGGACTTTGACTTCCCTGGGTGTTCTAGGCCCTTCTTGTTTCATCAGGAGGATCCTGTGCGTTTGATCTAAATCTGGTCTCCCGCTGGAAAGACCCAAACAATCTGAGTCAAAACAGTATTAACAGGAAACCTGTTTCTTAAGACCAAGAATGCAACCAAAATAGCTCCAAGTCTTTAATTCTGATAGCAGCACCATTTGGGGAAGGCCTTTACCTGAGAGAAACAGTAAGTGGAACTCTGTCCCCAAATATTCTGGCCCGCAGGGCCTTGCCAACCAGGGAGCCTGGGGCTGCAGGGCTGCATAGCGCACAGAGGGGGCAGGACCCCCTACGCACATCTGAGCACAGAGAGTGGGGCATTCCCCGAGAGCCACGCAAGCAAAAGGTGTGTTTTCACTGAGTGAACTGACCAGGTATTTCTGTTTGGTGGAGATAACTGAGAATTTTAGGAGGAAAAAAAAAATCCTGTTTTTTTTCAAGGGACTTTCATTTTCAATGTGGAATATTTATGAACTCAAAACACTGCAAAGAAGAAAAGAAAAATCCCCCATAATCTTACAATACACAAAGAACCGCAGTAAGAGTTTTCTGGGAACTTTAGTGTTTCTTTTATTTATACGTGCACACACATACACACTTTTTAATGGTTTATGTGCCTCTTGTTTTAGTTTAGTTTTTTTTTCTTTTTCTTTTTTGGTTGCACCACTTGAACACGGGATCTTAGTTCTCGCAACCAGGGATGGAAACCTCAACCCCTGCAGTGGAAGCGTGGAGTCTTAACCACTGGACCACCAGGGAAGTCCCTGTTTTAGTTTCTTGGCCACCTATTTCTCCCTCTCTACATGCAATCACTGCTGCCAGCTTCTAGACATATTCTCCCCATGTACAAGCATTTATTTTTATAATTATGTATTTATGTTTTCATATGCAAGTGGTAGCATAGCAAAATACTTTTGTGGACCTTCCTTTTTTTTTTTTAACTTGACCATATATCTTGGAGAGTTTTCCATATCAGAATGTACAGATCCATATAATTCTTTTAAAAAGTTGTATAATATTCCACTGCATGATTGCCCCATAATTTATTCAGTCCCGTATTGTGAACATTTAGATTGTTTTCAGACCTTTGATATTAAAAAAATACCGTATCTCACTTCCTAAAAGTGACATTATTGGGTCAAAGGATTTCACATGTTGAGAGCTGTTGCCAGACCGCTCTCCACAGAGCAGCTAGTCCCAGTCTTCACTCCCACCTGCAAGATATATGAGGGTGTTTATTTCCCCACATATATCGCTCACACAGTTTGCTATCATAGTTTAAAAATTTTGCCAATCTCAGAAGTGAAAAATATATCATTGTGTAGCTTTACTTTACATTCTTTTCAAGAGTGTGATTGAAAATATTCTCCCATATTTGAAAACATTTGCATTTTTGTTTCAGTGAAATGTACATGTTATTTGTTTGCCCACTTTTCTTCTGGGCTGTTGGTATCTCTCTTTCTCAACTTCCTTTTTGAAAATAAGGTTTTTATTTTTGGGTCACTACTCCTTTACTTCTTTCTTCTTAGCCCAACAAGAATGGGAGCTAAGAGCTGCTCACGATACAGTTTCTTTTTCTTCTTTTTAATCCCTGCCTCACAGGCTGTCTGCTTCCTGAAAATATGGCTTACCTGTGCAGTTCCTCATTCAGCCTGGTCTCTGATGCTCCCTCCTGGTGACCAAACAAAGCCCGAGGTGGATCCTACCACTAGTGATACACTCAGCTCCCTTGGAACTAGTCAAGAGATAATAGAGCTTGCATCTCAGTTTGTACCAATCACCTGGGAGAACTCTGCTTCTGCAAATTTTTATTTTTAAAGATGTGCAGCTGCAGACATTTTCTTTTTTGCATTGTCCTGTATTGGAAGTTAAATGCTTCCAGAAGACCTCCCTAGTTTGTGCTTCACAATTTCAGAATTTCTCCTACTGTTTCAAAGATGGAGTTTACAGTTGAACTTATTTCTTCAATTTTTTGCTTTTTTGTGATTTCTTAAAGATGTAAGGAGAAATACTGGCTTTTTTCACCCCTTTATATTCACACTTTCTATATAATTTGCATTGTGTATTTCTGGTTTATAACTAGATTAATGCTTCTTCAACAAAAATGATCTTCTTTTGAGACAAATGTTCTTTCTTCTTATAGATAATAAGGAACAGTAAATAATTTTTTCTCTGTAAAAAAGTTTTTTCTTTATATTTTTTCTTTCTACTGTGGATAGAAACCTCATATAGAGTCATTCTCCCACTACACACAAAACAGAAAACAATAGATGACACAAAGTGATATATGTCTGTTATAAGAGTACATGTGTGGACTAAATCAACAATAAAAACTGTACAAAGCAAACATACAAACCAATCCTAAACTTGGGGAATCCCACATATTAAAAAAATTAAGTTTTATTGACTCTTGAAGTTTTGATAATCTGTAAATATATTTCATGAAACTAGTATAAAATACAGTCCAGTACAAGACCTCCAACATTCTAGGTCTTTTATTCCAACTACACATTTTCTAGGTACAATTTCCTTTGCTAAGATCTGGTTGATATGTTTTATACTTTAATACCTTTACATAGCACTCTTCAGAGGGCAGTTTTATCTTGTTAATATATGTCTAGCAGTGTACCACAAGCTTGAACAAGTGGCATGTCCAGTTGGTAAAACTAATCTTGTTACTTTTGACGGAAATTCTTGTCCTCTGTAAAATTCTTGTCTGTGGTAGTTGGTGGAGAGCAAAAGAGCTCTTAGAGTTTAATATTATTGATTCCAATTCCTTACTGTGCCCTGGAAAAACCAAGTAATTGCAAAAAGTTTTACTTTATTAAGAGCTTTCCCTGTCATTATTCAATGATGCAAAATTCTGAAGAGACTGAGATATTTATTGGAAAAGATTTCCTCATCCTCAAGTCTGAATGTTACTAGGTCATCTGAGCTTTCACTTGTGATTTTTAAATTCTTTAAATTTATTCCCAGGTATTGGCCTTTTAATTCTATCTTTTAATTTTAGAAATAACCACAGGGAAAAGAGTACAGCCTATAATACTAGACAGATGTAGACAAAAACCTATAGAAACCACATGACTTTTTCTACTCTGTGCTCTCTGTAGCACTCACCCTGCCCCAATTACCAGTGAGATTTTAGGATACTCACACAATCTTTTTCTATCTCTTTTCACTTACTACAGTTCCTGCATTTTGAGGTGTCAGGATCTAAGACAGTATCAGACAGGAGGCTGTTTCTTTCACATCCTAATTTTTTTTTCTTTGCGTTACGCGGGCCTCTCACTGTTGTGGCCTCTCCCGTTGCGGAGCACAGGCTCCGGACGCGCAGGCTCAGCGGCCATGGCTCACAGGCCCAGCCGCTCCGCGGCATGTGGGATCATCCCGGACCGGGGCACGAACCCGTGTCCCCTGCATCAGCAGGCGGACTCTCAACCACTGCGCCACCAGGGAAGCCCCACATCCTAATTTTAATTGATTTTATTAATTGCTTAAGGTAGAGACTCCTTTGATTCTGAGTTGGCTGATTAGATGGTTCAACCTCCAAGAGCAGGACCTGTTACTTCTGAGAATGAATGATCTTTGGACCTGGCAGATGCGTTGTGGTCGGGGGAAGCCTGGGCAGAGTTGATCACTGCTAAGGAAATTTTTTTCTTTATTTGGTCAGTCTAAAACATTTTTTTTTTTTTTGCGGTACGTGGGCCTCTCACTGTTGGGGCCCCTCCCATTGCAGAGCACAGGCTCCGGACACTCATGGCTCACGGGCCCAGCCGCTCAGCGGCATGCGGGATTTTCCCGGACCGGGGCACGAGCCCGTGTCCCCTGCATCGGCAGGCGGACTCTCAACTGCTGCGCCACTAGGGAAGCCCGTAATACATTTTTAATTGACACATTTTCAAGACCCAGTGTTGGGTGAAACGCTCATCTTTTGTTATAGACTTTAAAAAAAAATCTGTTTTGTCTGATATGAGTATTACTACCCCTAGTTTCTTATCATTTCCATTTGCATGAAATATCTTTTTCCATCCCTTCACTTTCAGTCCGTGTGTGTGTGTCTTTAGGTCTGAAGTGACCCTCTTGTTAGCAGCAGATCGATTTTTTTTTTTAATCCAACCAGGCATCCTATGTATTTTGATTGGGGTATTTAGTTCACTGACACTTAAAGTGATTAATGATAGATATGTAGTTATTGCCATTTTGTTACTTGTTTCTTGGTTGTTTTGTAGTTCTTTTCTGTTCTTCTTCTTTTAGTTTCTTCCCATGTGATTTGATAATTTTCTTTAATGGTATGCTTGTGTTCCTTTTTCTCTTGTTTTTGTGTATCTATCGTAGGTTTTTGATGGGGTTCATATATGTTGACCTATAACTATATCTACTTGTTTTAAACTGGTTGTCATATAACTTCAAACAAATTCTAAAAGATCTACATTTTTTTTACTCCTCTCCCCCACATTTTGTGTTTTTGATGTCATATTTTACGTCTTCATGTTTATCCCTTCATTGTTTACTGTAGTTAGAGTTGATTTTACAATTTTTTGTCTTTTAACCTTTGTACTAGTTAATTGAAGTGGTTGATCTACAACTTTTTCTATATATTTGCCTTTACTAGTAGAATTTTTCCTTTGCTATAGACTCTTACTTCTCATAGTCTTTTCCACTTAGAGAAGATCGCTTAACATTTCTTTTAGTGTAGGTTTAGTATTGATGAACTCTTTTAGTTTTTGCTCAGCTGAGTTCTTTATCTCTCTTTCAATTCTAAATGATAGTCTTGCTGGGTAGAGCATCCTAGGTTGCAGGCCTTTCCCTTTCAGCACTTTAAATATATCATGCCACTGCCTCTGGCCTACAAAATTTCTGCAGAAAAATTAGTTGATAGCCTTATAAGGGTTTCTTTGTATATGACTCTGTTTTCTCTTGTTGCCTTTAGAATTCTCTCCTTACTTTTTACTTTTGTCATTTTAATTATGATATCTCTTGGTGTCTGTTAGGATTCATCTTGTTTGAGACCTGTGTTTCCTGTATCTTGATATCTGTTTCTTTCTTCAGGTTTGGGAAGTTTTCAGCCATAATTTCATCAAACACATTTTTATCCCCCCTCTCTTCTTCTGGGACTCCTATTATGTGAATGTTGCTTGATGTTGTCCCACTTCACTTAAACTGTACTCATTAAAAAAAAAATTTTCTTTTTGCTGTTCTGATTGGGTGATTTCAATTATTCCAGCTTCTAGATCACTTATGCTTTCTTCTTTATCACCTAGTCTAATATTAATTTCTTCTAGCTTGTTTTTCATTTCAGTTATTGTATTCTTCAGTGCTGTCTGGTTCTTTTTTATATTTTTAGTTCCTTGTTAAAATTCTCACTGTGTTCACCTGTTCTTTTCCCTAATTCAGTTAGCATTCTTATTAGTAACACTTTGAACTCTTTATCTGGCAATTGTTTTTTTTCCCTTTCATTAGTTGTTTTTTTTCAGGTGTTTTCTCTTGTTCTTTCATTTGAAATAAATTCCTCTGTCTTCTTATTTTGCTTAATTTTCTCTGTCTCTATGAAATTAGGTGAAACAGTTACCTTTCCTGATCTTGAAGGGGTTTCCTTGTGGGTGTGTCCCTGTACAGCCTGTGTTTGCCAAGTGGCTTTGGTAGGAGAGCTGGATCTTACGTGAACACAAGTCCTTTCTTTCCCCAGGGTGTGCTGGCAGCTATCACCTTGGTAGGAAGTGAGGCTGGAGATGGAGGGGAGCTTGGGCTTCTCCTCTGCTCAGTGGTCAACACCACCCTGTTGGGGGTGGGATCAGGTCCCAAGTTGCTGGAGCAGAAGCCCTGAAGGTTGAGTCCAAGCTGGCTCTATTCCCTTTAAGTGTGTACTCTCTTCCCTCCCAGCAGTGGCACCCTTGTTCCAGAGGGGAGCAGTGCTGAAGCAAGAGGGGCTGCAGTGGGTGCTTGGCATGGGTTGGGGGACAGGCTGTGGCGGTTCCGGTCGCAGTCATGGTTCTGGGCCACTCCTGATCTGCTGCCTTGATAGACGCCAGCAATGTCTGCCCCTTCCCCATTCAGATGCCATTCTGGGTCTGAGCTGGCTCTGTCCCTCACAATTGCACACTCCTCTTGTCTTTGTCAGCCCTCACCTCTGGCACATGTGCTGGGATGGTCATAGGAGATCAACCAGAGTCCTGGGCAGTTTCAGTCGGCTTCCTCTGGCTTGTTTTGGGTGTAAGCAAGCATGTGTGAGCTCTTCATGAGTGGAGTCTAGGTTTCTTACAACCCTGCCATCAGTTCCACTGATTTTCAAACCAGCTAAGGGAACTCATCCTCCTGGTGTTGGACCCTAGGGTTGGGGTGCACAATATGTGGCTTGCACTGCTCACTTTCCGGGGAGGATCTTTGAGACCATGTTATCTCCTCCTCTTCTGTGTCCCCTCCTTGGGCCACAGATCCTGACCTGATTGCTTCCCTTTATACCTGATTCTGTATGGATCTTTCTAATTGCTTCATATGTAGATGTATTTTTCATGTGTGTATGGGGGGAAGTAAGCTCCATATCTTCTTACTGTGCCACCTTCATCCAGAAAAAGATGCCCTCCTCCTCCAGAAAAACTTTAAAGTTTATTCCTTTGGGGGAATTTATAACAAATGGAATTTGGAGGTTGTTATCAATAATAATACATTTATCATCCCATTGGGATTATTCAGAAAACAGCCAATTATATACCCCCACTTTCCAAACTAGAGCCCTCAGTGTGTGATTGAGGATTGCCTGAGTGACTAAATGAACCTGCTGCTACTGTTGACCTAAAACAAATAGACTGCCAGTTATTTCTCCAGCAAAGATGGATTTATTTGGGATCAGTGGGGAATTGCAGTTCAGGGTCTGTAATCATGATGAGCCACATGCAAGTCCCTACACAACAAGGGGAGGAGAGAGTCTTTATAGAAGGGGAAAGGAAGTTGGGAGGGCTATAGTAAACAAAGAGTTCATGGTTTTTCATTGGCTGCATCCTTGCCAGGAAAGAAGAGGAGTCTTCCAGGTGGGTTCTGCTATTGTTGCAGAGCATGAGAGCTCCCCTTCTGATACCCCAATTCTACTTATTTGAGGGTTTTGTTTATTAATATTTTATACTACCTAGGGCACAGTGGATATTTTAGACCTAGTCTTTTCCCCCACGTACTCTAAACATCTACCCTGATAAAAGACATGACATAACTTTTAGCTACTTGGTATAATTTTGTTATAGATTTACAGAATGCATTTTTATTTTTTAATTTTATTTCATTTCTTTCCCAGAATGCATTTTAAAAAAATTCCTGTGTTGCTACCAAACTAAGTCAAGGGGCTAATCAAAGACACTGGAAGGGTCTGTGTTTACAAGGTGATAGATATTAAGTACTAAGTTGTTCAACTCTTTTTCCAATCTCCTCATATTGCACAATCCTGTGTTCAAATACAGAAAGCTGAAAGTCATATTTCCCGGTTGCCTTTGTATGTGGGATCCTAGATGGGCTGTATGGTCCACCAATCAGGTGCACCCGTGTGAGACAAATTTGGAACTGAGATGAGGAGCAAGAGAGGCATGGCGTGGGGGGTCCATTTGCTGATGTAGATTGTAGCGTAGGAAGCGTGTTTGGAACCAGTTACATAATGTTCTAAATTCACTACAAGAAACTCTTTGTCTGGTTGTATTACCAACCATAGGTAATTAGATAATTAAGCTTGTTTGTTTCAGATTGTCTTGGGAATTGCTTTTTAATAACTTAAAACTATGTAAAACATACTTTGTCCAAAACATATTTGTTCCAAAGTTGAAACTCTGTAACTAGATATATTTTGAGTCTAGTTGCCATACCTCCCCCTCTACCTCTTTTCTCCTTCCTTCTTTATGTAGCACATTCAAAAAATTAATTTTTGGTTTGTTTTTCCAGTATTTAATTTTACAACTATAAGAAAGTGCATTTATATTTGTATTTCCCTCTCTTTCTTACACAAAAGGTAGATACTTTATTTACTGTTATGCTTCTTGCTCTTTTTTCCATAACATGTTCTTCAGATTGTTTCGCATAAGGATATGGTGTATGGAGATTTTTCATTCTCTTGTCAAGTTGCCCTGGCTACTACCCCCAACACAGTGCTTAGTGGGGAAACCTTTATTACCCATTCAGCAAGATGTTGGCTTCGGGGTGGCATTGTATATGTATGAAATCATATATTCATCAAACCAAGATTTATCAATTCTTCCTTAACTGAATATTTTCTAAAATCAGAAATGGATGTTAGATTTTGTCAAATAGAGACAGAAACCACGCCTGTTATTTTAAAGAGAATTTAACATGTAACTAACTGAAAAACCAAAAGAGACTATTAAGGTATCTGGGAGGTAGTGGAAACTGTGAGAAGCAGTTACCACACCTAAGGCTAGGGGAATACAGGGAAGAGGGACCCCATGGAACTCAGAGCTCTGGGGATTCCACTGCTTGACTGGTGCCCAGTGTCTGAGTTCAGAGGAAAGGCTCTGAGGAGCTGGACCTACACCTCAGGGGAGGGGGCACTTGCCGGCCGGAGGAGCAAGCCCTGGAAATATAGGTAATTGAATTAAAAATCTGCTACTGAAACAAACCACAACATCTGAGGTAACAAAACAAGATTGGAATGACATGGGCAAGAAGAGAGAACATACAAGGAGCAAGTCCTCTGCCTCCCATCCCCCAGCCTCACACTCTCCATCCAGTGCCCCCAGCACCCCCTTTCCCTCCACGGGCAGAGTCTAATCGGGGCAGCAGACCAAGCTGGAATATGGTTTGCAGGGTCCCATCACAGAGAGAGATAGAAGGGGTGGACTTGAAGCTAAAGGACAACAGCTAGGTAACTGGTGCAACACCTCTAGAAATTACATGATTTTTCTTCTTGGAGGTATGGCCATCATGAATTAAATATTAATGTAATTAATATGTAATTAATGTAAGCTTTCTAATACTGAGTTTTTCCTGAAATGAATCCCTCTTGGTCATGATGAATTACTTTAATACTATACTGTTTGCTTATATTTTAGTTAAGATTTTTAATATCAGTATTTGTACGTGAACTTGGTTTATAATTTTATTTTTAGGGTAGTATTTATCAGATATTGATATCTGGTTAAGTTTGCTTCATAAAGAATTTGGAAATTGTAATTCTTTTCCCATGTCTGTACCAGTTTAAGTACCTTTGGGGTTCCCTGACTTCAATGGATTGCTAAATTCCCTTGTGAAACCAACAGGGCCAGGTGAATTATTTGGTGAGAACATTTTTGCAGTTTTCTTCAAAACTTCTATAGTAACTTATCTCTTCAATTTTTTTTTTAATCTCTAAAGATTTGGTAAATTGCATTTTCCTAAAAATTATTTATTTCAGTTAGCTTGTCAAATTTATTTGCATAAAGTTAGCAAGGTATTGTCTTAAGATACTAAAAAAATTCTCGACATTCACAGAAAGATAGACAAGATGAAAAGGCAGAGGGCTAACTACCAGATGAAGGAACAAGCTAAAACCCCAGAAAAGCAACTAAATGAAGTGGAGATAGGCAACCTTCTGGAAAAAGAATTCAGAATAATGATAGTGAAGATGATCCAGGACCTCGGAAAGAGAATGGAGGCAAAGATCGAGAAGATGCAAGAAATGATTAAAAAAGATCTAGAAGAATTAAAGAACACACAACGGAGATGAACAATACAATAACTGAAATGAAAACTACACTAGAAGGAATCAATTGCAGAATAACTGAGGCAGAAGAATGGATAAGTGACCTGGAAGAAAGAATGGTGGGATTCACTGCTGCGGAATAGAATAAAGAAAAAAGAATGAAAAGAAATGAAGACAACCTAAGAGACCTCTGGAACAACATTAAATGCAACAACATTCGCATTATAGGGGTCCCAGAAGGAGAAGAGAGAGAGAAAGAACCCGAGAAAATATTTGAAGAGATTATTGTCGAAAACTTCCCTAACATGGGAATGGAAATAGCCACCCAAGTCCAGGAAGAACAGAGAGTCCCATGCAGGAAAAACCCAAGGAGAAACATGCCGCGACACATAGTAATCAAATTGGCAAAAATTAAAGACAAAGAAAAATTATTGAAAGCAGCCAGGGAAAAATGATAAATAACATACAAGGGAACTCCCATAAGGTTAAAAGGGGATTACTCAGCAGAAACTCTACAAGCCAGAAGGGAGTGGCATGATATACTTAAAGTGATGAAAGGGAAGAACCGACAACCAAGATTACTCTACCGGGCAAGGATGTCATTCAGATTCGATGGAGAAATCAAAAGCTTTACAGGCAAGCAAACACTAAGAGAATTCAGCACCACCAAACCAGGTCTACAACAAATGCTAAAGGAACTTCTCTAAGTGGGAAACACAAGAGAAGAAAAGGACCTACAAAAACAAACCCAAAACAATTAAGAAAATGGCCATAGGAACATACATATCGATAATTATCTTAAACATGAATGGATTAAATGCTCCAACCAAAAGACACAGGCTTGCTGAATGGATACAAAAAAAAGAGCCATATATATGCTGGCTACAAGAGACCCACTTCAGACCTAGGGACACATACAGGCTGAAAGTGAGGGGATGGAAAAAGATATTCTATGCAAATGGAAATCAAAGGAAAGTTGGAGTAGCAATACTCATATCTGAAAAAATAGACTTTAAAATAAAGAATGTTACAAGAGACAAGGAAGGACACTACATAATGATCAAGGGATCAATCCAAGATGAAGATAGAACAATTATAAATATATGTGCACACAACATAGGAGCACCTCAATACATAAGGCAACTGCTAACAGCTATAAAAGAGGAAATCGACAGGAACACAATAATAGTGGGGAACTTTAACACCTCGCTTACACCAATGGACAGATCATCCAAAATGAAAATAAATAAGGAAACAGAAACCTTAAATGACACAATAGACCAGATAGATTTAATTGATATTTATAGGACATTCCATCCAACAGCAGCAGATTACACTTTCTTCTCAAGTGCACACGGGACATTCTCCAGGATAGCACATCTTGGGTCACAAATCAATCCTCAGTAAATTTAAGAAAATTGAAATCATATCAGGCATCTTTTCTGACCACAGCACTATGAGATCAGAAATCAGTTACAGGGAAAAAAACGTAAAAAACACAAACACATGGAGGCTAAACAATACGTTACTAAATAACCAAGAGATCACTGAAGAAATCAAAGAGGAAATCAAAAAATACCTACAGACAAATGACAATGAAACACGTTGATCCAAAACCTATGGGATGGAGCAAAAGCAGTTCTAAGAGAGAGTTTATAGCTATACAAACCTACCTCAAGAAACAAGAAACATCTCAAATAAACAATCTAACCTTACACCTAAAGGAACTAGAGAAAGAAGAAGAAACATAACCCAAAGTTAGCAGAAGGAAATAAATCATAAGATCAGAGCAGAAATAAATGAAGTAGAAACAAAGAAAACAATGGCAAAGATCAATAAAACTAAAAGCTGGTTCTTTGAGAAGATAAGCAAAATTGATAAACTGTTAGCCAGAGTTATCAAGAAAAAGAGGGAGAACACTCAAATCAATTAAAGTAGAAATGAAAAAGGAGAAGTTACAACAGACACCGCAGAAATACAAAGCATCCTAAGAGACTACTACAAGCAACTCTATGCCAATAAACTGGACAACCTGGAAGAAATGGACAAATTCTTAGAAAGGTGTAACCTTCCAAGACTGAAGCAGGAAGAAACACAAAATATGAACAGACCAATCACAAGTAATGAAATTGAAACTGTGATTACAAATCTTCCAACAAACAAAAGTCCAGGACCAGAAGGCTTCACAGGTGAATTCTATCAAACATTTAGAGAAGAGCGAACACCCATCCTTCTCAAACTCTTCCAAAAAATTGCAGAGGAAGGAACACTCCCAAACTCATTCTATGAGGCCACCATCACCCTGATACCAAAACCAGACAAAGGAATCAGACTCCCTGACTTCAGACTATGCTATAAAGCTACAGTAATGAAGACAGTATGGTAGTGGCAGAAAAACAGAAACATAGACCAATGGAACAAGATAGAAAGCCCAGAGATAAACCCACACAGCTATGGTCAACTAATGTATGACAAAGGAGGCAAGGATATACAATGGAGAAAAGATAGTCTCTTCAATAAGTGGTGCTGGAAAAACTGGAAAACTACATGTAAAAGAAGGAAATTAGAACACTCCCTAACACCATACACAAAAATAAACTCAAAATGGATTAAAGACCTAAATGTAAGACAGGACACTTTAAAACTCTTAGAGGAAAACCTAGGAAGAACACTCTTTGAGATAAATCACAGCAAGATCTTTTCTGACCCACCTTCTAGGGTAATGGAAATAAAAACAAAAATAAACAAATGGGACCTAATGAAACGTAAGAGCTTTTGCACAGCAAAGGACACTATAAAGAAGATGAAAAGACAACCCTCAGAATGGGAGAAAATACTTGCAAATGAATCAATGGACAAAGGATTAATCTCCAAAATATATAAACAGCTCATGCAGCTCAATATTAAAAAAACAAAGAACCCAATCCAAAAATGGGCAGAAGACCTAAATAGACATTTCTCCAAAGAAGACATACACATGGCCAAGAAGCACATGAAAAGCTGCTCAACATCACTAATTATTAGAGAAATGCAAATGAAAACTGCAGTGAGGTATCACCTCACACCAGTTAGAATGGGCATCATCAGAAAATCTACAAACAACAAATGCTGGAGAGCGTGTGGAGAAAAGGGAACCCTCTTGCACTGTTGGTGGGAATGTAAACTGATACAGCCACTATGGAGAACAGTATGGAGGTTCCTTAAAAATAGAATTACCATATGATCCAGCAATCCCATTACTGGGCATATACCCAGAGAAAAGTACAATTCAAAAAGACACATGTACCCGAATGTTCATTGCAGCACTATTTACAATAGCCAGGTCATGGAAGCAACCTAAATCCCCATTGACAGACAGATGAATGGATAAAGAAGATGTGGTACATATATACAATGGAATATTACTCAGCTATAGAAAGGAATGAAATTGGGTCATTTGTTGAGATGTGGATGAATCTAGGGACTGTCATAGAGAGTGAAGTAAGTCAGAAAGAGAAAAACAAGTATTGTATATTAACACATATATGTGGAACCTAGAAAAGTGGTATGGATGAACCAGTTTGTAGGGCAGAAATTGAGATGCAGATGTAGAGCACAAACGTATGGACACCAAGGGGGGAAAGCGGCGGGTGGTGGGGGTGGTGGTGTGATGAATTGGGAGATTGGGATTGACATGTATACACTGATGTGTATAAAATTCATGACTAATAAGAACCTGCTGTATAAAAAAATAATTAAAATAAAATTCGAAAATTAAAAAAAATTCTCCATTTCAATGAAAATTTCCCTCTTGTGTCATTTTGTTTGTATATTTGTGCTGTCTTTTTTTCTTGCTAGTGTTTCTCTACTTTGTAGATTTTTTCCCCCAAAGCAATAGCTTTTTGATATACTTATTAGTTTTATTGCTTTTTAATTTTCTAACTCAATATCTGATCTTTATCCTTATTAATTTATGTGTTCTTCTGTATTATATTAGTTTTCTTTCCTATTTTTTATTGATATAGATATTTAATACTCTGACTTTTTTTCCCTCCAAGCACAGCTTAACTGTGTTCTGTAGTCTCCAGCCTGTGTCTGCATGTTTCTCCTTTCATCTTCTATACTTGGCAAACGTGCTGTGTTGTCAGGTGCATAAATATTAATAACATATCTTCATTATGAAATTATAGCCTTTAGCATTAAAAAGTGTTTTTCTTTGTCCCATTTATTGCTTTTTGTCTAGAATCCTACTTTGATATCAAGGTATGCCCAGGATGAATTTTCTCATCCTTTAAGTTTTATATTTTCTGAATCTCTTTTCTTACTTGTCTCTGTCTAGAGCACAGAGTTGGATTTTGCTTTGTAAGTCAACTTGATAAAACTTTGTTTTTTACAAATGAGCTTAGCTCTTTCTTTTTGACACAAATAACATGTTCAATCTCAGTTTGACCATGCTATGTTTTACTTATTCTTTTATTTGCTATTGGCTTCAGTATTCAGGAAGATTTGTGTGTATTCTAGTAATTACCTCTATGCTAATTAATGATTTATATAAAAATCCTACTTATCTTTTTCTTTAGATACTCTCTGTTGGTGTCCTATTTTGAACAATGTGGAAATTATGGACACCACTTCTCCTCCTTCCATTTTCCTAAGCTTTAAATTTTAGGCACTAGTTTTATCTTATTGTTAATCTCTGTACTCTTCAATTTACTTAAGCTTCGTCTACTTGACTTGTCAGCCTCAAGTGACATCCTTTTACTCTCAGCTAACATTAACAGGCAATCAGTGATCTTATTGTACTTTACAATGACTCTGTTATCTCCTCATCTATTCTTTGATGAAGAGTGTGTTCAAATATTTTGCTCCTTTTCTTTTAAAACTGAGTTTTTGTTTCCTTATTATTGAGTTTGCAGAGTTCTTGATACAAGTTCATTTAAAAAACTGGGATTTGCAAATATTTAACCTTTTCATTCTCTTAACAGTGTCTTTCAAAGAGCAGTTCTTAATTTTGATGGGGTCAAATTAATCAGTTTTTTTCTTTTGGTAAGAAATCTTTGTCTAACCCAAAGTCACAAAGATGTTCTCCTATATTTTCTTCTAGAAGTTTTATGATCCATTTTGAGTTAACTTTTGCATATGGTGCAAAGTATGGGTCAAACTTACTTTTTGCATCTGCTTATCTAATTGCTTCAGTCTTATTTGCTAAATTAACCGTCTTTTATCCATTGTATTGTCTGTGCCGTTTGGTTGAAAATCAGTTGTCTATCTATATACATTGATCAACTTTTGGTCTCTCTATTCTGTTACACTGACCTCTTTTTGTATCTTTATACCAATACCATACTGTCTTGATTATTATAACTTTACAATGAGTTATGAATCAGGCCCTTTGTTTTCAAAGTTGTTTTGGATACTGTATGTCCTTTGCATTTCCATATGAATTTTACAGTGACCTTGCCAATTTCTCCAAATAAGCTGACTAGGATTTTGATTTGGATGAGGTGCTGTATCTATAGATCAATTTGGGAATAACTACCATCTTAACAATATTGAATCTTCATGTACCTGTTATATTTCTCCATTTATTTACATCTTCTGTAATCTTCTTCAACAGTGTTCTGTTGTTTTCAGTGTATGTCTTGCATTTTTTTCATCTATTCCTATTTCATAATTTTATGCTATTGTAAATGGTTTTGTTTTTAAATATAAATTTCTGCTTTTCCATTGCTAGTATACAGAAATATAATTGACTTTCTATACTGATCTTGTATTTATAAACTCTCTTATTAGTTCTAGGAATTTTTTTTGTAGATCCATAGGAATTTCTGGGTATATGATCATATGATCATGTTTTCTATGAATAAGGTCAGTTTTATTCTTTATTTGAGATCTGGATGACTTTTTTTTTTTCTCTTCCTTGACTTATTGCACTGGCTAGAATCTCCCATACAGTGTTGAATAGAAGTGGTGAGAGCAGAAATCCTTGGCTTGTTCCCAATCTTGGGGGAAAGCATTTAGTCTTTCGCTAATAAGTATGATGTTGACTATAGATTTTTTTTTGCAATAGATGCCCTTGATCACATTGAGGAAGTTCCCTTGTATTCCTAGTTCACTGAGAGTTTTTTGTTAGGAATGGCTGTTGAATTTTTTCAAATGTTTTTCTGTGACTACTGAATGTTCATAGAGTTTTTCTAATTATATTGACTGATTTTTTAATGTTAAATCGCTTTGAATTCCTGGGATAAGCCCCACTAGGCTATGAAATGTTATTCTTTATATTTTCTCTATATTTCTTTATATTTATTCTTTATATTTATTTAGTATGTTTTAAAAACGAAGTTTTGCATCTGTGCTCATGAATTGTACTTTTAGTGTAATGCATAACTTGTTTTGGAATGAGAGTAATACTGGCTTCATTGAATGAATGGGGAAGAATTCTGTATTATTAAATTACCTGGAAAAATTTGTGTAGCATTAGTATTATTTCTTCCTTAATTGTTTGATAGAATTTACCAGTAATAGATTTCAACAGTCTTCTGGACTTGGAGTTTTATTTCTGGGAAAGTTTTAACTAGAAATTCAATTTCTTTATAGATATAGGGTTTTGTTTCTTTCAGGTTATCTATTTTTTCTTGAGTTAGTTGTGGTAGTACGTATGTTTCAAGGAAATTTTCCATTTCATTGAAGTTACCAAATTTATTGGCATAAAATTGCTCATAATATCCCCTATTATTTCTTTAATATCTGTAAAATTTGTAATGATTCCACCTCTCTCATTCCAGATATTTGAGAGTTTTTTATTTTCTACTTTTTTCTTTAGTAGTCTGTCTAGAAGTTTATAAATTTCATTGCTCTTCTCAAAAAACTTTTTGTTTCATTACATTTTCTTCATTGTTTTTCTGTTTTCTATTTTATTATTTTTTGTTATCTTTATTATTCCCTTGTTATTGCTTACTTTGTGTTTAATTTGTTCTTCTTTTTCTAATTCCTAAAGATTAAGTCTCAGATAATTGGTTAGAAACTTTCCTTCTTTTCAAATAGAGGCATTTACTGCTATAAATTACCCGCATATACTGCTTTAGTGGCATTCCAGAAGTTGTGATATATTATGTTTTCATTTTCATTCAGTTTGAAATACTTTCTAATTCTCTTTTAGTTTCTTTTTCATCCCATTGGTTATTTAGAAAGCATCTTATTTAATTTCTAAATATTTGAGAATTTTCCAGAGATTTTTCTGTTCTTGACTTCTAACTTAATGCCGTCATGGTCAGAGAATGTATTCGATGTAACTTGAATCCTTTACAATTTATTAAAGTATTTAATCCATTAAATTAATTTAAATATATTAAATTTATTTTATAGTCTAGAATATGCTCTTTCATGATGATTATTTCATGTGAACTTGAAAAGAATGTGTATTCTGCTGTCATTGGGTGGGTTAGTAATGTCAATTTTAGATTTCACATATAAATGATATGTGAAATGATATGTGAAATATGTGTTCTCTAACTTACTTCACTTTGATTTCTTTTCCCTTTTTTTTTTTTTGGTACGTGGGCCTCTCACTGTTGTGGCCTCTCCCATTGCGGAGCACAGGCTCTGGACGTGCAGGCTCAGCAGCCATGGCTCACGGGCCCAGCCGCTCTGCGGCATGTGGGATCATCCCGGACCGGGGCATGAACCCGTGTCCCCTGCATCGGCAGGCGGACTCTCAACCACTGCGCCACCAGGGAAGCCACTCTTTTCCCTTTTAAGTGACTTGATAGTTTTGTCTGGATAACAAAATGATTCTTCTAAATTTAATACTCCTTTTTCAGTTTTAACTACTGTTTTCAGATTAGCCTCTCTTGCTTTCTGTTGGACATTTTTTGTTCATTGATTATAAGTGTTATCAGAAGTCTCATAATCTTATGCAGGTCATGGGGTTGTAAATGGTTTGTTCCTACCTACGTGTGATTTGGAATCATGAAGATATGTTGGCATCTCAATATTTTGGTAGATATTGCCTGTGGGCTTTGGGTTTGCTATCCTAGTTGCTCTATTTATGAGAGGGGCCTCTTAGAAGATTCACAACCTATGCAGTTGTCATCATGGCTGTTCTCTCAGAATCCTCCTAATATGTTTTGAAAATCTTGGATGTATTTGTTTGTGTTTTTGTTCGCTTGTTTTTTTGCTTTTGTTTTTGGTCTTTGGTTTTCATCCCTTATAGGGTACCAGGGCCTTCCTCTCATTTTCCTAACTTGAGTCCTACAGCTGCTGATCTCCTGCAGTCCTGTTCACCCACATCCCTTATTCAGGTTCATAGAGGATTCCCAATCACCAAGTGTTATTGAAGAGGTTATTCATGGATTTATTTCCTCACTCTTATGTTTGGTCTGTTTAGTTTTAAGGAGGTTGGAAGATTAAAAAAAACGCTGCTTGGCCTCTGTGGTTAGTTATGTCACTGGAAGCTCATGGCTTTAAAAAAAAATTTACCTAAGTGTTATTCCATAAACATTACTATGTCATTATGCAACTTCCTCTTTTATACTTAAATTGTTTTTGAAATCTATCCATGTTAATACATACATACAAATCTGTATATATAACTTCTTTAATTGTTGTGTGATATTTTCCCATTGTATCAATATACCACATTTACCAATTTTCCTGTTCATTTGCATTTCAGCTATTTCAAGTTTTTCACTATAACAAAAAAGACTGCAACAGAAATTCTGATAGATTTCTCTTTGAAATCATGTCTGAGAGTTGCTATAGAATTTATTTATAAAAGATTATCTCTACTCTTTTAAAATTTAAATAACACGAAAGAGTTTTGTAAATGAAATATGGTATACAAAAGTTAGGTACTTTAAGTATCTTAGATTCCGGCCTTTTCCAATCTTTTACAAAGCTGTCGTATGTTTTGATATTCACTATTTTGGATAGGAAAGACCTGTTTTATTTTTTAAAAAATTAAAGGTTATTAAAGTAACCATCTCATTTCCCTTTGCAAGTTCCTTGAATCTGCTACCTTTCCCTTTAATGGCTCAACAGACACGTAAAGAAACACACACACACACAACAGAGAGCCTTGTGTGAAAATCCCTGTGTTACTAGATTTTTGTGGTGGTTACCCTTGTAGTTTGTTCTAAATAAAATAGTCTAAAAAGAAAGAGGAGGGGTATATTGGATTCCTTTACAGGGGTTTCCATTCTCTATCCATGTCCTGGGGGTTTCTGCTAGGATCCAAGCAGTTCCATCCAGGCTACTTAGCCTGAATTGAAACAAAGTTTCTTAGTTGCATAATATTTCATTAACAAATAACTGAGCCTGATTCTTTGGCCTGGAGGCCTGTGCTTTTCATTTGGGTCAATTAATTTAGGAAACTTAAGTTCAAGTCCTTGAATTTCCTGTGTATTCTTTTGTGGAGGAAAGCAGTGATCCTCCTGTTTTTAGATGTAGTCCAGGGAGTGTGACTGCCCAAAACCAGAGCAGGTAAAATTTCTATTTTTACCCAAGTCACTGTTTAATAAGTACATATATTTGTTCATTTGTTTGACAGAACTTTATGGAGCACCTGCTGTGTGACAGGCTTGATAGGAGCTAAGGATACAAAGATGATGATGATGATGATGGTGATGGTGTCGATGACACTGATTACAGTGGCGGTGTGTATAAGTGTATTTCCTTAATGGCTGGAGGGTATTTTTCCATTGTATGAAAACACTGCATTTAATTTATCAATTTCCCTATTCATTCACATTTAGATTGTTTCATAATGTGTATTAATTATTCTAGTGATTTTCGTGTATTAACTGCTTTCATCCTCACAATAACCCTATGAGATTGGCAATTTTGTTATTGACCAGATTTTACAGATGAGGAAATGAAGACACAGAGAATTGAAGTAATTTTCTTTTAAGGGCTAATAAATGGTGAACCTGGGATTCCATCCTAGGCAGCCTGGTTCCAAAGACCAAAAATTCTGCTCCTTCTACCTGCTTCATAAGTATCCACTGTCCTAAGGATTCACAGGCTAATAGCTTGTCATGTAAATAAACAAATTATAGTAAAAAGTAATAAGCAATAAAGGAACATTTAAAGTACAGATGTGGCATAGAGGAAAGGGGACCAGCTGGCCTTTGGGAGGTAGGAGGAAGTCTGTCAGGGAAGATTTACTGTCTTGAAGGACACATAACCCAAGACCAATCAGTGTAGATTCTTTGAGGAGGGCATTTGCACACATCCAGGCCCAAACACCGTGAGGTCCTGAATGACAGGGTGGTTCAGTGGACAGGGCTGCTCCCTGGAGTGCGTCCACTGGGGGTCAGAAGTTCAGGCGCTCCACTTCTGAGTCTTAGTGGCCTTTGGCAAGTCACTTTGCTCTCCCTACGTGGTTGTCACTGAACAACCTCACATGGTTGGTCTTAGTCTCAATGGGAATAATTAACCAGAGGTTCTTTGTAAATGGCAAAGTGCTAGGCGACTGTAAAGGGCTTCAGCATTCCTTAAAAGAGAAAATAAAGCCCCTCATGTCTCATGGGGAAAATGTGAATGGTGATTCTATTTCATTGTTCTACTGACTGCCAGATAAAACTGGATTAATCTCTAAGATCCAGCCTTGAGCTCCTCAGGAAAAGTGTCAAGTACCATGTTTCACCAGGAATTCTGAGCTGTGCGGTGTTGACCCAGTAGGCTGGAGACCTGGCAGTGGGCTGAGGATGTGCTTCTCCAAGCCAGTTTGCAGTTGTCTTCTCTCTCTCCCCAGGCAGAAGCAACCATTTCTGTATAATAGTTAGAATTGATCTGCTAGTAACACAGTCACCATAATGGTCCAAACCACCAGAATGACTGCTGGTTAACTCTGAATGGAAAGAAGGACTTCCCCTAAAATCGTTTTCAGAGACTGTGGAAAGTATAGGTGAGCTGAGGGTTTGTCCTGGGAGGATTTGGCAGATTAGCTCTTTCGTTATAAAGGGTTTCATCTGTGATTCAGTCTGTAATTCCAAGAACTCTCGTTTCTTAGATCTGACAAGTTCTTCCACCAATGACTATGGAGACAAAAATTGAGACGATTACACAGATTTCTCTAGTGTAGAGAAATCAGGGTCCTGAGTCCCTCCAATTTCTCTAGCACCCTCTTGAGAGAGCCATTCATTCAGATCATGGAGAATTGACATTCAGGGGGTCCATCCAGTTCTACTCTGCTGAATGAGCTGGCCAGCGGAATCCTCCTTGGATGACGTATGATGATGTTGGCGGGGAAGGTCTCTTCCCGTCCAGCTCCGTGTCATTCTAGGGAATGAGCATTGGCCCCTGGGTTCTCCTGGGGCAGGAGAGGTTTTCCTCTTTGGAGTCAATCTCTGGGTGAGACCACAGTGAGGAAGCTACCAGGCCTGAAGGTCTAGAGGTCAGTGTGTCCCTGTGCTTGTTGGTGAGCTCTCTTTCATGCTGGGCTGAGTGAAAGATGTGGCAATGTTATGCACCGAGGAGAAGCAATGACACTTCTTTGAATAAGGATGCTCCATCAAGGTAATGGTGACCTTCGTGACCCAGCGTGGTTCCCAACCTTAGTAGGCCACTGCTGTCCTGGTCCTTCCCACCTGACCACACAGTGTGTACCTAGGCGTGGAGATAGCACAGCTCTGTTTCCTTCTGAAGCTTCTAGTCAAAGTATTGCTCCCACAGCTCATTTTTGTCTGCCTTGTTCTGGCTGCTGTGAAACTGCTGTAGATGTACACAGTCCCTCTCAGGAAGCTTCACAGGGATGACCAGCTTGGAAAACCTGCTGCCTTTAACTCAGGGAGTCCTGGATTTCATCTGACAAAAGCTTTACAGCTTTTTACAGCTTTACGACATCCCAGATTTTGGTGGTCTGAGCTCCCCGTTTGCTTTCTGGCAATTTCCACCTAATTGACCCTATGGCTGCTTTAAGCTACCCACTTAGAATTTCTATATCTTTGTCCAAGTTATTTTAGCATATTTTGTTGTTCCAAATTATGTATTTTGAAATTGGTTTTACATTGAATGACTAATTTATTTAATGGAAATCAATGATTATAAGCCCTCAACTCTTCGCGTCCGCCTTAACTAAAGTCATAGTTGAAGGCTAAAGCCACACATTTCAATAGTAGGTAACAAGGTGCCTTGAGAGGAAGAACGGTTATTGACACACGTGCATTTGAGAGCACACAACACTGGGACAAGTCTCAGTTGCCCTTTGTTTATATTCTTCTCATGTTATGGTCCTCCGGTGACCCCACTCATGGTCACAGCCAACGTTGCACTTTGCCCTCATCTCCTACTCCTCTTTCTCTTACTCTGTCCAGCACACAGGCTGTTCCTTGCTGTTCCTTACTCCAGGTCCTTGCTGCCTCACACCTTCACGCCAGTGTTCCTTTGGCCTGAACGCTTCCCCTCAGGTGTCCACGGGGTGGCGGCCTCACCACCTCGGGTCTTTGTCCAGAAGTCACCGTCTCAAGGTTTTGTCCTTCATCGCTATGTAAAAATGCAACAGCTTCCCAGAACCAAGTATCCTTTATGCTGCTCTATTTTTCTCTATTGTCCTTACCATCACTGGACATGTTCTCTATTTTGTTTATTGTATATTTTTTCCCAACCAGAATATCCTTAAGAGGACAAGATTTTTATCTAGTTTGTTATATCTCCAGTTCCTAAGTGAGTATTTGGTGTGAACTAATGTGGTGTGAAGTATCTTTTAGTGAGTGGATGGACATTATATCCTCTTATTTAATTAAGAATTTCATTTGAAGGCATTCTTCCTTTCATAACATCTCTTGAAGTAAAAATTAAATGGCTCTAACAGGATAACTTGGAAACAACACAAAAATTTCATTTCCTACAGATATATTTTCAAACTGATTTCTGCTTTTATATTTTGAAAAACATTTTTTTTTTCTGGCAATAAAAGTAATATACTGTGAGAAGTTAAGAAAAGTACGACCCATTTAAATTACTAATAATCCCACAGAGTTAACCACTGTTAGCATTTTGATGTCCTTCCTTCCAGACTTTTACATAAGCATGTACATGTGCACACACACTTCTTTTATGAATACATAATTTTATGTATTTGTATATACGTATTTAAGTTGAGACTATACTGTGTTTAATTTTATCATGTACTGTGCCAGGAGCATCCTGTGTATCATTGTTTATCTGAAACATTTATGTTCAGAGGTATCTTAATATTGTATCATATACGCTATCATATAAATTTGTTTAATTAGTCTGCTCTTGTGGACATTAATATTTTTTCATTTTCATTTGAATGAAAATTTCATTCCTTTCATCTAGTTTTGTTTATTGGTTTTCAACAGATCTTTTCTCTGTTCTAATTCTCTTGGTTTATTTTGCTCGTATAGTTTACCTATAATCTTCTTCAGCATTTAGTCTTTTTTTTAAAAAAATTTATTTCCCTATTTTTTCTGAAACTTTTTTTTTTTTTTTTTTCCTGAAGCCTTTTTTTAAGTTGACTTTTTTTTTTCCTTTGGCCAAGCCATGCGGCATGCAGGACCTTAGTTCCCCAGCCAGGGATCAAACCTGTGCTCGCTGCAGTGGAAGCATGGAATCCTAACCACTGGACTGCCAGGGAATTCCCCAGCATTTAGCCTTTTGTCCTAGTGATTTTTTAAATGCCATTTTCTCTCCTCTAAGTAGTTTAGTGTCATGGCCTGTTTGCCTTTAATTCCCTTAGCTTTATCTATGTCTTCAACCTTCTTTGTATTTTCTAAATTATTTCCTTTTTACACAGTATATTTTATAGGGTTTTTACTGTGGTTATTTGGGCAATGGCAGTACGAATTATTGCGTGCAGCCACTTCCTCTCTTCATGGCTCATAGTCTCATCCTGGCTCTCTCAGAAACCCCTTGTGGCTGGCTGAGTCACAGCGGCCTCTGGAATCACCTTCTGGCCACGTTTTCCTGAGGAGCAGCACATTCTGGATTCTAGAGCCTTTTACATGCACAGCCCCTGCTGTGGGGGATGTGGGAACGTCACCCTCTTACCCAGCTTGATGTGAGGGGCCAAGTGAATGAAGGCAGACTGTCCTTGGGAAGCTGCTCTGTGGAGCACTTGTAGCCAGAACACTGGCAACATTTCTTCCTCAACCTCTGTCTCTATCACTTTTATTTTAAGCTTTCTACTGATTTCCTTTTGGGGCAGGGTAAGAATTTTAAGTCCCCTCTGTCCCCTGATCAGGTCCAAGGAAGAGCTGGCTGGAGCTAGGGTTATCTCCGAAGACCTCAGTGCCAGAGATCTGAGATCTTCATGCATGAAACAGACCTGTGTTAAAGAAGAGCACTGTTTCTTAAAAGTGTGGAGAGATGGCTGTTGATGGGATGCTCTCTGTCTGCATTTCAAGGGGTACCTGAGGATACGAGGGCCCCTGAGGGGTGTCCACAGTTGTAGCTCCCTGTATTGCATGAGTGCTCTTCCCATTGACTTCTCTTGTCTGCTCTCTCTGGGTCAGGAGGAGTGATTTCTCCTGTGTGAGCATTTTCTCTTGTCTTCTCTCTGAGCCAACAGCTTGGATCTCTGGCTGAATCCCCCACCGCTCAACTTCATGGTCTTCAGGGCCATCCACATGACTCTTCACTTGGGGCCAGTTCACACGGTAGGCACCTCACTGTAGGTGCACTGGAAACCCTGTTGGGCAACGATGCTCAGAAATTCAGTCGGTTGGTTACTGTTTCCCAGATGAGTTGACCTGAAAGACTTCCTGTCACAGGGACACACAGAGTGCAAGTGAAGGCTGGGGCCTCCCATGGCCTGCAGATCCAGTGGGAACAGAGCCAGTCCCTCCCAAAGACTAATTTTGCTTCTCAGTGTTCACATCACCGTGCACATTACAGTTGTCTGATTAGATAAACTCTCCAAGATAAAGGACATGATATATTGGCAAGAGACTTGGATTTGGGAAAACACGTTTCCTCAAATTTGAAGTTTTAAACTCTCTTTTCTCTCCAGTTTTGTGGAAGAAAATACCTTTGGCAAAGGTCAGATGGGCTGGCACCTGTGTCTGCTTAGCCTCAAGGAGAACTGGCTCGTGCAGTAAGAACCTGCTTCTTCCAGATCTGATTTGGAAATCTCATTGATTGTATGGTCTGCAGTCAAACCTAATTCCTTCTGGCCAGTGTGCATTCTATTTACTTGGCTGTTTGGTCCCATTGCAATCCTACTTTAATTGTGATTCTTTATGCCATGAGCTGGGTGGTTATCTGAGAAGACCTATCAAGCATGGGCTGGCAGGGTCTGCCTGGAGCCTGTGGGCCACCCCTCTAGGTGATGGACAGTCGTCGTTGGGGGTGAGGTTGATTTCAAGGACTTGCTACAGTTTCTAAATGAAATTTATTGCCATAACACCATTCTTAATCATTTGATCTCTGATGATGTGCTTTCTTGAGCAGGAGGAAAGGGTCAGAGTGTTTCATTGTGTGCCAGGAACTGTCTTTATCCTTGGGCACCCCCAGAGAGTTCTGGCTTGTTGGACCAGAGAGAGCAGTTGCACACATGCCAGGGCTCCAAACACTCAAATCCCACCTGCCTTTTGTTTTGTAAATAGCAAATCCACTGTGAGATTGTGTGATGAAGAAGAAAAGTGCCTCTTCCATGCTGTTAAATAGCCTTGAAGTGCATTTACAACTTGAAGAGTGAGAAATTCTCCACCAGCTGGGGACTAAGGCCAAATGGCTTTCTCGCCTTCAGGCTGCTCTGTGGCAGGACTAGGCATGCATTGCAGATCTCACACCTCTGACAATCCCAACCATATGGGATGAGGGCCATTCAGGTGCATATTTAATTTCTAGATTGTGTATAGTACAGCCACCCTATGAAATCTTACGGCAACTATTTAAAAGCATGCTTTTGGAGATATTTTAAGACATGGGAAGATGTTTATGGTGCAATACTAAGTTTAAAAAAAAGGTAGATCTAAAACTTCTTATTCAGTATGATCTCAGTTTTGTTATTTGTATATATGTCCACGCCAAAATGTTATAGTAGATATTTTTGAATGACTCCATTATAGGTACTTTCCAATATTTTTCAAATGTGTACAATGTGTGTGAATTATTTTTATAATGAAAAAGACATGCTATTAAAATAGCATAAGATTTAAAAAACTTTTATTGTGGACATATAATAATATAATGAATCCCCATCCGTGGACCATGATTCAGCTTCAAAAATTATCAACTATTGGCTAATGTTGTTTAATCGATACCCTCATCTACTCACTCTGCCCACATTATTTCTTAGTTAAGAGACTTTTAATTTTTTTAGAGAAGTTTAAGGTTCACAAAAAATTAAGCAGATGATACGCAGCGTTCCCACCTCTCCCTCCTCACCCAGTTTCTCCCATTATTAACATCTCGCATTAGTGTGGTACATTTGTTACAACTGATGAACCAATACTGAGACATTATTATTAACTAAAGTCTATAGCTTACATTAGGGTTCACTCTTTGTGTTGTACAGTTCTGTGAGCATAAGCTTTTTATTCCACAATTTATAGAGTCAATTATCTCCAAGACCATAAATCTCTGGATCAAATCTACCATTTGAAGTATCTAAACTGCCTTCTAAATCTTTAGTCCAGGAACCAGTGAAGTGATAAAAAGCCCTTGGAACTAACTGAAAATTGTAAAGTTGAGAAAACAGCAGACCATATTAAAAATCACCAATCCTGGTACATAAAAGCACCCGTAGTACAAGTTGTCTTTGCCCGTAGTGTGGGCGGGGCTGTGGGCTGGGGAGGAGCCTGTGTCCTGCCCTGGCCCTTGTGGGCCTGGAGGAGAAAAAACCCCCTCTTCCGGCAGCAGTGACTTTAATTGAAGCAACATTGTTGAGGCGGCAGGAGTGGGAAGGAGACCGTAGAGCTTTCCACAAGCATGACTGCCATCAGAACCTACAAGGGAATTAAAAAAATAAAAAAGTAATGCTTCTGGCAGCCTAATTAAGTGGAGGATTTCTCAGCAGTGGAGTGGGGGTGGGGCATGTGCCAGTCATAACCTCACTGCTGCCCTGCAGCTCTTTCCAGACACCTGCTAGATGCTAATTAGTCAAATCCTCCTGCTGGGATCCAGGTGGGGGTGGAGAAGATCTTATGTGAAGACCTAAGGAGCTGATCTAAGAATCCCGGGCAGAGGTGGGCAGGAGTCTGAGCCCAGGACTGGATGGGAGGGGCAGCAGCTTGGGAGCCTGGTGCTGCAGGGCCTGAGATCACCTCTCCTCTCACAGTCCCTGTGTGGTTGGCTGTGCAGGCCATGGAGCAGTCATGTGTCTGAGCTGCAGTTAGTCCTTAAGGCCTTACTAGGAGGCCATCCATAAGTGACCTGAACGTTGTTCATTTCCAGCCTGAGACAGAGCAATTCTGCCAGCCTAGTTCAAGGAAGACATTGCCTTCCTTTCTTTAGAAATGGCCCTGGCTCAGAAACCCAGACCATGATTAGCCCTGTCATGTCCTGCATAGGAATCACTCTGTGTTGACCAGAGAACTGCTCACCTCATCATTTACCGACCCCTTTCTTCCACCCCATTCTCTCATAAACCTTCTCTTTCTAGATCCATTCAAGGGAACAGCTTCCACCAACTGCAGATCAGAAAGTGGGGGACAGTAGGTAGTAGCACTTGGTTTTCCTAATTCTTCCCTTGCCTTCCACCCCTACATGGGTGACCAGTCTGGTCTCCATGTGGTAACTACAGAGGTTCTTTTAAAGTGTAAGTTGGATCATGCTGCTACTCTGTTTGAACACCTACATGGGTTTTTCATCTCAGGGTAAAAGACTTTCCTCCCAATTCACTCCACTCCTGACACTGATGGCCTTGATCTTTCTCAGTACATCAGGTGAGCTCCTGCCTCAGGGCCTTTGCATTTACTGTGCCTTCCTTCTGGGATGTTTTTCCTCCAAGTGTGTGCATGCTCTGCTGTGCCCACTGTCAGCTTGAACAAGGATGAGTGCTGTGTGTCATTTACAAGTCTGAGGACCTTAATTTCTGGAATACTGGTAACACAAGAAAAGTTTTGGCTTAAACTGGAGAAGTTGCATCTGTCTGCCCTTATGAAGTCTTTTAAGAATACTTAGTGGTGATTCAACAAGGGGGAAGTGAACTGATCTTCGCTCCCTTAAGTGATCCACCAAAGAGAGGAAGGGAAGCCAGAACTTTGAGGAACAAAGTCACATGTTGGAAAGGTTCCCATTCACATATTCATTCAATAAACACAACTGAGCACTGACTGTTTGAATCAATGGGTTAGGAAGTGGGGATACATTACACAGAACCAAAGTCCTTCCCTCAACAAGATTATGGTCTAGTTGAGGAAACAGATGTTAGTTAAATCGTCATACAAATAATTATAAAATCATAACTGTGATAAGTGCAGTGAAGGTGAGATGGACAGTTCTAGATTTGTCCGTTAGGCTGGTCAGGGAAGTCTTCCCAAGGAAAGGGATATTTGATGTGGGAAATGACAGATGAATTGGGAGTTGTCAAATAGGGCTATAAGAATTCTGGCTTGCATTGCTTGATGGATTGTAGTAAAATCCAGTGAAACACCAGAAGACAGGAAGATGAGGCGTGGGTAGGGTGTGAAAATAATAAGTTCTGTTTGGGACCTTAGCTTGAGGTACATTTGAGACATTTAACAGCCAATATCATGTGCACAATTGGATATTACTAGATATGTTAAAGAGAATATACAGACAAAATGTGGAAATCTGGCTCAGGTCACCTGGCACGCCATGTGGTAACAGGCCTTGGGTGCACACAGTTCATCTGATGAAAGAGTGTAGATGGAGAAGAAGAGGGGCCTACAGGTAGCCTTGAGGAGCTCCAGGATTCCAAGTTTAAGAAGAGGAGGATGAATGTGCCAAGACAGCAGAGAAGTTTCCAGATCTTTAGAAGAAAAGCAGAAGAGTGTGGTATGAATGAAGCTGAGGGGGAATTCTCTGTATTATTGTTGCAATACTTTTGTAAGCCTGAAATTATTTCAAAATATAAAGTGAAAAATCATTTTGTTAGAGCTTATTAAGATGGAGAAGGGGCCACCTCACTATCTTGGACAACTGCCCCCCATCCATAAGGACCTTCCTTAATGGGGATCAAATCTTTCCACATCCTCTTCAGTGAGCCAGTTTAACTCTTCGAAGCCTATGTGTTCCTCTTCAAGTATCTATAGATTATCATCGCATCCAAACTGCTAACATTCTAAAAAGGTAGATCATGTTCAAAAAAGGTAGATTGTCTAATTTTTAACTCTTTATATTTAAAGAAATGGTATTGGCTTGTTAAATGTACATACACTACATTTTAATGTACTCCCACCTATTTATTAAACAAACAAAATGTTTAATTGAGAGCACAAGACAAATAGCTATCAGTTTGTGCATCAGGATAGGCTAGGTTTTATGGTAACATACCAGTCCCAAATCCTAGTGACTTAAAAGACCAAAGCTTTACTTATTGCCCAAGTACCACATCTAGTGCAGGTTGTCAGAGAGCTCTGCTCACAGTTACCACTCTGACTACTCCTTCTCGATTCGACCCTTACCTCCAAGGTTCTTGCGGCAGGGAAAGAGGCCTTAGAGTCATGTACTGCAGCTCAGTGCTTTGGCCTGGGTGCTACACATGTCACTTCTGCTCAGACTTCCTGAGCTGCAAGTAGGCATGTGGCTGTGCCTGGCTTCAAGGGAGTGTGGGCGTATCCTTCCTGTGCACCCAAAGTGGAGGAAAGTGATAGTAACTTGTACCATGCAGTTTCAGTTTCTACCACAGAAACGATAAAAACCATGACAATGTGGCAGAAACGGCCAATTGCTTACCCAATATTTCTATTCCCTTCTGCTTCCTTACTAGTAGAACCGTGGTATGTCAATTCCTACTGAAAAGTATTCAACTCTACAGGTGCCCCGATAGCTCTGGGTGGACATATGACCCAATTTTGGCTGTTTAAATAGAAACAAGTGGAGCTTAAAGCAAAAGGAAAGATTTTCTTGATTATCAGACAAGGCTGTCTTGTGCCTTTGGCTCTCTGCCCTTCACCACCCATCATCCATCATCCTTCTTCCATCTTGCAATATGGCCAGAGTGCCTAGGAGTGCAGTAGCCACCCTATAGCTGGTACAGAAGCCTCATGCTAATGTTAGTGGGTCAGGACTACTGATGGGGCCTATATCCTTGTAACACTGTGAGTCCATTCAAGTCACTCAAGTCCATTCTCTATGTCTGTGTCTTTATTCCTGTCCTGCCCCTAGGCTCTTCAGAACCATTTTTTTTTTTTTAGATTCATTATATATGTGTTAGCATAAGGTATTTGTTTTTCTCTTTCTGATTTAACTTCACTCTGTATGACAGACTCTAGGTCCATCCACCTCACTACAAATAACTCAATTTCGTTTCCTTTTATGGCCAGTAATATTCCATTGTATATATGTGCCACATCTTCTTTATCCGTTCATCTGTCGATGGACACTTAGGTTGCTTCCATGTCCTGGCTATTGTAAATAGAGCTGCAGTGAACATTGTGGTACATGACTCTTTTCGAATTATGGTTTTCTCACAGTATATGCCCAGTAGTGGGATTGCTGGGTCGTATGGTAGTTTTATTTTTAGTTTTTTAAGGAACCTCCATACTGTTCTCCAGGTGGCTGTATCAATTTCCCTTACCACCAGCAGTGCAGGAGGGTTCCCTTTTCTCCACACCTCTCCAGTATTTATTGTTTGTAGATTTTTTTGATGATGGCCATTCTGGCCAGTGTGAGATGATATCGCATTGTAGTTTTGATTTGCATTTCTCTAATGATTAGTGATGTTGAGCATTCTTTCATGTGTTTGTGGGCAATCTGTATATCTTCTTTGGAGAAATGTCTATTTAGGTCTTCTGCCCATTTTTGGATTGGGTTGTTTGGTTTTTTGATACTGAGCTGCATGAGCTGCTTGTAAATTTTGGAGATTAATCCTTTGGCAGTTGCTTCATTTGCAAATATTTACTCCCATTCTGAGGGTTGTCTTTTCGTCTTGTTTATGGTTTCCTTTGCTGTACAAAAGCTTTTAAGTTTCATTAGGTCCCATTTGTTTATTTTTGTTTTTATTTCCATTTCTTTAGGAGCTGGGTCAAAAATGATTTTGCTGTGATTTATGTCATAGAGTGTTCTGCCTATGTTTTCCTCTAAGAGTTTGATAGTGTCTGGCCTTACATTTAGGTCTTTAATCCATTTTGAGCTTATTTTTGTGTGTGGTGTTAGGGAATGTTCTAATTTCATCCTTTTACATGTAGCTGTCCAGTTTTCCCAGCACCACTTATTGAAGAAGTTGTCTTTTTTCCATTGTATATTCTTGCCTCCTTTATCAAAGATAAGGTGACCATATGTGCATGGGCTTATCTCTGGGCTTTCTATCCTGTTCCATTGATCTGTCTTTCTGTTTTTGTGCCCATACCATACTGTCTTGATGACTGTAGCTTTGTAGTATAGTCTGAAGTGCGGGAGCCTGATTCCTCCAGCTCCTTTTTTCCTTCTCAAGATTGCTTTGGCTATTTGGGGTCTTTTGTGTTTCCATACAAATTATGAAATTTTTTGTTCTACTTCTGTGAAAAATGCCTGTGGTAGTTTGATAGGGATTGCCTTGAAACTGTAGATTGCTTTGGGTAGTATAGTCATTTTCACAATGTTTATTCTTCCAATCCAAGAACATGGTATATCTCTCCATCTATTTGTATCATCTTTAATTTCCTCCATCAGTGTCTTATAATTTTCTGCATACAGGTCTTTTGTCTCCTTAGGTAGGATTATTCCTAGGTATTTTATTCTTTTTGTTGCAGTGGTAAATGGGAGTGTTTTCTTGATATCACTTTCAGATTTTTCATCATTAGTATATAGGAATGCAGTAGATTTCTGTGCATTAATTTTGTATCCTGCTACTTTACCAAATTCATTGATTAGCTCTAGTAGTTTTCTGATAGCATCTTTAGGATTCTCTATGTATAGTATCATGTCATCTGCAAACAGTGACAGCTTTACTTCTTCTTTCCTGATTTGTATTCCTTTTATTTCCTTTTCTTCTCTGATTGCTGTGGCTAAAACTTCCAAAACTATGTTGAATGATAGTGGTGAGAGTGAACAACCTTGTCTTGTTCCTGATCGTAGCAGAAATGGTTTCAGTTTTTCACCATTGAGGACGATGTTGGCTGTGGGTTTGTCATATATGGCCTTTATTATATTGAGGTAAGTTCCCTTTATGCCTACTTCCTGGAGGGTTTTTATCATAAATGGCTGTTGAATTTTGTCGAAAGCTTTCTCTGCATCTATTGAGATGATCATATGCTTTTTCTCCTTCAATTTGTTAATATGGTGTATCACATTGATTGATTTGCATATATTGAAGAATCCTTGCATTCCTGGGATAAACCCTACTTGATCAAGGTGTATGATACTTTTAATGTGCTGTTGGATTCTGTTTGCTAGTATTTTGTTGGGGATTTTTGCATCTATGTTCGTCAGTGGTATTGGTCTGTAGTTTTCTTTCTTTGTAACATCTTTGTCTGGTTTTGGTATCAGGGTGATGGTGGCCTCGTAGAATGTGTTTGGGAGTGTTCCTCCCTCTGCTATATGTTGGAAGAGTTTGAGAAAGATAGGTGTTAGCTCTTCTCCAAATGTTTGATGGAATTCATGTGTGAATCCATCTGGTCCTGGGCTTTTGTTTGTTGCAAGATTTTGAATCACAGTTTCAATTTCAGTGCTTGTGATTGGTCTGTTCATATTTTCTATTTCTTCCTGGTTCAGTCTCAGAAGTTTGTGCATTTCTTAGAATTTGTCCATTTCTTCCAGGTTGTCCATTTTATTGGCATATAGTTGCTTGTAGTAATCTCTCATGATCCTTTGTTTTTGTGCAATGATGTGTTTTATACATTGTTTCTCGTAAAATTAATCCATCTAACCTAATAACATAAGACATTAAAGTTAGTTGTTCAAACACTGATAGTCATGAATACAGCACTAGTAAATGTTCTTCCTCCAACTAATCATCACCCTAGTTACTGATATAAATCATTTTTTAAATGAATTAATTAATTTATTTTTGGCTGCATTGGGTCTTCATTGCTGCACACGGCCTTTTTCTTTAGTTGCAGTGAGTGGGTGCTACTCTTCCTTGCAGTGTGCAGGCTTCTTATTGCAGTGGCTTCTCGTTGTGGAGCATGGGCTCTAGGCGCATGGGCTTCAATAGTTGTGGCATGTGGGCTCAGTAGTTGTGGCTCGCGGGCTTTAGAGCGCAGGCTCAGTAGTTGTGGCACATGGTCTTAGTTGCTCTGTGACATGTTGGATCTTCCTGGACCACGGCACGAACCCATGTCCTCTGCATTGGCAGGCGGATTCTTAAGCACTGAGCTACCAGGGAAGCCCCAGTATAAATTATTCTTAAATATACTGTTTATTTAGCAATACATGTAAAAATTTTTAAATATACCTTAAGAATTAAAAATTAAAAAATTAAAGAATACAGCATTAAAATGTTGCTATACTGAACAAAACTTAGCTAACTGAGATAGCATTTTGGAAATCACTAGAGAAATTGCCCACTACTTGAAAATAAGAGAAAACTTTGGGTGGGACAAAATTACAATCAGTAAACTTTCTTACTCATATAGCTCATGAATTTCTGTTTCACCAATTCTACTTTATCATAAATTATGTGAGAACTTATTTTAATATGTTTGCTTTACTTAAAAATAGGAATTACAGTAGTCTTTTATCATGTTTTCCTCATAGGGAGAAAACTCTTATCAAGAGCAGTTCTGGATGCAAGAGCCCCATGGCAAACCTGCAGCCTCGCAGAAACACCCGTGGAAGACCTGGAGAGCCTCTAGCAGGTACCTTTGTTTAGGCATCTCTGTCTGCATCAGTGCACCTTCCCTCTGCAATTCATTACTTGGCGCCGAACTTTCTCTGACTTCAGGAAGAAGCAGTCTATGTTGCAATATCTCCATTGAGCCACTGACATGGGCCTGAAAATTGCTTTTTAAGTGGTCAGATGAAGCTTGCAGGTACTTTCAGATCAGCAGTGCAGTAAGCAGAGCCTAGAAGGATCATAGTTGCTGGTAAATTTGGTGTTCTTTCTAGATGCCCCAGACCTAAGGATGGAGTGATAGTCAGTGATGCTGGTTGGAAACCATTGCTTCCTGAGCTATGGACATTTCAGTATTTCTACACCCCACATTTCTACTGCATTGGTTTATTCTCCTATTTTACTTCCATGCAAATGTTTTTCCCCAGTCTACCATCTCACTGCTGAGTGGCTCAGCTCTAATCCCACCTCCCCGAACAGCTTTTCCAGATCTTATCAGTCACCCCCCCATAGATGCCCATAATTTTTTGTCCATATCCCAGTGGACCTTGTATCTTTTTTAAATAATTAATTAATTTTTGGCTGCATTGGGTCTTTGCTGCTGCGCTCAGGCTTTTCTCTAGTTGCATCGAGTGGGGGTTACTCTTCATTGTGGTGCACAGGCTTCTTATTGCAGTGGCTTCTCTTGTTAAGGAGCACAGGCTCTAGGTGCGTGGGCTTCAGTAGTTGTGGCACGCGGGTTCAGTAGTTGTGGCTCATGGATTCTAGAGCGCAGGCTCAATAGTTGTGGCACACAGGCTTTGTTGCTCCGCGGCATGTGGAATCTTCCCAGACCAGGGCTCGAACCCATGTCCCCTGCATTGGCAGGTGGATTCTTAACCACTGTGCCGCCAGGGAAGTCCTGGACCTTGTATCTTGTGCTTGCTTTCTCACTGGACTGCTGAGCTCTTAGAAGGAAGACCTTGTTGTTATCCGTATCTGACTTCCTCCTCCCCATCCCCAACCTCTGGGTTTGGCACAGTGTATGGACCTTGAAGGAGCTTCATGTGTACTTGAACAGAAGTAAGGGACATTTGAGATTTTCTCCATCATGTGGTTGATTCTGTCTTTCTCCCATAAATAAGTGGAGATTGGCTTGGGATCTCTGGAGTGGTGTGTGGCTCTTATAAAATCCAAAGGGGAAGAGAACGTTGGTTAAAAGAAGAAATGAAGAAGGACCCACTTCTAATTTTCTTTGCCAAAGCTCAGGTCATTGCTTCTTCTCTGAATTGTTCCAACTTGCTGAAATGGAAACTTCCTTTAATTTGGGATAGGTAAGAGTAATTTTGGGCAGATAAGAGCCCTGGGAAGCTGTCATTGCCCACTGACTTGGCAGGGATACTACTACAAAATGATTATGCAAGATTTTTTTCTGTCTACTTTGAATTATTTTTTAAAAACCTAGATTACTTGATTTAAAAACAATAGATCTGGGACTTCCCTGGTGGCGCAGTGGTTAAGAATCTGCCTGCCAATGCAGGGGACATGGGTTCGAGCCCTAGTCCGGGAGGATCCCACATGCTGTGGAGCAACTAAGACCGTGTGCCACAACTACTGAGCCTGCGCTCTAGTGCCCACGATCCACAACTACTGAAGCCCACACACCTAGAGCCCATGCTCCGCAACAAGAGAAGCCACTGCAGTGAGAAGCCTGCGCACCGCAACAAAGAGTAGCCCCCACTCACCGCGACTAGAGAGAAAGCCCGCACGCAGCAAAGACCCAATGCAGGCCAAAATAAATAAATTAAAAAAACAATAGATCAAGGTCTACTTCTGGCACTACTGAAACCCAGAGTGTACAAAGGGGGCCTCAGGTGTCCCAGACACCAGCATTTGGAAGATGTAATGATTCACCATCTCTTTGGATTTGTTTGTCATTTGTTAATTACTTGATGGAAATATTAGAGAGAATGAAGTTGTGCACTGGGGTGAATACCTTTTAAAGGAATCAAAGAGCAAACCTTCACATGCCAGGTCTTGTAAAATCTCTCATGGGAGGATTTTCCTTAAAAGAAATAAAAGGGCGAAATTGATTAAACTTATTTCTGGCAAAACAAAAGAGGCTGCAGTAAATTCCTGAAAAGCACAGTCTCACCTCTTCGGCCCTGTACTCCTCCCCTCCCCTCACTCCAGTCCTCATCAGGGAGTGTAGGAGGCTAATCAGAGAAACAGAGAGAGACATGTTACACCCCCAGCCCTCTTCTCTGCCCTGAGATGCCCATAAAAACCTGGGCAAGGAGAGACATCTTGACTGACTCTTCTTGTTTGGGGGCACCAAGTCCTCACTTCCGGGAGACACACACACTGGTTTCCCTGCAGTGTCGGGGTCTATCCTGCCCGTCTGAGGAGGACAGGCGTTGTTCCACAGAGTCTGGAAGTCTCAGGCCCGGCAGACCCTTCCAACCCGCAGAGGCCCTGTGTGCTGCGCATGGCCTGGGTGAAGGGAGGGGACCAAGAATGACTGGACTGGTCAGGGAGGGAGGAAGGAGGAAGGAGAGCACCCTGATGTCTGCGAGGCCTAGTGGGCTCCAGAAAGGGTCAAAGTCAAGGCCTCACAAGCATGGCTGTGGCCGTTCCCTCCCTGCAAGCACCAGCCTCATGGATGTTCGTACGCGCGCTTTAAAATATTCTAGCAGGCTACCCTTTCATTGCTTAACCCTCAGTATCCTTCTGTAACAGCATCCTTGCATTTGTAGAGCACTGTGTGTTTCACAGCAGCACCTCGTATTCCTGAGACAGGCCCGGTAGGTACTCTGACCCCGGAGAGGCATCGGGGCGTCTGTATCCTACAGCTCTGTGGAAAGGCCAAGCACAACCTGTCGTGAAGAGCCTACGCTGTGCTAGGGACTGCTGAGTTTTGAGATGTGGACATGTCGGGTGGGGAGACTTAAGAGCAAAAGGAAGGCATTGGGAGATCCCCGCGTCGTTTCCGTTCTGCTCCAGGGTGCACTTGGGACCCCCAGTGTGCTGCCATCCTGGCCAGTCTCTCCGCCCAGGGGAAGGAGGGCAACCTCTGAGGTCTGCCTGATTTTCCTTCCTCACACCGTTTACTCTCCACCATTCCCTGATCCCTCTCAACACACACAACCCTGTGCACTGACTCCTTCCTTTATTCTGGAGCTGCTCATTTTGGGAATAAAAAGGAGAGGGATTGACTATGGATGGGACATGGGGTAGAAAGTCTCAGAAAATGAAGATCTCTTTGAGGTCAGAAAGGAGGTCTACTCCTC